>NW_003852422.1:1756659-1773181 GCF_000181295.1 Otolemur garnettii
TCTCTCTCTCTCCTCCCCTTCTCTATCTCTCTCTCCCCCACCCCCGTCTCTTTCTTTCTTCCCTCTTCTCTATCTCCCTCTCCCCTGCCCCCATCTCTCTCTCTCTATATATATTATCTCTTCTAAATAGAAGACTCACAAGAAAGACAGTCTACAGGATTTTGTGAAGTATAATTTTAGTAGTTGCCATGTGAAATGCTTTGAAAGACATGATAAATACTAATTAAAATATTGTCAAAGCTGTATTATAATACATGTATTCACAAAGCTTTAATACCCAGAATCAAAGTGAAGCCAAAATAGAAAAACCACCCAGACCCCATGGAGGGTGGGATTACCATAATGACCCTCTGTGTTAAGCTAATAAACAAGGGAAGTACATTGGCTTGTGACCTTAAAGGTGAAGGGGGACGCTCCCCCCATCACTAATTAGCCTGCTGTCAGCCGCACTGTGAGAATTACACTTGAGTTCCTATGATTTGACAGGATTCCATTTTAAATTTCATGCCTGAGGTCTTAGCGTGTGCCCTGGCCTGCGTCTCCACATCGTACACCACCAGCCAAACACAGACAGGGCTTTGTGTTTGTGGGAGCAAGTGGCAAGCCCGGGTGTGCACAGTCAGGCCCGCACACAGCCTGCCCCTCGAGGGCTTAGAGGGACTGGGCTGTCATAAAGCCTTGTGGTCTGGCCAGACTTTCTCACAGGCGCAGAGGACTCAGGACGTGGCTGCGGACAGTGTGGCTGCAGACAGCGTGTCTGCCACTGCTGTTCTGGTCAGGTGTTCATTTCTTGCTCACTAAGACTGTTGCGATTTGTCATGGACACGACTTGCTTAAATGGGGCGTCCCTGACTCTGAGGTAATCCCCCTCTTCCTCATTTCTTGCCCTGGGCAGAACCCAGTGCTGACTCCCAGCCTCTGGGTTCAGAGAAAGGTGCACCCTGATGGCAGATGGGCAGTTTATGCCACTGCCCAGTGCTGGGGTGAGGCACTGGCCCTCCTCCAAGGACTATGGCTGGGGAGGCCTCAGAGCACCCACTGTGAAGCCAGTATTTTAAGACCAGGGAGGCTCAAGCCCGTGCAGACCAGGTGAACGTTAGCCACCAATAAATAACCACTTTCCGTATTCACTCCAGGATTTATGTTATTATGAAGTAAAATGTTAGCTAAATTTAAATCTCTCTTCCCCCTGGAATCCCATTACTGTAACGTTGGTGGCCACTCCATGGGTTAAAAGAGGTGTTTTTCCTCTTGTGTTTAAGTGAACTCTGGGCAAGAAATGGGAAAGAACGAAGTCACAACTTCACAAGCCAGTGAGCAGACAAAGGGACCCTCTGCCACCCACCCCGCACCTGTGATGTGTCTTTTTTCCTAAAACGCTAATGTGTTATCTTGACTGTGTCATTTAGAAATGCCTGGAGTGATAGGAAGGGGGAGATGCTCCCTGAGCTATTTGCTGGTCACTGGGACAGAAATGACAAAGGATTCTGTCCATTAGTTTTTCAATACAGTGCTCGATAGTCGTGGGAAATTGATGGGGTGGCTGTGGCATCACATTGAGGAAACTTATGATGCGGACAATAGTGCTTTCAATAAAAGGGCTTTTGATTTTCTGTGTGTCAAACTGTTTTAATATTAGGGCATTTCTAGGTCAATGAAGGGTTAATGTAGCATCATAAATCATATCTAAACAAGAGCCCTACGCCTGCTGTGTGTGGAAAGTAGTCTGTTAAGGTCAAAAAAAGCAGCTAAAAAACCCCACAAAATATAAGTAGCTAAAACAACATGGAAATCACATTTATTTCACTATCCCAAACGTACACTCGATGCAAAGCGCTGAAGAGAGTGAGTGGTAGGCAAGTTGGAAGTTAATTGCTCTCTGCTACAGAGATGAAAATTAAAGGGCACGGCCCACTGCAGGCTCAGTCCAAACCGGCTCCATCTGCTCGGATGGAAACTCAGAGCACCAGCGAACCTGGCTTTGAGCTCTGCTGTGCCTTCTTGGAAGCCGTCACCTTCTGTCCCCGCAAACTCAGTTCACTGGTTCCCTCACCTTCACAATAGCAGCTTGGCAACCTTGGCATGCCATTAATCTTTTGGTATGAATAAATAATCACTGCACAGGCTCCAGCCCCTTCGTTATACCGGAGCTGTGACGGGGCAGAAGAGCTCGATAACTTGCATTGATTATGACCCTACACCTCGGAATGTGGTCCTGACAAAGCTGCCCCTGTCGGTTTTTCCTTATCTGAAAAGATAAAAAAGAGCTGCTCTCTCAGATGGTATCAAATTGTTAAGTTTTTAACTTATTAGAAAAAGAAAAGTCCCTTCCCCACCATTACATGTAAGTGCAATTAAAAAGAGATGACAAATTCAATAAGATTTAATGAAGAACAGAAGAGCCCAAGGAAAGAGCTCTTTTCCCATTGTGCTCATGCTTTTAGAGTCTAGACCAGCCATATCTATCACACCTCACATAGAAACTGTTTGGGGGTAAAGAATCCTGTAAGTGCATTTACCCAGAGGGAAAAGATTGAACTGCAAAGCGCCTGAGTTGAGACACCGTGGTCTGCAGTGTGGACTGTGAATCCCAGGGTATTTTCTGTCATGGCTGGTCTGCGCTCATTAAAAATCATGCAAAACAAAACCCCAACTAGCCAAAACAAACCACGACTTGAAAGCAATGGAAACTTAGGCCCAATTTGTCACTTAAAATCTGCAAATCCCTGCAATATTCAGTGCTAGCATGTGAAACAAATGGGTTTCTGGGAGGGAGAGCTGCATTGACAGACCCAGCAAAGAGCAATTTTCTGTCGTTTAATGAAGGATGGAGAAGGGGCTTGATAAAGTGCCCGCTCATTACAAGTTTGTTTTTGTGTGTGTGTCTAGATGGCCGACAGAGAAAATGTGTGTGTGTTGATGAAAAGGTAATCTCCCCAGTTCAATCTTCTTAGACAAGTCAGAATTGTTAAAAGCAATCTTATTTTATTGGGAATTCGTTTGGACAGTACTGAACAAAGAGCCAACTGAAATAGCAGCCTGTTGGCATTTCTTTTTAGCTAAAATAACACAAAATATTTAATTGTTAGAGAGTTCTGGGCTTTCTTTCAACTCTAAAGCCTAGCATTAAACTCATAGCTACTTAATTCATTTCAAAATTGATAAAGGATCCAATTAGAATTCTACCCAGTCATATGAGTTTAGTAACTATAAAATTTCTATTATAATGTTTTATACTGAAATGCATGAAACAATGATGGATCTTATTATTTCAGTGACCGTAATATTTACATTTTGACATCAGCAAAAGGAAATTTAATTTAAACCATAAAACAAATAAGCAAAGTTCTGAATTTAGATGTAAAAAGTAAACTTGAATACTTTTTAGTTAAATCAGAGTTCTAGAAATCAGAGGAAAAAATATCTTCCAATTTTGCAAAACTTGAATACACAGGTTTTTAAATTTTAATTTGAAATCAGAAAAAAGATTAAGTATTTGTTTACTTTTTTAACAACTAAAATGTTAGGGAAAGGGGGCTGTGAGGAGATTGTGTCCTGAGAAAAGTCACCAGAAGCACTTCTCAGCAATGCCGACAATCGTGTCTTGAAACCAGTGCTGAAGGTTATGGAGAAGATGTGTTGGTATAGCACAGGCAACCCTGGACTTGGGAGTGATCTAGACATGGTCTGCACGCAGCTGTGTAGGCTCATGCATGAATAACACATGGCGGGGACATTCTTTCTGGCTTGGACAGCCCTGGTCTAGAGCAGGGAGCCTCTTACCAAAGGCCCCACCTGACCCACAGTGCACACTACAGAGTGTACAGTCCAGTAACAATCTGCTTGCACCTGCTCAACCTTAGACCTCTTCCGAATTCTGGTTTTCTTTGTTTTTACCCTAACGTCCCATGTCCTGTGGTTCCAGTTCTGGTCTTTCATAAAAACACTGAGTCTCAAGCCAGGTGCTTGTCTCCCCAGGGTCACAGCTCCGGAACAGGCCTGCCATCATTTCACCAGGCAACTGTGTCCCATTGTGAGGGATAAATTGAGCGTCCCATGGAGCTGGAGCCTGCCCTGGCTCTCCGTGACCTGAAATGGAGCACCCTGACCACTAAGCATTTTCATGCCTCATAAGAAGTATTTGGTTTTGCTTCTATGATAATTTTTTTACTTCAGCTAAAATTAAAAACATTGGGAGTTTTTAGATGAACTTAGGTATGTTCAGCTTTTCTTAAAAATATGGAGATCTATCCATGAATGGATTAATAAACTATGATATATGTATACCATGGAATATTATGCAACATATAAAAAATGGAGACTTGACCTTTTTTTTTTTGGCAGTTTTTGGCCAGGGCTCTACTCCTTTGGGCCATAGGCGCCACCTGAGACTTTACCTCTTTTATGTTTACATGGATGGAGCTGGAAAATATTCTTCTTGGTAAAGTATCTCAGGAACGGAAAAAAATATATATCCAATGTACTCAGTACTACTATAAAACCAATTTATAATCACTCACACTTTCATGTGAAAGATGAATCACAACTATAGCCCAGGATGAAGGAGGGAAGGGGAGGGGGAGGGGAACGGAGTGGGGTGGGTCGATAAGGGAGGGTTAGTAGGGGGACCACACCTATGGAGCATATGGCAAGTACAAGTTGGATCTATCAGGTGTAGAACACAAATGTCTTAACACTGTAATTGGGTAAATGAGGTAAAGGCTATCTTAATTTGTAGGATGTAAGCATTCCAATTCGTACAAATAATCAACACATCGAATCCCACAACAGCATAAATTTACTCATCATCTATGTACAAATGACTTAATAAAAAAACATGCAGATCCAGCAATGTTGTTGCCCACCTTGCAGGGGCAAAGTACGCTGGGGTCTAGCCGTGGGGCTCCTTTCTGTTGGTGGCCTGGGAGCAGCCCAGCTAGGTAGGGTGCTTTGTGTGGCAACGAGATGATGGGCAGAAAAATGCAAAGACAAAGTCCCTTTCCGAATGGCAGGATTCTAATTATTAACTTAATTGTACTATTTTTGAACACCATTATTTTTTTTAAGAAGAGATCACAGAGTCTCAGTGAATCAAGTGTTTGCTTATTAATTGCTACCTTTGTAACCAGAACTCAATTAATAGTATTAGGACACACAAAACAATAGAACTCCTAAAATGATTAAACCCCTAAATAGAAATTTAATAGATGATCTTATAAGCTTTTGAAAATTAAAATGTGTAATATTTCCCCTTGTGTCTACCAGGGATTGGTTCCAGGACCCCCTACAGATATCAAAACCCACAGATGTGCAAACCCCTGACCTAAAATATTGCCATATTTGTTCCAAACCTGTGGTGGTGCTTTCTGTGCACTTGACATTGTGTCTGCATTGCTCACTGCACCAAATCCAGTGTAAAAGCTATGCAAACAGGTGTTATATTATTAACACTATATTGTTTAGGAAATAATGGCTGAAAAAAGTCTGCATGCATTCAGTACAGATGAAGCTGTTCATTTTCTTGAGAATACTTTTTACCTGTGGGTTTTCAAGTCTGTGGATACAGGCCCCCTATACAGAGAATCACATCTACATTAGAAATATCTTTTTTTTTTAAATTTAACAGAATCTTACTATGTTGCCCTCTACTGTAGAGCACTGGGGTATCACAGCTCATAGCAATCTCAAACTCTTGGGCTTAAGCTATTCTCTTGCCTCAGCCTCCCCAGTAGCTGGGACTATGGGCGCCCACCACAATGCCTGGCTATTTTTTTGTTTGTTTGTTTGTTTTTAGCAGACAGGGGCTGGGTTTGAACATACCAGCCCTGGTGCAAATGGCTGGCACCCTACCCACTGAGCTACAGGCGCCGTACATTAGAAATATCTTTAGCATATGGTAAGATTTGCCAGTGTCCCTAAGTGTTAATATGTGAACTTATGTTCCTAGAAAGGCTAATGATTATTTCATCATAAATGTTGACTTCATATATTCTGACATATATATATCTATTTATAAATTTATAAATTTATAAATTTAATGAATTTGTGGGTTTTTTTTAATTTTTAAGGTATTGTTAAGCACTTGTGGAGAAAGTTAAAAAAAAAAACAGAAAGGGATTCAGATCTGAGCCATCAGGGGGTTTCTATGTGAAAGGAGAGGAAGTCAGACTAATAGTGACAGAGGACACCTGACTGGGGCTGAGGCTGGGGGTGATGAGAACGCCTGACTGGGGCTGAAGCTGGGGGTGCTGATGTGGGGTTGAACCATCTCTTTTCAGGTTAAAATTAAATTTCAAGATCCATTAAACCAAAGTCATTGCTGTTTGGGGAAGATAATTGCTACTTAAAGAATAAAGATACTTAATTTTGACGACATGCTCTCAAAGTAAGTGCACGATGCATCTGCTCCATCCTGGAAGTGTGGAGTAGGGTGCTCTCCATCCCACCTGTGGCGCGCTGGGTCTGTAAGCACCTGCCCCGCTCACTCACTGCTGTGCACACTTTACACACGAGGACCCTGGGTGTTGCTTGCCCCATGATCTCAGCCAAATAGATTTCATGACAGCAAGTCTGACAAAGTTACAGCCTGAATGAACAGAGGGCAGGTCATCTCATTTTCATGACTAAATCATTTCATGGTTGCAGATTTTATATCTTTCCAAAATATATCCCTGAGGTTAGTCTATTGCCTAGGAATGAATTCAGAAAATAGCAATTTTAGCTTATGGTGAAAACATTTGAGAGATTGTTGCTAAACAGCATTAAAGAGCTATTTAGCAGCATCCCCCCACCCCATATCACATAACTCAGTTCACGAGCATAAACATTTGGTATGTTCAGCTGACCATACTTGCTAGCTAGCTAATATTTCCCTGATAACAGTCACAAAATCTGGCTCTTTCTTTTAAAAAATGACATTTAACAATAAAATTCCAAAGTGAATTTGAACAAATATTTAATAATAAAAGTATAACCAAAGATTTTATAAAATGTAAGTGCAGATGGGATTAAAAAAAAAAAGCTATGAAAGATAAGAACACGCTGGATAAAATGCTTACAAGCACCCAACAGAAAATACTTAGACACAAAAATTACACATGAGGTGCATTACTGTCAAAGCCGGCATTAGGCATTTGATGTGTGATCCTATAGTTCACAAGTTAGTGAAGTAGGCCAGTGTCTAAGCATTGTTAGACATTGACACCTGATGAGGGGAGAGAATGGTGATGAAATTGGCCAGGCTTCCCCTGGGCAAGAGCTGAGTGATGCAGACCTGAGACCCAAAAGGCTTTCCCATGAGTCAGGACTTCCCACCACCTCTAAATAATGAAAATCAAATAAACATGTAAACAACCCATTTGGGAAAACATGAGGGTTTTCAGTAATAAAGACTAAACTGCAATCTCAAAAGTATAGCTTTCAATAGGGAAAAGTTATGAATTTGGTTCAAAATCAGGAATATAATGGAATACAGACTACTCTCTAAATGATTATATTTAGAAAGAGTCGCATCAGTATTTCAAGGTCCAGGACACACTGAGTTGACTTGAGGCCAAGGCTAAGCATGTCTCATTCTGGCAATCCTACCCCCGTCAACAGAGGGAAGTGCTCCCCACTCCATCTGGTCTCCAGGAGATGGTCCTGCATGGGAGGCTGACCCTGATCCTACTTTATCCTCAACTCCATTTGCATTGAGACTGTCCCTGGCATCCCAGATATCCTGTTGGCCCAGGGATGTCACCTGAGCTGACCTCAAGCTCTGGGCTCAGTGTCTAGACAGGAGCATCTCCAAGGGGGCCGTGGGTGGGGATGGGCTGCCCAGACCAACTTCCAGCTGTTTCCATTGTTTTCCGAGGACAAGGTCTGCTGATAGAGAATAGCGTGGGAGCTATCTTTGGCACCAGAGTGTGTATCAGGTCCTTCCATCCCGTTACATGCCACAAATTCTGTTGCTGCTTTCCTGGTGCCACAACTGCTCAGAGTTAGTTTTCTTCCGTGACCAGCCATGAGTGGCAAGGCAGCTCTAGGGTGTGTTCAAATTCTGGGCTCATATCCCCTTAAAAAAATAAAACTGCTTATTTCCTAGGACCAGGTGTCTTAGAAAACCAATATGAATGGGTTCTTAATTCACTAATGGTTTCTCTAAAAGTATTTTATAATTTCTGTAATTTTATGGGTGCTATGTAATTTTGTTAGAATTTATGGCTGTGTAAAGGATTAAACAGGATGATTGTGGCTTAGGGGACCCTTAGTTTCAAAGAAATTTGGTCCCACAAATTTATATATATTTTTTTATTGAATGGTAACTATGTACATTAATGCACTTCTGGGGTACAGTGTGGGGTTTTCACATGCAATCTGAAATACTTCCATCAAACTGGTCAACACAGCCTTCATGTCATTTTCTCAGTTATTGCTTTAAAACGTTCACATTCTACTCTTAGAAAGATTCACCTGTACCCCTATAAGATAAACCTCAGAAGTGATCCCTCCAAACGCCCTCCCTCCACCCATTCTCCCCTCCCTTCTCCCTCCCCCCTTCCCATTGTTTTCAATGTGTGAAAACTGTTTCAAACACAGAAATGTATTGACAATGTAAGATTTCAGAGAGAATGATTTTATTTCCCCTGCATATAAGAGTAATGCATAAAATGAAATAATGAAAAGAATGATTAAATTTGCAGTAAAATTTATAGTACAAATATTAGCTCCTTGAGGGCAAAAATCATATTTTTTCCACTGTAATTCTCAGGGCCTTATTTGTAATAAAAGTTTCAAAGATGTTTGTTGTTTTCTTACAAATCCTGGTAACAGTGGTACATATGGCTAGAAAAATAGAATCTGACAAAATAGAAGCACAGTGCACTCTTTATACATGAGAGTATTTCTTGAACTCTCGTTTTTACACATGCATAAGAATTATACATACACTTGATTTTTATTATAAAACAATAGGTGACTATGTTTATCCTATATTAACAATGGGTGACTACGTTTATCCTACATTAACAATGGGAGACTATGTTTATCCTACATTAAAGTTTTTCTGCAGATAAAACTTTACTAGACAGCCCCCTCCCTGGTTTGGGTCTAGGTATTTGAAGAAGGATTGGTCTAGCCTGGGGCACTCCCTGGACCAGCATAGTGACTGGGACATCACCCTGCCCCCACGTGGGCACCAGCAGGTGGAAAGTGGCTTCCTGAGCACTTGGCAAGTCCTGAGCACAGCGCTGCCCAAGGCCATGTGCTCCATTTCATTGTTGGTTTGGGTAGAAATCATAAGTTTATGGGGATGAAGGGAGGTGAGGCTGGGCTCAGAGGGAGTGGATCACAAACACGGCAAATAGCAGGACATGAAAACGACTGGTAGAAACCCAGCATGTCGGTTCTGGGGATGCTCTTACATGTTCCAGGTTTGGCTCAGCAAGAATCTCTTCAATATTATCCCAACATTGTATAGATATCAGATAGCACCAGGAAGTGTATATACAATGATCAAATTCTTCCAACTCATGCAAGGGTTGTCTGCCCCTGAATAGAGGATCAAAATTATGGGATTTCACAATTAAACCTTAACTAGATTTTTCCAAATGCAGAAGAGACACCCACCACTTCTGCTATCACAGGTGTTGGGGGTGTCGCTGAGGGGCTGTCCCGGCTGCGGTGTGGGAGTCACCCCACCAACACCCCACACTGAGGAGGCTCTTCAGCTCCATAGAAACATCAGCGTGGGTGCCCATCAGCCTGCGTGTGAGGACCCGGCCTCCCTCCGCCTGCCCCCTGTCTCTCGGCCGTCCATGTCCATCTGTTCCCTTCTTTGCTCTGAACTTTCTGGAACTGGGCAGGCTGTGCAGGGGACTCACCGGCGGGGGCTTCAGGGACAGCCGCAGATACTCTCTTGTCTTACCTGAGGGTGAACACCAACACTTCCAAACCTCGAAAAAGAAAATCAAGTGTTAAATTGAAGCAAGGTGTTAACATCATCACCTAAGAGAGGTGTCTCTCATGTGAAATTTGGGGATGTGTGTGAGATAACTGGACATTTTCTGTAAGTAGAAATCAAGCTATTTATTTTATAACAATTCATTTTCTCTAATTACCCTACTGTCTCCTAGAAAGTGTCAAATTTCTGGTACTGAATTTTAGTTACTTGGCAACAGTAGCCTCTACATAAAACGACATTTTCAGAATCTTCTTCGTGGTTTAGGCATTCCTTCCCATATTTCTATATTGCCAGTTTCCACAGTTCCTCAGTAACACACAAAGATACAGTGTATCTTCTTGGTAATTAGCTCGTTCAAAATTAAAAAGTGAAGAAGTAGATAACTGTGAGGTGGTGGATGTTTCCTTTGCTCCACCACAGAAACCTGTTTAATATTCACATGGGTCTCATTCCATCATGCTATATACCTTAAATATACACAGTGAAATTTATAACACATAAAATAAATCAAATATGAAAATGAAAATCTTCCAGGACATTTTCTAAGGAATATTCTCCACAAAATTTTCAGGTTCATTTTGCCAGTTTGGGGATCCGTGCTCACATTTTAGATGCAGAGATCTCTGGAACAGGTGATAAAACACATCTAACTGCTCCTCCACCCCATAAAACAACAAAGAAAATCACTCACATTTCATGAGAAATGAAAGGCACTAACCCAAAGGCCTGCAGCTCCCAGGCAGTGCCTAAAAAACACCCCTGACTGTGGGTCTCCTTGTCTGACTGTCCCTCTGATCAGAACGTAGAGGATGATTAGATTTCTAATTTCTGTGAAATGACCAGGGTACGTTCAGCAGCCCTTAGCAAGCTGTCACCAACAAGACCAATGAGCACATCCTGAGTTCACACACAGCAAGGGTTGCCAAGGATACGCTGTCCAGGGACCAGGGTCAGAAGTCAAACTGACCAATATTGAGTAAATTGCATTGGTCTGAATGATTCCCCCTGAGCTGGTAATGATGTGGAGAGCACATAGCCTGGTCTTCAGACAGGTGCGCGCTGCACTCGAGGGTCGGAGAAAGCTGCCTTTGACGACTGGCACACACATACAGATTTGTTTGGCTTGTGTTTATGTGTGTGGAATATACAGATGTGTGTGTGGGTGTGTATGTGTGTGTTTATATAAGAAGAGGCTAATACGACAGTGAGGGAGATATTACAACATAAAACCACAGGGTGTGTATCTGTCTGTGTATGTTTTGAGCTTAAGGTAAATCAACACTACACACAAAACTATACGCAGATGACTATGAAACTAAAAAATTCTGTGCTGTAATTTTTCATCAATACAAGGTTGTTTTTTTTTTTTTCCCCTCAAATTATATGGTGTGACTTTTAGGGTAGAACCAGATTAGAGAAACATTACCTAAGGAGTTATTATTTTATGTAAGACCTCCACATACTGTTTCAAATACCTAACATATAACAGTTTAATTATCAGATTTCAGAAGCAACCAAACACAACAGCAAAGACGAGGAATTTCAAAGTGGTCTTCTTAAGGAGCACTCTTCTACCGTGGAAACGAAGACGGCTCCCTGGAGTCATCAGTGTCGGCCTTCCCGAGGCTGCACCGGCTGCTCACGGAGCTGCATTTCTGCACCTTAGTTCTCATCCTTCCCTTGGCTTTTGTAGTCATTTAGTCTTTTCATGTAGTCTGTCATTATTTAAGGATGAAAAATCATACATCTGACACACTGCATTAATGAGACATGTATCCTGGCAAGAGATCTGAAGCAGGTCGCCTGGATCTCTAACTTAGATGAAGGTAGACAGAAGAGATCTGAAGCAGGCTGCCCTGGATCTCTAACTTAGATGAAGGTGGACAGAAGCAGAAACCAGGGAAGTTCTAGAGACTGGGTCGCATTCCCGGGCCTGTGCCCACAGCTGGGCAGAGCCACTGGCCAGTCCTCTCACCTCCCTGTGTGGGAGCAGTAGCAGGGGGTGTGCCCTGAGCATAAGGGGCGCTCTTGGAAGATTTCCTGATGCACTGGTGCTTTGCTTCTCCTTAGCTTCCAATTAACAAGGTCAAAAATCAGTTTTTCCAAGTATAGTTCAAATTTGAACAAAGAAGTCCTGGGTAAACTCTACTGAGTCTTTTCCCAAGAAAGAGAAAACAAAAACAATTTTAAAAGACTGTGAAATAGCAAATACTCAACACCAAAGAAAACAGCCTTCTTCCTCTTTAATCATTCTTATTCATAAATGGAAAAGTCCAGAGATGACTTTAGTCACATTTTCTGTACTTTGGTGAGAGTTATCCCCTGTCTTAAAGTACATCCTGCCCTGTCTATGTCATGATGCCAGCATGAGGGTGTGTGCTAATGGGCAGAGCACCGCAGGGCGTCCTGGCAGCATCCTGACGTTAGGTGCATTATTCACACCAAATAGTGGATCTCTTTAATAATGCCTTTGTTCACATTTTCCAAGTTGGTAAACAAAAGTCAGAACTGGCCGCTTAAAAAAAGCAAAGGGCATGGATATCTATTTTAATGAACATAACGTGATCCTTGTTCTTTCTAACTCTATAGAAAGTTATAGAGCAAAGGAGTTCTAAAGCAAAGAAGAAGAAATGGCCTGTACATTTCCAGATAGATGGTTAAGAAAAGAATCATTCTGCGTCTGGAGTAGTACATTTGTAAAAACGCTGAGTTTTGTCTGTGTTCAATTGGGATACTGACTGGAGGGAGGCAAGAGGCAAGGTAATTAAGTTTCCTTTACTAATTTAGTCCTTTGTAGCGTCCCACTATCTCTTCCAAGTGCCTGCTGCCCTGTTGTGTCACCTTTGATGCTGGCTCATCTGCCAGGATGAGAGATGCTACCCTGGTAACCCTCCCCGAAGGGCCCGCACCCTGCCTGGTGAAAGGCGGCTGCCCAGATATTTTAAATTTGCTTGTTTTATTTCACACATGTCCCGCAATCTACACTAATTACATTGTGATTTCAGGATTAGTTTCAATAGGGAGGTGATTTATGAGGAAGATGCTAGAGAAAGTCTATAGCAAATAATAGAAACGAAAATTAATAAATCATGGCTCTTTTCACATAAAGAAAGAAAATTCTTTGTAAGGTGAACTATGTGAAACACAATTAGCTCATTCATGCCTTGGCAGGAGGAAATACTGTTGTTAGATCTGCAGCGAGGGCTGCTTTGCTCACACTTTAAACTGATGGGTGAGGGGAGTGTGGTCCTGAAGTGGTTCCTCTGCTGACTTTTGCAGCTAGGATCTCGCTCACCTTGCTTTTGTAGACGGGTGCCCCTGTGCACACAACTCCCACACTCTGCTCTGGACATCACGTCTTGGAGAATATCACCACACCTGCAGCACACAGAGGTGGAGCATGAAAGACATCTTCCAGGAAAAGCGTTCTATCAGTGAATAATCTCTGCTGTGAAATGCTTAATTAGATGATCCTGGCACTGGTGCTGTCTATGCCCACCTGTCCTGAAACAATGCTGCTCTCTGGTTGATCCTGACCCTGCGTTGTCTCCTTGTCTCACGCCTCAGTGGGCAGCGCTGTTCTAGCCTCTGGCCCTGACCAACACCTACTGCCTGGCAACCAAAAATCAGCCTTTCCAGCCCTGACCATCTCCTGAGAAGGAGAGGAAACAGAACCGGCTGGCCCTCTTCCCTGGGAAGTGATAGCACTCTATCCTCCTGGCTTTGTCTATCCTCCTGGAAGCTCCTTGGGTCCTGTCTCAACTCTTCTTACTTTTCACATCCCCAGGTCTCTACCCATACACTTCATCTTAGATAATCGGCCATTGTCTCAGCTTCACTGAGGTCTCTCCACGAGGAGATCCTGGTCATGGAAGATCAAGCCTTTAAAATGAAGATCTGGTGTAAGGAGGCATCTGGCTGGGACAGAGACATTTTTAACTGCATACTAGACAGCTCCACCTGGACACTTCTCCAGATCTGAGGTTCAACATGTTCAAAAGCAAATTTCAAGTTATACTAAACAAAACATCTTAAACATACTGGAGTTTTCTCCACAAAATATTTATCATATTTATAATGATGAAAATTATAAGTAATAAAATCTTCAGTGACAAAGAATGGTTAAAAATAATGGTAAAAACATTATGGAATATTTTTGAATCTTTAAATGGCTTGGACAGAGGTAACTGTATTTTGCAAGCAAACAGGTTATATTGCTATATATAGAAATATAGATGATGTGAGATTCCCCAAAGGAACTTTGCACACTAGGATTCATGTGGCCCCCTCCATGTGTCAGGCATTATGTCACCATGTGTCTGTGTAGCAGGCAGTCCCCAGGGACTCACCGCAGTTCAAAGGATGAGCTAGGGCATTAGAGAGGTAAGCACTGGCCATCGCTTATAAGCCATGGTTATTTAGTCATTTACTGGCGTGTTTTTTTAATTCTTTCTATTAAATAATAAACACATAGATCATGTATACATTAATGCATTTATGGGGTACAATGTGCTGATTTCATATAGAATTAGGAATGCTTACATCACACTGGCTAAAATATACCTCATCTCATTTACTTAATTATTGTGTTAAGACGTTTATACTCTATACTAATAGATCCGACATGTACCCTTGCATTATGCACCATTGGTGTGATCCCACCATTCATCCTCCCTCTATCTGACCTCCCCCTTCCTCTCATCCCCCCCCTCCTTCTTTCATCTTGGGCCATAGTTGTGATCTATTCCTCTTATGAAAGTGCAAGTGACTGTAAATTCGTTTCTTAATAGTATTGAGTACATTGGATATTTTTTCTTCCATTCTTGAGATACTTTACTAAGTAAGATATGTTCCAGCTCCACCCATGTAAATGTAAAAGAGGTAAATCTCCATCTTTTTTAAGGCTGCATAGTATTCCATGGTGTACATATGCCACAATTTATTAATCCATTCATGGGTCGATGGCACTTGGGCTTCTTCCATGACTTGGCTATTATGAATTGAGCTGCAATGAACAATCTGGTGCAAATATCTTTGTTATAAAGTGATTTTTGATCTTTTGGATATATACCTAGTAGAGGAATCTCTTATTTTTTGCTTTTAAAGACTGCTTAAAATCATTTTAAATGTGTAACTTTATAAAAAGAATTTTTTCAAATAGAAAAACCTTTCATACGCACACGCCTCCCTCAGCATTCCTGAGACACTTGTGTTCCTGTCCTCATCACTGTCTGCTTCATGGCCGGTCAGTAACAATGCAGGGCCACTCTGTCCCTGGCACTTCCCTGGTCCACGCCTAACAGTCACTGGCTTCCACCCTTTCCTCTTTGAAATGTCTCCCGATCTTGCTGCCTCCATCCTGGGTGTGGCCTGGGCCTCACTCCCTCTTCTCTGTGCTGCCCCACCTCTTCTTAACACTGTTCCCAGCACCTCCCATCACTATGTGGCACACTGCACTGTCCTAGCACCTGCCATCCCCTTTTGCAAAACCCATGAGGCTCCTTTCTTGGCTGCTGGGAGCTGCTCAGCCACATCAGTCCCCCCTATTTTGTCATTCAACATTCAGCCAGGTGGTGTCCCCTAGCAACCCCATACTGGCCACAGTCTGCTCACTCCATCCTCTCCCTTGGGACCACATGCCCACGCTCCATCTCCATCCTGCATTTGCTATCTGAAGATGGCCCCACACAGCCCCCTTAAATGACTTGTGAACTCTAATCTGGGGGTCTGGCCACACACCTCTCCCCCACTCCCAATCATGGGAGTCCTAAATGCACCAGTGAGCTCTCAGCACCCGGGGGCTCCCCTCCCCAACTCAGACCCACCCTCTGCCCTTCCCCTCTGCTTTGTGTTCTGAGAAGTTGACCTAATGGGCTCCATCCTGGGGCCAAATGGGGATCCAGTGGCATTCAGCCCTGGAGCTCCGGGCAAGAGGAGGGTGCAGTTAAGGCCTTTGTTCATCCCCCTCTGTGGGAAAGCAGGCAGCAGGGCCCCCGGAGGCCACCGCCCTGGGCCGAGCCTCCCAGCACCACCCCTGGGAGTGCTGGGCCCTAGAGGAAGCAATGCCTCCCATCTCACCCATGGGTGAACAGCCCTGGGAAAGCCACCTCGTAGCCTCCTTTTTTGGATGACTCGCTCATCTGTAGTGGAAACAGCCTGCAGCAGCCGGGCACAACAGAGCCGGCAGCTCCGCTGGGCAGACCCTGGATTCGGAAGCTGGAGCAAGCACATTTGAGACGGGATGTCTGCAAGGTGTCATCATCATTTTACTTCAAAGACTCTGGACTGCCAGGGTGTCATATATATCAATATTCAAATATAAAGGCAAGAATTACAGTCCTCCATGGATCAATAGTAATTATTTTAGAATAGTCAGATACATTGATTTATCCGCATCTCTGACCCCATCCACTAACACGAATAAGCAGGAATCGCATGTGTGGTGTGTGTGTTTACACACGCAAGGAACAGGGCTCATGCACAAGCAGGGCGCAGGGCTCACACACATGCAGGGCGCAGGGCTCACACACATGCAGGGCGCAGGGCTCACACACATGCAGGGCGCAGGGCTCACACACA
>NW_003852422.1:1773343-1784892 GCF_000181295.1 Otolemur garnettii
GCAGGGCGCAGGGCTCACACACATGCAGGGCGCAGGGCTCACACACATGCAGGGCGCAGGGCTCACACACATGCAGGGCTTAGGGCTCATCACACACAGGGCACAGCACTCACACACACGTGGAGGGCAGGACTCACTCACACACAGGGCACAGGGCTCACACACACATGGAGAGCAGGGCTCACTCATATGCAGGACACAGCACTCACACACATGTGGAGAGCGGGGCTCACTCACATGCAGGGCACAGGGCTCATGCACATGCAGGATGCAGGGTTTCCATCTTGGGTCAGGCCCTGACAATGTCTCCGGTCTGAAAACTTTCATTCTATCTCCTGTTCTTTGAGTTCCGGTGTCTGATCTCCTCTTTATTATGCACATTGGTAAACATTTAGATACATTCAAGGGCAACAATTTATTTAATTGTTTAGAATTGTTGACTACAAGGCATCAAAAGCACCTGCTTTTTTACCTAACATGCACAGAAAGGTGATTGACCAGTAGGACAGAAGGAGGGTTAGTACACAGTAGGGTGGGAGGAGGGTGAGCACACAGTAGGACAGGAGGAGGGTGAGCACACAGTAGGGCAGGAGGAGGGTGAGTGTACAGTGGGGGCAAGAGGTGGGTGATAACACAGTAGGGCAGGAAGAGGGTGAGCACACAGTAGGGGCAAGAGGTGGGTGAGCACACAGTAGGGTAGGAGGAGAGTGAGCACACAGTAGGACAGGAGGAGGGTGAGTGCACAGTAGGGGCAAGAGGTGGGTGAGCACATAGTAGGGCGAGAGGAGGGTGAGCACACAGTAGGGCAGGAAGAGGGTGAGCACACAGTAGGGCAGGAGGAGGGTGAGCATACAGTAGGGGCAAGAGGTGGGTGAGCACACAGTAGGACAGGAGGAGGGTGAGCACACAGTAGGGGCAAGAGGTGGGTGAGCACACAGTAGGACAGGAGGAGGGTGAGCACACAGTAGGGCAGGAGGAGGGTGAGTGTACAGTAGGGGCAAGAGGTGGGTGAGCACACAGTAGGGCGAGAGGAGGGTGAGCACACAGTAGGGCAGGAGGAGGGTGAGCCTGCAGCAGGGCTGAGGATGCTTGCCTGGTAGGAGGCACTCACTGCTGGGCTCTGGTTCTGGGGCAGGAAGGGATACTTAGGCAGTGTTTGGCCATGAGCATTCTGTGGGAGTCTTGGCCAGCCTCAGTCTATCTATGAAAACAAGGGGTACCCCGCCCTGGGGAGGCGTTTTCCCTTGTCCTGAGCCTTGTCAGGAACACACCAGAGGTGGGGGAGGTTCATTGGGCTAGACTGTGGATAAAAATTAAAATATATTTAACCTTCTCATTGAAACAAAAATTACATTTTGTCATTATTTTCCCCAAACACAAGAGGTATTTTCAGAGTAGATAATGGAGAAATATAATACAATTTTCTTTGCTTGAGACCTCAGAAGACCAGAATAAATGCTTTATTCTCTAAAGTTGTTCAGGTTGTAACCTATTCAGGAGGTAATTAATGCCTTTTGGAGACTCCAATTAATTTCGAGACAGAGAGAACTGAGCTGGCATCTTCCTCTCCCCTGTGGGCTGCCTGGACTGGACAGTGACCTTTACAGGGACCACACCCTCACCTGTACAGTGGGGTCCTCACCGCGGGACAGCCGAGCGCCTGGACCATCAGTGAAGTAGGAATGAAAAGTGTCACAATGTGTCATTCACATGCGGACACGCTCAGTAAAGGCACTGACATTATAATGACACAGTAATGTCCATTATTAACGACAGTAAACACACAGTAACCAGAAAACGAGTTTCCTTTCCCATCCTCAGTGCACCGGTCAGAGAAACCACAACATGTAAATAATAAAATATCACATAATATGAATATTAATACAAGCCAAGTCATTTGAAGGGTTTAGACTTTTCATTGTCTCTGACTTATAGTCATGCTTTGAAATTTAATTATTATAATTGTTAGAATAAGGTAACTCCCAGGACAGTATGATCAGGAGTTTATCTAAATTAATGAAACCAGCTCGGACAGCGCAAGTGAAAGATGCAACGTGGGTTTGCTCATGTAATTCACATTTCTAATTTTCAAGAGGAAATACCACATTTAGGTTGAAAAGTCAGTTCATTACACTTCTATTCTTATTAACATAAGACATGAAATAGTGGAAATACCAGAAAACATCAGAAAACTCACCATTTAAAAGGCATCTTCCTCATTAAACACGCACTGGCTTTTAAGTACAGTACAGAGCTACGAATGCGACTGTACACTGATTACGGGAGGTAATGAGGCCTTAAATTGGGGAAAATTTAAAGACCATAGTATTTTATTGGTATAACTTTCCAAAATGATTACTTGGGAAGCTATTAAGTGGGTAAGTCCTCAGAACAGTGGAACATGGAAACAGTGGGACCAAAGTAACCCTCGTCTCTGACCAGCTTCGGGTCACTTGGGAGCCTCCCAGCACATTCCCATCCGTCAGCACCCCTGGCCCCGCTCTCAGCACCCCTGGCCCCACCCCTCAGCCCCTGGCCCCGCCCCTGGGCACCCCTGTCCTAGTGTCAGGGCTCAGCATGGCGGCTTCTCACCTTCTCCCATCTGTGCCAAATGCCTGCTTTTCTCCGTCTGCCTATCCAGCCCTGATCTTGTCCACATCTGGTTCAGCCACCCTGAGAACTCCACTTGGCCTTCGCAGCTGTATTTAAATCCTGCCAACATGGAGACTTCTCGCCTTCCACCTGCAGACCTCCGCTGGGTCTGGGCTGCCACGTGGCTCTCACGCTCTGTGGTGGGGACTTCTTCGGCTCAGATCTCTGCACCTCCAGGAGGACTAGGCATCACCCCTGCACACGCCCCTGAGGGAATCAGCATCTGTTGTGTGAGATCTATATCAATGTTTTTATGTTAAAAAGTCAAAAACCTAGACCAGTGTTTTTCAACGTTTTTTTTTTTTAATCTCGGCTCACACTTCAACCTGTAGTTAAATTTCCACAGCACACTCAAATTATGTTGATCAAAAAAAGAAAGTGCAAAACAAAGAAAAAGATATACTTACTGTGCTTTGAACTTCTTTTGAAAATAATTTAATTTTTTTTTTTTTGAGACAGTCTATGTTGCCCTTCCTAGAGTGCAGAGGCATCACAGCTCACAGCAACCTCAAACTTTTGGGCTTAAGTGATTCTTTTGCCTCAGCCTCCCAGTAGCTGGGACTACAGGCACCCACCACAATGCCTGGCTATTTCTTGTTGTTGCAGTTGTCATTGTTGTTTAGCAGGCCCCCGGTGGGTTTGAACCTGCCAGCCCCGGTGTACATGGCTGGTGCCCTAACCATTGAGTTACAGGCACTGAGCTTAACTAATTATCTTTAAAATTTTTCATGGCACATCTAAGATCCTCACATGGTTGAAAACCACTGGTCAAGACCATAAGTTAAAAATCAAAGATGGAGGACACAGTATCTTTACGTGAAGGGAGAGCAGTATTCTCACAAAAATGTGCTGGAGGAGACAATTGCAGGCAAGGAAGAAGACTGAGTTTGAGGAAGCAGAGGCTGCATGGAACTGAGAAGGTACAGGGTGAAGTTGTGTGCACACGTGCAATGCAGGTGTTGCTCCAAGGACTGTGGAGAGTCCCTTCCCAGCTTTACCCCCGACTTGGCTGTAATAGAGCGGGCAGAGGGAAAGGCAGTGATCTTTCTGCCACCAGGGTAGAGGAGACTAAAAAGGAAAGGTGACAGGTGGACAAAGTGAGATAAGAGATGAATGTAAGAGGAGGACAGAGACAGCTTGGACATATCCAGAGAGTGGGAAAACACCGTGTGTGGCAGGGAGGAGCCTGTGAGATGACGGGTATTAAGCAGGGTGCTCCGCAAACAGACCAAATGTCTGGTGGAGGAGCAGAATGAACGTGCTCACTCTCTCAGACAGGAGGGGAGCAAGTTTCTAAAAAAAGACGCAGGTAAATTATTTATAATAAAACAAAAGGCTTTCCACCATGAATTGATATGCAAGTGGAAAGATTAGATTCATGATTGCTTTTAGAAAGTACGAAGAGATTAAAAATGTAAAAAAATAAGGTAAGCAATCCAGAGATGGTATCAAGCAAGATTTCTCCTAATTTTTGGCTCTCTGGAGCTGCAGCCCAAGAGCTCTACGTGGAGGCTTCGTATCTCAGGTAACGAGCAATAGTGATAAATCTGCAGGTTGAGAAACCTGCCCTCCAATACATGTCCTTGTTTATTGAGTCTGAACCATTTAGTGTAAAACTTGACCTTGGATATAAGATTTCTTATGCGTGTGTGGCCCAGCTACCCCGGTCCTCTGGCTTGTTAAATGGTGCTCAGAGGGGCCCGTGGACACCAAGGCTTTGGCACCAGAATTCCCCCAGGCATCATGTGGGTCCAGGAGATCTCTCCCCTGTTGCAGACCCAGCCCGGATTCTGTTTTTAATTTTCTAGTCCATTAATGCTCTTTCCTAGGGATCAGTGTCCAAGAGCCTTGAAATTCTCTTTCTCTGAAATGGATGTAAAACATGTTGTCGGTATTATAATAATTGAAATCAACAAGTTAAAATTCGTGACTGTGGCTTTAATCTTTTTTTTTTTTTTTTTTTTTTTGCTTTTAGAGGGGTTAATCAATCTGTCCCTATTGTGCTGATATTCCTTAATGAGTAACTCGACAGTGATTTGTTTTTAAAGAGTAAAACCCTCCTCAAACAAGTGCCATGGAGTAGACTTTCTCTTAGAGGTTATTTGCCTGTCTCCCTGCACATGTCTATTGCTAAGGTGGGAATTTGGGTGTTGACGGCATCTAACCCAGGAAATTGCAATAAAAAAATGCCTGAGTCTCCTCTTCATGTTGTTATGTAAACTGATGTTAATTTTTGTTAGGAAAAGGGATACTACCACAGGATGTCAGAGGGATACCTCTGCAGCAAACAAAATGAATACTTGCTTTAAAAAAAATGTCAAAATGTGGATGTGCCTCCAATCATTTAAAAAATAGAAGGTGATAAGTTGAAAATGTCAGGTAATTGGCAGACAGATAGAAAGTTAAACTGTGTCCTCAGTGAAGAAAATTAACCAGCAGCTGCCAGCAGGGACCCCAAGGTCGTGTGAATGCCAGAATCAAGAGAAGCCCAATCATTCAGGGGGGCTCTCGGCTAATGTCTCCCCTCCCTGGTCATTTCCAGATCTCCCAGGAACTGCCCTGAACTACTGCCAACATGTGTTCATTTCTAAAAATTACATAGATTGTGATTTATTACCCATCACACCACAAAAATCCACTGTGAATTAAATCAGCCCTTTGTTTAAATTGCTCCCCTGCAATACGCATCATATCATCATAAATGACATTGAAGTTATAATCTGCAGCCCTCGGCCTCAGCCACTGATAAGGCCCCACCATGGGACGATCAATACTTACTATTCATTTTTGAAATTATCTCCACATTGATCCCTGAACAAGCGCCAGCAACACAGAGGCACAGTGCCTTTAATACAATAATTATATAAAGGTTTACAGGCTCATCCTCCCAGCCAATAAAAGCTGTCAACTGGCAGGGACAGTTACAATCCCATAATCCATCAAAACGCTGTTCTCTGACCTATGGGCTTCTGGGCTTTCAGGAGACCACGATAAACATGCTCGTCCAGGAGGGAGCGGCGCAGTCTGGCCGAACAAAGGCTGCAGATGGATATTGCTGATTAACAAACGTCCTCAAGCAGCCCGCGCTTCTAATTCTTAATGATAGAAACCGTGAAGGCTTGTCTATGTGCTGACTGTGACTCACCAAGAAAGAGTACAGTCTGCCACTTTTCTGCTTTTATTTTTTGGTGTTTAATTGGTCAGGTCTGACTTTGAACTGGATGATCTATGGTAATGAAGTGAGCCCAGGGACACCAAGTGGAGACAGGTGTCTGAGGAGAGACGAAGGAGACTCTGAGTGCAGGGAAAGAGATAGATTCAAGGGCAAGGAGACCGTCTCAGAGCTCCCACCCACACGCATGTGCACACAAGCACACACACACACCACATGCGTGCATGTGCACATGCATGCATACACACCCACCGTCCACGTGTGCACATGTATCCACATGCACACACACACATACACGTGTATACCCACATGCACACATGAACCCACATGCACACACACACATTGCGTATACACACATGCACACCACATGCATCCACATGAACACCACATGCATATGCAACCACATGCACACATCCCTAAGAACACACAGGCACATGTACACCTACATACACCCACATGCACATGCATGCACACCAAACACACATGCACACATCCACAAAAGCACACATGAGCACATGTAACTATATACCCACATGTGCACACACCCAAACATACACATGTGTACCCAGAGACACACAAATACATACCCAACACACACATGGATGCACATCAAACACACACACTTACACACATGTGCACACATTCTCACACATACATACACATCAAAATGCATGTCCATGAGTACACACATCATGCATACAGATATGCACATGTGCACAGACACATATGCACATGCAGAGACACACCTTTATGCACACACATGAATGCACACCACACACCCAAACACATGCATACACAGACACCAGCATACACATGCCCATGTGCACTGGATACACATACATACCCACATGGGCACCAGCACTCGCACATGTGCACACACACACCCAAATGCACACAGAGAAGCACAGACACAGATACTCTTAAGAACACAAGGACAGTGGCCCCTCTCTCGATGCCCCACCTCCACCTCCTGTCCCCTCTTCCAGTGTCCCTATAGGTGACCTTCCAACCTGGGCCTCCCTCCAAGGCACTGAGCCAACAACAGCCTCAGGAGAGCCTCCGTAGGAGGGCGGTGCCGGGGCTCCCGGTCAGGACTCCTTACTAGGATAAAGGCAGAGCTCTGTGCCACTATTCTTCACAAGCGTCTACAAATGATCAAAATACACTTAAAACTCTTCAGAGGAAAATATGTAACAATAGAACTGCGCTACTTAGCAGAGAAGGAAATTATGGAATTGAATTGCAAGTTCATAATGATAGATATTTTTAAATTCTCCCACGTAAGACTCAAGTGCTATGCAGACCTTAAATACTTTTATATGAGGAATTCTGCTGACAGGAAGCCTTTCCACCATTCGAGAAAAAACGCTGAAGCTTATATTTGCATGAAGCCCAGAGTGGAGAATGGGAAAACATCACAGACTTCTGTGGGCACTTGGCCGCCCACCTCGTCCCTCTTCACCATGTCACAGCCACACCTGCCCTTTCTTTCTGAACCTTCATCCGCTCTTCACATGGTCAACAGAACTCCATGTTAAAAAACTTCCCTTTGCTTAAAACCTTCAGTGGCTTCCCAGTTGCTTAGGATGAGGGCTAATGTTCCTGACTGAGTGTGGAGGCCTGAGCAGGCCCCTTCTGAGCTCAGCAGCCTCACTTTTCGCCACGTTTGCCCCATCTCACTCACCCAGGCTCACCTCCACATCAGGATGCATCCCCTGCTCTGGGTCCTGCGAGTCCAGACTCCTTCTCTCCCACTGTGCCTCCCACCCCAACTCTACTCCTAGTCACTCTCCCAATCCTGGCTCGGAGCTCCTCTCTGGGGCAGCTTCCTCACTGCAAGTCCCCTGCGCCCAACCCCTGCCTCTCACCGCACGTGCCACAGTTGTCCTCAAAGCCCGGAGGTGGCTGGACACAGCTCTACCTCCACACTACACTGCGAGCTCCCAAAGACAGGAGAGAGTCTCTAAGGTGGATTAGGACACGGTGTGAAATGCAGGGCTCAGCCTGCCGCCACTCTGCGAGTGTTTGTGGAAGGACAAGGGGCGGTTCAGCCCAGGCCTGCGCTCGCAGCCAGAGGGCTGTGGTCCTTTCACACCTGTGTCCTTTTTCACCTTCTTCAAATGAGCAGCTTATTTCTTATTGCAGTAAAAGTGCATCACATAAAACTTACCAGCTTAATGGTTTTTAGGGTACAGTAGCGTCAGTTTGATTTACATTGTTGTGGAACTGATTTCTAAACTGCTCCACAGCAGCTGTGCCATCTTACCTCACTGCCAACCACACACGAGCTTCTAATTTCTCTATACTTTTGCTAACACATGTAACTTTTGTTTTTCTTTCATCAATAATAGATATCCTAAGGGGTGTGAGAGTTGGTATGTCATTGTGGGTATGACGTGTGTCTCCCTGATCCCTGGTGCTGTTGGGTTCAGTGAGATTTTCCGTGGTCCTTAGATTCCAGTTGGACTTAAGTCCTCAGTGTCCCCGAGGATCACTCCTCGTAAGGAGGTTTGCCCTTGCCCGGAGTGTGTGTGGTGCCTAAGGGGGTCTGTGAAGTGCTCAGGGAGTGGAAGATTTGAGTCTAGTATCTGAGGTCTTTGAACAACACAGACCCTAAGGGACGAAGTGCCGACTTCAGCCTTTAGTTTCCTCACAGCTCTGATTAATCTCCTCTAACTCCCTGCTCAGGTCTGCTGGGCCCCCACCACATCTCCGCCCTGCTCCTTTCATGTGCTGGGGCTTCCTGCTGGGGGCCTCTCTAGTGCACAGTTCTCTGTTACCCAGATCCCTTTCATCCAGCTGCCCAACCCCTGATTCTCCTTTATATTTCAGGCTAGGTTGGGGTTTTTCTAGCTTGACTCTATGGGTGTGTTGGGCCAGATCTTTCTGTGGGGGCTGCCTGTGCATGGGGGATGCTGAGCAGTGCCTCTCACCTCTGCACACCGCACATCAGCATGGCTCTCTCTGTGCTAGAGCACCAGAAATTCCCATGTGCCCAGACATTGCCTGATGTCCCTTGAGGGAGTGTCTGAGAGCCACTACTAAGACTCTCCTGTTTAAGTCCTGTGCCCACCTCCCCTCAATCATGAGAAGTGGCCCTTCCTGACCCAGCGACCATCACGGCAGTGCTGATATCTTCACCCTGGTCTGAGACTCACCACACTGTCCTTCGGATGAGCCAGTGGCCAGGTCACTCCTTTGGAGTTTTGTTTCTCCATTTACTGTAGATGCTTAGGCCTGACCCAGAATAAACACAGGCAAAGATGATCACAGGAGTTGGTGCCAATGAGGAAATCAAGGTCTGCACTTCCTGAGCAGCCAGAGAAGGACATTCCAGAGTGGCCAGGCCAGGCTCTGGGCACAGCTCTTGAGAGCAAGGTTGCAAAGTCTAAGGGTGCAGAGTCACTCACCTGCTATCTTCCTGTGCTCCGTGAGGTGAGCTCCAGATGTGAGCACACTCCTGGGTACACCTACACGAAGAGCAGTGCCCTTAGATTAAGACTAGAGGGACAAGCTGGCAGAATATGGGGAGGGGGGCTCCAAGTAAAGGGGGTTTCACTCATAAGAGATTGAGTTCCACAGTGCAGGGTGAAGGGTGCGCCTCCTGGCCCTGGGACCTGATTTGCTAGGACATTTCATCTGAAACATTAACTATTACAGAGATCTCTGCCATTGGAACAACCATTAAAAAGATGGATCAATTATTTTTTTAAATTTTTTTCCAGGATGAGTTTCCTGAATTAAATCTGTGTCTATAGACTGGGAAGACCAAGAAGGGTGGGGAGCAGCCTCAACATGAATGAACACATGGGGGTTTCATCAGCGGCTCTTAATCAGAGCTTCGGAGAGGTGGAGAGCAGCTCCTGGGGGCCACCTTGTCGGCCTCTTGCTTGGGAACATCTCCCGTCCCCTGTATGGTTCCATCTCCTCTCTCCAGGCCCCTCACTGGCCTGTCTCCTCAGCCTTCCACGGGGTAATAACTCGGACTTGTGCTAGAACACCACAGTCATGGAAAGATTTATATGAAATTCTCAGGATCCTCGAGGTGCCTCATCCTGTATTTTTATTTAATTGCTTTCGACTTGTAACAATAGGGAGGTACTGGGCTGTGGAGGAACAGCAGCGGCCCGAACAGCGGACGATGTATCTATTATCTCGCCTGCATGAAGGTCACCGACCTATGACAGTTGGAGTAGCAGAGACATTAGAAATCAGGTGCAATTTAATCTTTACACAAATAAAGGAAAAGTATCACAATGCCTGAATAATGAAGACTCTCTCGGAGAAAAAGAAGAGTCTGTCCCCGAGGATACCCTTCATTTTCCCCCTGCGCCGTTCCAATGTGTGTGCTCTGTGCGATCCGCTCTCCGGCTGACACACGTATTAATAGTATTTTGGCTGGAAGACAGTGGATGTTCTCTGGTGATTGCTTGCAGGGAGCAGCGGCGACTCAGCCCTCCTCTCCCTCACTCATTACTGTCTCCTGTCAACTCCAGGAGACCATTGTTCACTGAAAAACGTCATCCGGAGTGAAATTAACTGTTTTCCTTTCTATTTCAACACAAATGTCTCATGTCCCTTACTTTTCAGAACATACTGTTGTATCCTAAATCTTTTAGAAAGTTACAAGGAAAAGAAACATAAGTCCTAAGCCAATGTGAAAGAAAACTCAAATACAACTCTTAGAATCATAAATTGAATATTTTCAAGGGAAATACAGAATGTGTGGATGTCATTGTGTGTGTAAACCAGAGAGGAGTCCTGTGTGTGTGAGAACTGGCTTCCAAGCTTTGCTGTGATTGAGCAGGAGGTGAAAGGACGGTGCCCCCAGCCTTGGAGAATTCCTCTAGGTTCCCTGCCTGAGCAGGTGGCAGGGCATTCTGGAAAGTTCTGTGCTGCAGGGACACAGGGCACAGGGAAGGCAGAGTCCGGAAGGAGGAAGCCTCACACTACACAACACCCCACCTCTACCGTGGAAGACTTGGCACCTATCAAACAGGAAGTAGGTTATGGGGGAACCAGAACAGGCTGACACACAGGACGGGCAAGGGCACATCAGCCTCGGCTCCCAGGGAGTATATCTTCAAGCTTCACTTTATAGTATTCAAGTAAATTACTAATTGTAGAATAATTTCACATTCACAAAATTGTCATGATCATGGATAGTGCAGAGAGGCCCGCCTTTGTGTCACCTTCCCCCTTCTGCTACCAGGTGTGTTTGTCACAATGAAGAACCAGCGTGGAGAGGTCTCTGTCGCCACCTCGTCCTTTCTCTGGACCTCACCAGCTTTTCCCTAATGCCCTTCTCCTGTCCAGGATCACACCAGGGCACCACCTCCCGCATAGTCATCACGGAACTGTGTGACTCCTTTGACTCCAAGAGTTTACAGACCTTCCTTGCTTTTGATGACCGCCCCAGTTTTGAGGGACACTAGTCAGGTACTTTCCAGAATGTTCTCAACTGATATTTGTCTTATGTTCTTCTCATGCCCCACCTCCCACCACTTTCCAGGGTCTGTGCATACAAACCTGCCTGTGTATGTACTTCCATCACCCATCTCTCTGCTTCTGTCTCTGTCTCTGTGTTTCCCTCTGTCTGTCTGTGTGTGGCCTGTGGACCTCTCTCTATCATCTTCCATCTCCACCCATCTCTCTGCTTCTGTCTCTGTGTGTGCGTTTCCCTCTGTCTGTCTGTGTGTGGCCTGTGGACCTCTCTCTATCATCT
>NW_003852422.1:1785558-1791296 GCF_000181295.1 Otolemur garnettii
GTTTCCCTCTGTCTGTCTGTGTGTGGCCTGTGGACCTCTCTCTATCATCTTCCATCTCCTCCCATCTCTCTCTGACACTGACTTTGTTACATTTCAGTCTCTCTCTGCCTCCTCCATCCTCCTCCTGCAGCCTCCTGGTCGAACAGTGAGAAACCTGCCTCCCAACTCCACCACCCGTAGCTCTGTTTGTCCAATCTCTATATGCAAGTGCCTGGTTTCCCAACAAACTACATGTTAACCAACTCTAAGCAGGGGCTGCCCAGACTCACAAAGAGTGCCTGGGGACCACACCATGTTGGCCCTGGGGACCGTCCCTGGGAGGAGATCTTCGATGCTCTGCTCCGTCAGGCGGCAAGGGCTCTGTAGCCCCCACCCAATCCCGGCCCCCAGGCACAGCTATGTCCTCCCCAGGAAGTCACACTGTGACTGTGCTGGCCAGGGCCCCAATCCCTACCTGGTTCAAGCTGACCCCATCATCCTGTGGTGTCCACACACATCCCTGCTGTGAACCGCCTTCAATCTTTCTCCATGAATCTGCCATAGGGTCATGTTTATTTAAATTTCAACTAACCTACACCCTGAAACTATTGAAGCTTTTCTACTTATTTATTTAGTTTTCTTTGTTTTCATGCGTGCTGATTAGAAATTACGTGTTACTGGAAATCAAACATGAGTTCAAGGACTCATTTACCAAATAAAAAGTACCTTTTGAAACAATTTTTTAGTTTTGTTTTGCCTCTGATGAAATGGAAATTTTCTTCAGGTGACTAGGACAGAAGAAGTTAGACTGCATTGTGAGTAGCCAGGAGATCAGGGCAGAGCAGCCGGAGGGAGTAGGATCTGGGCTTCCCACGACCAGTTGAATGATGGCGACTTTCCAGACGCACTCTTCAGCACTCTCCGTCAATGTTCCAAGATGTGCTATTGTTGCATTAAACACGTGTATTTAGGGACTTACAACCTAAAATGGCTGCCAAGCATAGAAAAATTACACATCAAAAAAATGAAAAGCCTTATAAAGTAATTTATTATGCGCAGTGTGTCATTCTGTTTATTTTGACATAGACAACTATTCAGCTACTATTTGAGCAAAGACTTATCGAGACAGCACATCAATTCTGGGTTTTTCCTGACTTAAGAATATACACAAATCTATTGCTACAAATTTTGATCAATTTAATCATGATCAGAAGAAATAAGCTTCCACGCTGGTGGTATCAAAGGCCATTGATATCCGTTTGAATATCAGAGTCCATTAGGCCCACGCGTGGAGCTCTCTCAGGCTGTGCACCCCGGACAGTGAAACTGTCCTTTCTGCCACGAACTCTAAGGCACCGGCTGTGACACTGGACAGTGAGTTCAACTGGGGGAAGGAAGGTTCCCTCTAGTAGAATATCCCTGTGGGAAGTATAGAGGGTTCTGGAACGTGCCTTCTCAGCGCTGTCAGGAAAGGAAGGTGGCCGCTCCCCAGCACCTACTCTGAGACAGCAGCAGAGCACGGCATCTGTGAGCCAAAGTCGGCAGTGTCTCAGTGTCAGATTGATTATTTTGTTTCAAAAATATGGTTAAGTCAGAGCAGTAAGTTTTGGCTTTTATGTATTCTCTACTCCAAAGCAAAAAGATGCTGAATGAAGGGCTTAAAAATAATGATGCAGAGAAGAGAAACACAGGCCCAGGGGCCCAGATAGAGCCAGACCCTGCTGGCCCCGGAAGAGGCAATGATGCTGAGATGTCGGCTCCCAAGGAGGCAGAGGCACACGGGAACCCCAGGAGGATGCACATGACTCAGGGTCCAGGCCCCTCTAGCCAGCCAGCAAAATAGCTGGAGAAATGAAAGCCAAGCTTCAGACTCAGGGACACATTAGCCCACAGTCTGGACGGCAGAGGAGAAGGCCGACGAGGGAACCTAAGCCACAACAGCTCTTGGCTTGCAAAGTCCCTAACCCCATCCCTAACCCCAAAGTCCCTAACTGCAGGGCCACTGTGGTCTGGCCCAGGCTGGCCAGGGGTGAACAGCCGTCCGGGTCCTGGTGCCTGAGAGTAAGGTGAAAAACAGATCAAAGCCCAATGGGTCACTCAAACTAAAACTCCAATTCTAGCGCTACAATTAAAAGTCTAATGCTAAGGAAACAGAAAGTTGGCAAATATTTACAAAGGGATAAGAACCGAGAAAAACTCCGTCTGTGACTCTGAGAGATGACACTGGGAGGCTGTTTCTTCCCAAAGCCCTTCTTCCTTTACTCTCAGTGTTCACAAAAACCAAACGCAGGTGAACACAGGGTACCCTCGTTTTCTAATCAGCTGCCCCATTCATTTGATTAATTGTAAATTAATTGTAATCCTAATTAATTGTCAATTGTATTTCTGTGTTATATTTCTCTTCTCCCTCCTTGTACCTGGCAACCATTGTAATCACACTGTAGCTTTGGAATGAATTTCAAGTACCCACTTACAGTGAAGAAGGCTTGACAGAAACCAGGTTCGTGGAATCAGTCATAATTGGAACTTCATTTATTTTCTGTAGGTACCTATAGAAATACACAAAAGGAAAGGTTTCCCCTAACGTGTCAGAGGCAGAGCAATATTATGCAGGTTTCCGAGGAAGGTCAGCTGAGCAGGTTTGTCTGTTTTTGGCTTTTCCTCTCCCCAGGCTCAGGGCTGTGTCCCTCTCTTCCAATCCGGGGCCCTAGAATCCATCACCGAGAGATTCTTCACATCATGTGAGCCAAACTTCATCTGCATTTATGTTTTTTCTCTAACATGAAACATCTTTGGAAAAATACAGAGAAGGTTCATTAGAGCAGCTTTAGTCTTGTTTCTAAATCCAAATGGCCGATTGGAGAGAATATTTCTGAATATAACCCTGGGCTCCAGGACCAAAGTCAAGATTTCTGATTTTGCTAGCTGGGATGTAACCCAACTTACCAGGCACCAAATGGGCTTGCTTTTGATTTTTTGTTTGTTTGTTTCTATTACTTGGCAAAATCTCTTCTATCTTTCACTCCTCTCACTCTGGAGTCACTTTGTTTTCATAATGAAATGACATTTGTAGGCTAAGCTGAGGACAAAAATGAGGGCCATGGGGTTACATTGAGACTTAGTCAATTGCTTCCCATAATGTTTTTGGCTTCCCAAGTTGAAATTTCTAGTGGCAGATGACCAAGCAGGCTTTAAACCCGTAACCATGCACTCTGCCTCGCTGGGTTTCCTTGGGATGTTGCTTCCTCTTGACAGGCCTCCGGTCACAGATACACACACACAGACGCAGTGCCTTCACACCCCCTGTAATCTTCACGCCCCAGTGTGTCCTGGGGTGTCCCTTGCTGCTCTGATGACTGCTCCTTCATGGAAAGCATCTTCAGTGGTTTGGTGGAGCTCAGCTTCCTCTGGTCACTTGGCCATCCTTATAAGAAATGAGCAAGGGTTCTTTTATTTTAAATCCTTGATCATGACTTTTCTCTTGAAATTGAGATTGGCCGAGTCTCTGGACCGATGGATTAACCACAGTCATCTTGAATCAGAGGCTTTTCTAGGAAAAGTTCTTCCAAACCTTATTAAAGTCAAGGTCATGGTGTGTGTCCCAGGACAGGACAGGGAAGAGGACGGGGCAGCCCACAGAGTGGGTGAAGTCCTTGGAGCCAGGAGGAGAAAGGCCACCCAGACTGGGCACACTGGTCATGACTTGAACCCACCATTGTGGTCAGCTCTGAGCTAAGGGTGAGCCGAGTGCCCCTGACAGCAGAGTCAGGTCTCACGACTGCACTAATGGCCCCATGGCTTCAAAGACAGTGTGGAAACTGGCTTCAACTTGCCAGTTATTGTTTCTTAATTATTTCATATAGATGCAAAATTATCCTAAAAGTCAAACACTATGCATTTTCATGGCTTTCATACAATTCCATTTTGAAGAATATTTAAATATGAAATTAAATTCAATAGTGTTTTTGAAGCTAATCACTGGTGTGATGGACTGACAGGTCCCTACAGGTCACATGTTGGAGCCCCAATCCCCAGTTTGATGGACAGTGTGATGGACTGACCCTGTCTCCCTAGAGGTCACATGTTGGAGCTCTGATCCCCAGTGTGATGGTGTTTGGAGGTGGGGTCTTTGGGAGGTGGTTGGGGTGAGATCAGGTCCAGAGGGTGGGGTCCTTACCATAGGATTAGTGCCCTTATTACAAGAGACAGCAGAGCCCTTCCCCCCACCCCTGGCCACATGAAGGCACAGGGAGAATGTGGCCTTCTACATGTGCAAGAGGGAGCTCACCCAAAGGCAGCACTGCAGAGGCTGTTTCTCCAGGCCAGGCAGCCCCAAGAGGCTGCACCACCCAGGTTTGGATCTTACTCACCCATTCAATCATTCTTTAATATGCCTTTCCACATTTCAGCATGTTTTTACATTCACATGATTGGTCCTTATCCCTCATCTGGGCTATAGTAATTAATAGTGCAAATAACAGTTCTGGTTACTTCTAACTTTATCTAAATCAAACCTCCTTTCAGCCCTTTGTCCAATGGCTGAAATTATAATTAAGTATCCTTAAGCTTTCTTAATGGATTTTAGATTGTGAGAGCCACACTCGATAGCCCAAAGACTATACGGCATTGCAGGTTTACTTTCTTGTTTATGTGGTTTGGGAGCCTGGGGAGGAAAAACCTGGTGACAACAAGGTTATCTCTGTGACTGCTCACCTCCCTGCAGCTACCATGCATCTCTTTTCCAGAACATTCTTCCTGGGATACTCTGGGATGTGATCTCGTCTTATTCTTCCACTCACCTGTCAGATCTTCACAGAACATCCCCAGACCCCAAGTGGCACACTTTGGTGTGAAATTCCTCTTATTTCAGTTTAAGAGATGATGATCTTCTTTTCACCAAATGAAGATCAAACTGTTTCTAATTTTTATTTTTCACTTAACATGATATCATGAATATACGTCCTTTACACAAAAATCTTAATGACTATATGACTAACCAACCCATGGAATTGTCATTCATATTCCATTTACATTGTTTCTATCTTTTTTTCTTTTTTTAGGGTATAGTTGATACTAAGGTGGGAGTTAGTATAAATTCCTACAAATTTTTACAAGTGGAATTTTTGGGTCAAAATGTTGATATATTTTTAGGGTTTATACATATATTTATTGTCAAATTACCCTTTTAAAGTCTCCTACTAACTCGTTTAACCTTCTCATCAACAGTGGCTGTCTTTGCACACCTGTGATTAGACTGCACATACCCAGTAGCCCTTCAAAAGCATCCTCAGCTAAATTATATGACAATATAGGTTGGACATCCAGATAACAAGCCTGGCATTCTCTTCTTGTAAATTGGCTGCCTGTGGCTTGTGTACATTTCCAGGTGCTGGTCATGGGTTCCACTGGGACATATTTTGCAGCTGGACATGGCCGAGTGCACAGGCTCCTCGGGGTGTAACTGTGGGGAAGTTGTATGATGCCACAAAATCTTATTTTATTCCTAAAATGGGTTAATTTTTTAATTTTTTAATTTCAGTTATTTTATTAGAAAAACATTTATTTTTTTTTTTTTTGGCCACTTCACCAGGCACTGACAGTGCACCCAGTCCACAGCCCTTTCCCCTGTGAAGGGAGCACATGTGAGTAAGTGAGCGCACCCTGTCCACAGCCCTTTCCCCTATGAAGGGAGCACATGTTGTGAGTGAGTGAGCCCACCCTGTCCACGGCCCTTTCCCCTGTGAAGGGAGCACATGATG
>NW_003852422.1:1792957-1812957 GCF_000181295.1 Otolemur garnettii
GAGCCCACCCTGTCCACGGCCCTTTCCCCTGTGAAGGGAGCACATGTGAGTGAGTGAGTGAGCCCACCCTGTCCACGGCCCTTTCCCCTGTGAAGAGAGCACGTGTTGGTTGCAGTTGTTTTCCTCACAGTCCTCTGCCTATTTATTAGCCTTCTTCATTCCCCTTTAGCACATGACATATTAAAAGGGAAGTTTGAGGAAAGAATGCAGTCTTTAGAACTAAGCCAGCCTGGACTTAATTTTTTCTTTCACTGACCAAAGTATTTCTCTGAACACACTTATCTTGTCTGTGCAACCAAAATCACACTGGTTTCTTCCCATCCTTGTCTGAATTTCCTGCTAGCCTTGAACAACTGGCCTCTGCCTCCTCTACCTTCTTGCTGAGTGCTTTTTCTGGGGATCTCACTCAAGCTTAGGACTCCACATCTGTAGTTTAAGATTCTGCTAGGAACCGTCACTAGAATGTCTCAGAAGCATCTGAACCAGAATCTGCGTTCCCCTCTTTTCTCCGGGCCCCAGCTGACTCCACTTTGCCTACTGTGTTCTTCAACCCAACACGGTGTCATTTGGCTGCTCCGCTGGGCAGCGACCCTGGGTCCCTGTCTTCTCTGACACCTGCCACAGACACTTCCACCCCCATAGCATTCAGCACATGCCATCTGCTCAGTACCCCTGGATCACTACCAACCCCCCTGAAACCCCTCCATCCTTACCAGCCTGAGCTGCAGGCCACCCTGGGGATTTTCTGTCTGAGGCACATTTCAATGTGACCATCACACTGTGTGTCCCCACAGAGCTGTGGTGAGCCCTGTTGACATCCCCAGCACTTCACATCTTCTCCAACACACAGTTATGGAGACCTCATGGCACGCACAACACTTGTTAACTGTAAGAACTGAATGGCACCTCGGGGATGGTTTAGTTCTGCGGTCCCCATGACCTGTGCACCAGGGGACATGACGGACACGAGCCCCACACTGCACATGCTGAGCTGGAGGTGACACCCAATCCTTACTTTGGATGGTGCTTCAACCTCTCCAATGACTGCACATTTAGGGGAAACTGGTTTTGAGTGACTGTCATGTGGGAAATCATGTGCCTCATGGGATCAATGTGAATGACTCATGAGGGCGATGGTGTCTGATCCAATATCAGTGTTGGAGAAATTGTGCAGTGCACAACAGGTGCAACCATCCCATACACCAGTATTTTCAATTAAGAATAAAATTGACTTTTTTATGTTTTTATCTCCATTTTATATTTTTTTCCCAAATAGCTCCAAAATTTTTAGGATATATGTACTGTGAATGTTGTTTGAATCTATTTAGTACACTCAACGATTTGCTATATATTTTTTGGCCTAGGGGAGTTTAAGAAAAACAATGCTGAGACATTAGGGCATCATGAACTGAGAAGTTTAGGAACCTCTTGAAACAGTTTAGTGATTTTTAACCAGGGTGATGTTGCCCCCTGGGGAATATTTGCAATTTACTAATGCCAAATATGAATTCTATTATCCAATCCAACTGCAGTAATCAATGTGCACACTGTAACACCTCCATTACTTTGGAAAGTTATTATTTGTGTATGATCCTGGGAGTTCTTTACCAACAAATAAATGAATAAGCAGAGATGTAACAAACCACACAAGTGTAGACCATTTAAAAGGAATATGAAGATGAGCATCTGCATGGAAATTTGCCTATCGCTAACGGGAAGAGTATTGTCTAAGAATGTCAAATGCTTAAGAAGTCATTTAGAGGATAAGTTAAAAGTATAAATAATAAAAACCAACTTTTCCTGGCTCCAAGTTGGCTTATTTCTGATGAAGGTATAAGTAGCAAGTCAATATTCTCCTTTGGGCTTCACTGGAGTATAATGTCTGTATTTGTAACAAAGAATCATTTAACCCAACATGCTTCATGATCCCATTCAGAGCCTCAGGCTGATAAGAAAAGCATTAATCATAAATATGAGAAACTAATACTTTAAGTCCTTACTCTGCGGATCCTATTAGTCTCCTGTCCCCTGACTAATTACGTACAGTCAAGGAGGCTCATTCATGTAAATATGTGTTTTGTCTGTAATGCAAACCTGATCTCGCCCTGGAAACTTCAGCTCCACTCATATGGGCAAAATTTATCTGGGATCAAGTAAAAAGGACCATGCTGAGAGTAATTAAAAAGCTGATGGGAAAGGGACAGACGTGGCCATTTACTGGGCTTTGCTAAAGTCTTAACTAAAATAAGAAAATTTCCCCAGTGTAACATGATTGCAAGATTTTGAAGATAATTGTTTCTTCCAAATTATATCAAGTGTATGCAGAAATAGTAAAGATAATAATCTTAATATATGCTCCTAATAACCTTATTAGTCACTTCTAATAAGAAAAGCATTTAAGACCATTGATTTGACTTCACATATTGGAGGTTAAAAATTATAATTCCTCCTGGCCAAAATCTAAAAATGTTTGTGTGTTGTGTAGAGGGGAACCTTCTCTGGAAAGAGTCTTACAAAATTGTGCTAATATGTAGAAACACCATTTGGAAACCCCACCAGGAAGGAAGTATATATGTCACAAAAATCTACGAAGATTCATCTAATGCTTCCTTCTTGCCTGGGACCAGGGGCAGCTGATGCACTGATCTGCCACACAACCATATCAGAGCCCACTCACTTTTTTTTTTTTTAAATAGTGCTAAGCACAGAACCTGAACGTCCCCATTTCTCCATTTTAAAGTGCCCACATCAGTGGCCGCTCTCCTGTTCATAACGTCATCCAACCATCACATCTAGTTCCTGAGTTTTTTTATCACTTCAAAAGGAAAGAAGGTCCTTTCCCATCAGCCAACTTGCCTTTGTTTAGAACGTTTCTTATGGCAAATACAATTATTCACAAAACAGTCTAAAGCACTAACTGGAGAGCTGTGTGACAGGAGGCACACACTGTCTTCATTCATGTCATAATACTAGATTTGGCTGTTGAGAAGGTTAGCTTTAATGCTATGTTCAGAATAAGGTCACTGGCAATGCATGTAAGTTATCTATGCTTTTTTTTGTTGTTTTTGGATTTACATCATTGGGATAAGATGATCTATAACTGACAACAAAGCTTAAATATGTCTGGGAAGAAAACAGCAATATACAAGGCTTAAAATGCAATATTACAGGCTGCTTAACAGCTAAAGAGGGTTTATGCTGAGGACCGGTGGATGTAATTTCTTTGAAAAAAATTATCAGCAAAAGGATTGAATTTAATCTGATATCACCACTAAAGCTTGCTGCAATCGTATGCAGCATTTGGGTAGTACCTAGGGCCAAGAAGATGATCCTGAATTAGCATAGCACCCAAATCAGCTTTTCGATTTTTATCAGATTATCAGCATTACTGGCCTACGCTGATGTATTCAGTACCATGCAATAAGCACTCACTAGCATCATATCTCTGTGCTGTAAAATATCCTGAAAGCACATTTTAATTGTTTTAACAAGATAAAGTGTGCTATTTTTGCATGAATAATATTATCAGTATTACGTTAAATCTCTCCATTTATTACCACTAATGCTACTTAAAAGAGATGTTAATAGAGTAATTCATTCTCATACCATAACCCTGGTCAGGAGAACATGATGGTTCATATTCATTATGCTGAGCTAAGAGGGGGCTTCTGTTATAATATCACTTAATTTATATTCTGAGGAATGCTCGGGGGACAAGTTGCTCCCATGCATTAGAGTTCTATCTAAATCACGATATTTGAAGACAAGTGGGGATGGCAGATAACTATTAAACAACTCCTCTGTGCACTCCGGGCACCCCAGAGACACAGATGAAAGAGCTAAACCCCAGCGAACTCATCCCACCACACTGTTTACCTGTGCAAACTCAGCGTGCGTTTATTTACATGGCACGGGTTGGGGTTTACTTTGAAGTGCTGGTCACATGCTGTAACGCACACCAACCACGTGACCTTCTTCACAACTGGCTTGAAAGGATGTGGCCAACAACCACTTCTACATGTGCCAGTGAGTATCACCTTGGTTACGCCTGCTCTGTACGGAACGTGTATGTGTATGATGAGCCGTAAGAGACACTTGTGATAGAAATGTATTCTAAGGAAAGTTACTTCAAATAAACACATACGTTAGTCTCCCACAAAATAGACATGCACCCAGCACAATCAATAACTTGGAATTAACTTGGAATTCACTGGACTGGACCTTGTACTTTAAAAGAACTTTAAAAAATACTTATAAAAGTTCCTGGAGACACATAATATATTGATAATTTTAATTTATAGACCTCACAGCACCACATTGTTAAGACGCATGGTAAGTACCAACCTTCAGTTTCAGAGATCCCAGGCCCCAGTGCATCTATTTTGTAGAGAAGTAACCCCCACCCAACAGACAACGTGACACCAGAGTCGCCCTCCTGACAAGCAGCAGTGGTGAACACTCATGGCGAATGTGCACTAAGTACTTGCACAGCTCACAAGCTGAGTGTGTGAAGTGGAGACAGAGGGCAGGTGGCCTACGGGAGAAGACTCACAGTGAGGCCCAGTGAAGCAGGGAGTCGGGGAGTCTGCCCCGGGCTGCTACTCAGGCCACTGGTGGGCAGCAGGTGGTGGCGGCTGTGAGAGACCCAGGGGGAAGCAGCGGAGCTGAAGCTCTGTGGTTCCTGAATTTCCCTCCTGGGCACCTTGCTTGTGAATTGGGGACTTAAATTTCAACCTGTAGGTCTGAAAGCCTGGTGCAGGGGCAGGGCAGTTCATCCCTGTGGGAGGAGCCTTCTTCCTCCTCGCCATCAATGTGCCAGGCAACAGTAAGAAAGTAAATATTATAAATGGAAACATGAAATCAAAGGCGGTAAACTTCTCAAAATACAGACTTAAATTAACTGTAATGCCTAATATTTCTATAACGTGAAAAAGCAGCATTTTTAACCCCATAACAAATCAAGTCTTTTTGCTATTTTAAAGTATTATTGAAGGTGTGATACTACGAAAAATATATACAACTTTTTTTTTTTTTTAGACTCTGTCACCCTGGGTAGAGTGCAGTGGCGTCATAGCTCTTAGCAACCGCAAACTCCTAGGCTCAAGTGATCCTCTTGTCTCAGCCTCCCAAGTAGTTGGGACTACTGGCACCCACCACAACACGCGGCTGTGCTTTCTATTTTTAGTAGAGATAGGGTCTTGCTCTTGATCAGGCTGGTGTCAAACTCCTGAGCTCAGGTGATCCCCCCCACTCCCCGAGCTTCCCAGAGTGCTGGGATTACAGGCAGGAGGCACCGTACCTGGCCCAAACCTTGCATAATAAACTTGTATAGTTCCTCATCACCTTTTTTACCATGCCCACCTGTAAGGAATGAGAATTCATCCACTTATTCTCTCTTAATCTTGGGAACAGAAAGCCCTGGGTCATCCTATCCTGGCACTGAGGTGTACTAAAGGCATATGATTATTAGTAAGCATTTAGCACCACAATTTTATTACAATCAAAATTGGGTAAAATATTATACTATTTCACTTAAAAAGCTGGTGCAAGGATTCTTGTGCAAGAAACATAGCATGAGCTGAACTGTCTGCAGTAGGGCCTCCTGTGCAGTCGCTCAGTAAGGACTGATTGTTGTTACCCTTTTTCTCCGTGAGGAATCCAGAGAAATCAGACAGGTGGATAATGTTTCCATAGTTGCTATTCAAAGTAAAATAATGTGGGCCTAGAGTCTGAGAATTTTTTCCGCATCCCTTGGTTTTGAATATTACCATTTTTCCTTTATTTAAAAAAAAATAAAAATTGCAATGGATTTTACAGGTGATAATTACACAAAAAGAATTATATCTGGTTTGGGGAACAAAATTAATGTAACAGCCACTTGTATTAATAATTCGTTTCATTATTTTAATTTCTATATATTTACTTTAAATTTTATTCTTCTTTCTGATTTTTAAAGTACACTGAATTTTCTGGTAAAACTGCCCAATGCCGACATTAGGACTTTAAAAGAGGCTGTTTGCCCTCCCTTTTGGTCTAACAATCTGCTCAGATCCAATGTCCACTTGGCACTGGGATTCAGCACAAATGGACTCTGGGGTGAGTGCAACATAGAAGATTCTCAGACTGTCTTTGCTGAATTGAACTTGTGTTCAAGGGGATGAATAAAGAGGTGTTTTACATAGTACTAGAAATAATGTTGATCTCACAACAGCAAACAAATAGAACTATGTTTTTTATAGTAAATCATATTTGCTACTGACACTAAAAATTCAAAATGTGGATTTTGAAACGTGAACATCAGTAGAAAATGGTCTAGTTATTCTTGTCAAAGGTCACTATCAAAGGGCAAGAAGCCACATTCAGTTGAATCACAATTGATATGGAACAGAAACTCACTCAGGAAGGTCGACCTTCAACAATTCAGAAAAGAACAAATGAACACTTAAAAGCAGTATCTGTGTTAAGTCAGTGGCCATTCGCTGCTCTGAAAATCAGCATTGTCTGGGAACTTCTGACTTCAGTGTGTACTGCTTGTGAGCACACAGACCCTGGGGCGGCAGGACGTGCGTGAGCTGGTGGAGAGAGATGTTTTAGGAGAACAGAGAGTGCACTTATGCTTAAAAGGCATTTCATAAGTTTGGATTTTAGTGTTTCCAGATTTACTAAGTCACCCCTCTGGGAACTATTTGAAGATACATGAAAGGGGAGAATGTGAGGCTAATGGTGTGGCTGAGAGAGGAGGAAATTGCTCTTTGGGGGGTCGTTAGGTTAGGGAGATACAGTAACCCTTTCAGGGCCCTTGGGCAAATGTCTCCCACTGATGTTAAAAGCTCGGTGCCCCCAGACCTTTGCCTCTATATCTCAGGATGATGACCAGTGACTCTTAAACACAATATCTTGGAAATGAGAACTGTATTTAGAATGGAAAGAAAGCACCGTTAGCTATGTTTTTCCTAAATTTTAGGAAAAATTTAAGCTGTTGTCCAGAGAGTTTTCAGCCATGTAATCTGAAAAATAGAGATACAATGTATACACACACACACACATTTGTATACTACAAACTGTACGAAATATGAAATTAAGAATAAATGTTTTATTTTACAGTTTTACTATTTTCAGTACTGTTATCATTGTTTCACGTTTGGGTCAGGTACCGTAAAGCGTTCCTCATCTTACCGCTTTAAAATACCTGCATTTGTAAGGCAGAAACGGCATCAGGAGAGCGACACCCGGGCAGTGTGGCTTCATGCTGTTCTCTAGCTTGTCCAGGCACCAAGTTTCCTGATGGTAAGTCATCTCACAGAGTGGCCACGAGTGAGCCCTGAGCAGTCTGACCCAATGCTGGGCCCAGGGAAGCGCCTCTCACTCCACTGCTTCCCGCTTCATCTTCACTCCACCCCAGGATGGCTGCTCACCAGCCAGACGTCTGTCCCGTGCACTTGACTGTGGACACGGGCACCTCTGAGGCCTCTCTGACACCACACTCCCCCCCAAGTAATGAAGTTCTTCATAGAATCTCAGTGCTTGCTGTATTTTGAGCTCAAGTCAGAGACTTCCTGATTCATTTATTTTGTGCATGCTTCATCACCCAACCGGTGAGCACATCACCTGCCACAGAGTAACATGCTTTAAAAGAAGTAAGTGGTTGGCATTACTGACAGGTTAAAAACGAGAGAGGAAAAAAAAAGACAGACAACTGTTTTACAAATGTTTATTGAAGCATTTTTCTATGTGCTCAGGTACAGCTGTAGGAACAAGAGATGGAAATCCCAGTCCTCAGAGCTCTTACCTTCTAGCAGGAGGAACTCAGCCCATACAAATGTGAATAAGCAAATCATACTGTGTATTAGACAAGTACTACGAGAGAAGTAAGGCAACGGGGGTTTCAAATGCAACCTCACTTTTAAAGGTTCTTAGTTTGCTTTTAGCTTCATAACATTGGTTTACTTCCTAGTAACATAATTTTGTTCAGCTCCTCTCATAGATATTTTAACTGAAGCAAACCTGGTTAATTTTTAGGCCAGATTGTCTAAGCCATCCTGAAGGTACATCTTACTCTTTGGTAGATCTGCTTATACTGAATAACCTTGAAATCATTTTTGCTTTGCAATATTTTTGCGTCATCATCAATATTCAGACATCATAACAGATTTCACATGACAGTGCCCACACGATAGTTACATAAAGGAGACGTTCTTTTCCCAGTATCCATCATCATGGTTGCAAGAAAAGCCGTCAGCTCGGGCACAACTTCACAGGTAGTATCACTGCCCCTATTAGTCCCCGTGGCCACGTCCCATTCTGTTCACTCAGAAAGCAATTCATTCTAAAGTCAGCTGTCCTCAGGCTAAACCTGTGCTCTGTCTTACATTAAAAATTGTAATGAAATAAAAACACCACAATATCATCTCCCTTTCAAATCAACAACAATTGAAAATATTTCCCTAACATCTGTCCTTCAATTTAAGATGCCTTGTCATTCTCTATGCTGTCAATGAAAGAATGAAGATTTCCCTTTTAAACCCATCCTATTTTTCCTTAGTAGCTACCATAGTTTTATAACACCTGAGCACAAATACGTGTTTAGTTTTATATTTTGTAAGACAATGTGTTCTATAAATTTTCTACTCACGGCATAAAAATAGACTTCATCTTTCATCCCTGGCCTCAAAGGAGAATTAAGTTATTTCTCTACAATACACCATGTGGCACACCCTTTCACTGAAATTCATCTGATAAATTTCTGCTTAAACACATTATTCAACATTCACTGAGCACCTTCCAGGTCTCATATCAGGGATACAGGTCAGAGCTTCTACTCCAAGAAGCACATGGTAATGAAGAGTGGGCAGTAACTGGACAATTACTGGACAGAGCCGTCCAACAGGCTTACAGGAGGAGAACCTAGCCAGGGCGGAGGGGCAACGAAGGCTCCTCAACTGGACTGAAGTCACACACAGTGGGGGGGAGAGCAGTGGCAAAGGTTGGAGGATGATGAAAGGTTGGAAGAGGAACCAGGGCCCAGTGCCCGAGGGTCAGGTGAGCCCAGAGGCAGTTTTATAGTGAGGCCCTGCAGTGAGCCTTTTTCGAGGCCCTGTACTACATATTTTATTCACATTTCCACATGATTTTCCTTAAAAATATCTTCCCCCATGTACTCAAGATTCCTGCTCTTTAAAACCTGAATCCATCCCTGCCCCCTTGTAATAACATTTCTACTGTGGAAATCTCAGAGGGAGCACAGCTCTGGAGCCTGTGTGCCCTCCACAGATCTTGACAAACCAGATTTGAGCCACCTGAGGGATCTAAAGTCAGGAACATTCAGCAGAAGAGAGATTGAGAGACTAGTATTCTGAGAAGAAAGGACAGAAAGGGTGGGTTTAGTTGTCTTCAGTATACAAATGATAGTCGAAGCTTTGAGACGTCTGAGACTGCTTGAAGATAATCCCTATGGCTTTCATATTCCCATGACCTTAAACATAGAGGTTGTGTGTGTGTGTATACACACAAATTCTTCTCTCTTTATCTATCTATCTATATACTGATATAGACATTTGGAAAAAAGGAGTTTCTGCTATTAAAAGTATTGTTTTCTACCATTCTCATTTTGCAGATGTGAAATCACATCCCTAAACTAAAATGCCTTGCTACACCTCACCTCATTCATTGAAATACTCAAACTAGAATTTACATGTCCTGATGCTAATTTTGTGTTTTACAGGTATAAAGTGCTGGCCAGTAGGGCCAGGGTATCACTTAAAAACTATTCTAAAACAAGCAAACAATCAAAAGCTATTTGCTTTTCAGATCATTTAGGAAGTTATTAAGTAACATTACCTCTAACCAAAATATCTAGGGAGCCACAAAAATCAGTTCTCCAGTCCCTTGACAAATGGATATTTAATAGCACTTGGTATAAAACCTTGTCAAAGGATTGTTTTATAGTCTAAATACATTTTATACCACTCAACTAAATAACGGACTTTTACTTGTGCCTTGTATTGTAAGGAAGAGTCAGTGTAGGGATAGGGGGTGGGGCACAAGACGCAAAGGTTGCAATGAACCCGAGACAGAAAAAGGAAAATGAATAATGTAGAAAAAGTTAAAATTGGTGTGGAGATTAGAAAGCAAAAAGTAAAATTCTGAAAAATCTGTAAGACGTAAGATAGATGAATGACGTTAAAATGTATTATGAAAATGGTAGTTTTGATTTCTGTCACTTATTACTGTTACGCTGTGAGCCAGGTTTTTTGTACACATATTCTGCCTTAATCTTCACTAAAACTCCTTCTGTTGGGGCTGTCACAAGCTCCGCTCACAGATGCCCAAGGTCAGCCCTTGGTACATGCAAAGCTGAGATTTTAAGTTCAAGTTTGTCTAACTCCATCTAAACTCTTAAAAGCATACTTAATGTTACTCCAAAAATTATGTTTACATCATGGTATTATCCCATTATAAAAACTTCTCTATATTTTTCTCAATTGTTTTTTATATGTCTCTCCCATCCGGAATGAAAAAGACTAAGAAGGCAGGGCCTGTCCGTTTGGCCACCCTATTGGGAGCATCTAACCCTGTGTCCTGCACGCAGGTGTTGAGCACTCACTGTGGATGAGGGCGGTTGGCAGCGCCCTGTCTGCAGGTTTCACCCTCCCTGGGGAGGAAACACCAGTGGGGGCTGGCGGAGGGCGGTCTGGGCGCAACGCAGTTGTAGCTTTTGATGGTGACAGTACAGCCACTTTCCCACACTGTGGCACCTTCTCAACTCTGCCACCAGGGCCTAAGGACGTTCTTCACACCAGAAGTGTTGAGTTAATGACAGTGTCCTACTTCCCCTCCCTCTCATCACGACTTGGCCCCCTGACCTCAGGGGGGCATGTGGTCTCTGTTGCTTTGGGGGTGGGCACCAGGCACTACACAACTCCCATGTCCTGCAGTGGGCAGAATTCAGGAACATTTGGTATAAAACCTTGTCAAAGGATTGCCAAGACTTGGTTGAGAAGGGTGCGTGGCTCATTTTATCTGCTTGGTAGTTTTAACAACGGCCCAAACCACATTTGTCTAACACCAAACGCCTGACTCCTGTTTCTCCTGACTCCTGGTGTGTGGGTCAGAGCAAGGGCGAACCCAGAGGTCACAGAAACATTTGAGAGCTTTGCAACAGCATCAGTTCTGCTTGGTGTTGACCCGTCTTGTGGCTTTGCTAAATTCCTCCTGAGAAGATTTCAAACTTGTGTTGAAAATTGCGAAGCTGTCTAATTTTTTCTTGCTAAGCTAACCTGTGTCAAAAGAATCAAGGCATCAAGCGTGAGTTCCAACGTAACATGAGCAATAGGTACAAACTAGGACACCCTGTTTGTGTGCACAAACATCACTCTGTGTTCCTGTCACCCTGTTTGTGTACACAGTACAAACCGGACACCCTGTTTGTGTACATAGTACAAACCGGACACCCTGTTTGTGTACATAGTACAAACTGGACACCCTGTTTGTGTACACAAACATCACTCTGTGTTTCTGTGGCTTTTCACTTCAGGGTTTACTATGACCATTTTCATTTTTTAGAATTCGATGTTGCATGGATTGATGTACAGGCACACACAGAGGTGCATGGGCACATGCGTGCTTATTTACCTACATCTCTAGTTGCTGTGTATACAAAAGCGTCCCTGCACAGAGGGCTGCTTCAGACCGGCCTGAGGTACAGGTGTCCGGATGTGCAGGACTCTGATTGATACACTGTGATTTATTACTGTGCAGCTGATGCTTCAGGAGACATGATTTAGGAGTCACTGGTTATTTCAATTTACTCTTTTTGCGTTTTTAATTAGTAAATGAATCCCTCATGGTCAAATGATTAATTGCACAATAATTCACTGCAGAGCCTTCCTCTCCTATTTGTGTGGAGCACAGTGCATAGAGAAAGCGCTGGAATATGGGCTGACAGTATAAATTATAGCGCAGCATTCACACCACTCCCGTTCCGATTGTGTCAGCACTTCCATTATAAACTCCCGTCTTCAAGGTGCTTAAAACTAAGCTGTGAAAATTCATTTTCAGATGGCAGCTGGTATAGAGGGTGTCCACCAGGGAGCAATGTTTTTAAACCAAATTTGAGAATATACTTGGCCATTGTTAAAACGACCAAGCAGATAAAATTAGCCACACACCTTTCTGAACTAATTCTACAAAATAAAATAAAAATGAAGTAAAACTACTCTGAGTGGCTGTGTCCATAGGGTAAATGCTGCAATGATGTGGGTTTTAGACGTATGCCATTTTTGTTCCTCGTTTGTTTTTAACATCATTTTTTAGAACAGTTTGAGGTTCAAAGACCAATCAGAGGAGGGAGAGTTCCGGCATAGCTCTGCAGCGTCCCCCGTTAGAAACACCCTGCTTAGTGCGGAGAATTAACAAACCAATATGGATAGGATGCTGTTCGCTGGAGTTAATAGTTCATTAAAATTCTTAGTTTTTACCTAAAGTCCTCTTTGTGTCTCAGGACCCCATACAGAACCCCAAATTACATGCAGCCCTCATTTCCCCTTAGGCCCACCCCTGGGACAGTTTCTCTGGTTTTCCTTGTTTTTGGTGACCCTTGTGGTTTGATGACCTTGGTGATGCAGAGACGGACCAAGGCACTCCTCTGCTGGAATTTGTCTGATGTGTTTCTCTTGTGATGGGGGTGGGTGAGGGGAGGAAAGCCCCGGTGGCATGCAGGACTTTCTGTGACGTTGCACCCCACTGACAGGAGTTACCATTGACCTCGAACACCCGGCTGGAGTGTGCTTGTCAGGTTTACCCTCAGGAAAGTGACGTTTTATTCCTTGTTTCCATACTGTGTTGTTGGGAAGTCACCGTGCACAGCCCACACCCAAGGCGTGGCACGTGCCTGCCACACACTCTGGAATTCCTCTGCCCGGACTATTTGTCTTTTCTCTTCTATCTGTTAATTTATTCAATCATCCATTTACATCAGCACAGGCCCACAGATGTGTACTTTATACTGTGAGTTACAGTCCAGCGCTGTGTCACTGTGCTGCTGCGACTGAAGGCTCCAGGGCCTCCTTCTGAATTTATCCCACAGTGTGGGATCATGCTGAGCGGCCACTTCTCCCAAGCAGCATTTGCTCCCGAATCAGCGCATGGCCTCTGCTCAGCGGGGACCAAGCTCAAGCCCCTCACCCACCCAATGCACCACTGTGGGGCCTGAAGTCCGACGTCCCCTCCTCTCACGTGTTCATTGCAGAACCAAACCTTCCTTTTAGTCAGAACTCCAAACTGGTGATCTATCAAACTTTTTCTAGCATTTTTAAATTTACTAAAAAAATTTAAAAACAAAACTAACAAAAACAAGCTGCAGAACAGGGCAGCTTTAACGCCAGGATGACGGGGCCACTCTACTTTCTTGCAGTTCTGAAGAACAAATCGTGGGGTTCACTCAAGCCTCTGCAATCCTGTGTAACCCTGGGCAGTTTATGTCACGACCCCATGCTTCTGCGTGGGTAGAGGACGCTCTTGGTGGGGCCTGGACCTGGGGAGGCTGTAAGCACCAAGTGAGGCCTCGCTGCAACACACACCTCCTGGCAGAGCCCTGGGTGGGTCCCGGGGCTGAGACCACAGCGTCCCAGAGGCTGGTGGAAAACCACGCTCTGCGGAGAGACACCGCCCCCCCCCAAACTAGACTTCCAGCAACATCACGGGAAACATTTCCCACGTCAGCTGCAGTTCACTAACGGACCTGAAGGCGCACTTGACATTGGGAGGAGGGGACATTATCCTACCCATTTCCTGAGTGTCTCCAGGCCTCTTGCTGGTACTGTCTCCTTGGAGCTGAACGGTTGTGCCCGGGGTCCCGCCTCTCCAAAGCCCTGGGATCCTCCTTCCTGGACAGACTTCAGGCTGAGTCTGGGGATTCCCAGGCAGCCCCTTCCCTTGCAGGGAGCCCCAGGCTCATCCCAGGAGAGACCTCTGGGCCTCACTCAAGTATCATTCCTCAAAGCACTCCGCTTGTCTTTCTAAAAAATAATTTAAAGTAATAGTTTACATAATATTAAAGTTATTAAATTTCGTACTGTATAAAGCATTTTAAACATATGGAACATGCAAATTATTTTTTTCTTGATTCAGTTTTGTAACTGTTCATTCGTCCTAAATGTGTGCGTGTATTTACTTATAGGAAATTGATGTTTTTCTGTATATTGTATAATGTTTACATATGTATTTCCCATTATATATAGAGTTCTAGGTATATATTTAAACTTCTACATATAAAGTTCTCTCTTTATAAGAAGACATGTATAAATACTGAGTTATTGGTGTAGAGTTGTAATATCCTCTGATAATTTTTAATACTTCCCCCTGTAGTTCCAGACCCCTGGTGTATCCTAAATGTATATGTTTGTGGGGGATTCCAGTCATTTCTCTTAGATAAACCTGACTAGTTTATGCTCATTTTGTTGTTCATTAAAAGGTGTCGATGATGTTGGTCCTTCCAGTTTTATTTTTTTCCTCTATCAAATTATTTCCTGGCTCAGTGCCCATAGCTCAGTGGTTAGGGCACTGGCCACATACACTAGGGCTGGCAGGTTCAAACCCAGCCTTAGCCAGCTAAACAACAATGACAACAACAAAATAGCAGGGCATTGTGGTGGGTGCCTGTGGTCCCAGCTACTTGGGAGGCTGAGGCAAGAGAATCACTTATGCCCAAGAGTTTGATGTTGCTGTGAGCTGTGACGCCACAGCACTCTACCAAGGGCGACATAGTGAGACTCTGTCTCAAAAAACAAATAAATAAATAAAAATAATAAAATAAAATAAATAAATGTAATCTTCAAAAAAAAAAAAGAGCAAATTATTTCCTGTTATTAAGTTAAATATTTTCTTACTTTTAACAGTTCAGGTTTACTCTGTTACCAGTCCCACTTCTTAGATACTAAGCTAATTAATTGTGTTTCTTTTATTTTACTGCCTTTGAACATTCTTCTTAGTGCTATTTTTTTTGCCTGCATCCTAGAAGTTTGATAGGTAGTGTTGTGAGGTGAGGTGGCAGGTAGTTTAGCCACATGGACAGGTGACGGAACGAGGGTGATGGTACGGGACACGGTCAAGGGCCAAGGGTCAGGACCAATGACACAGGTTTTCTATCTGTTCCCCATTTTCTTTTGGGTGTTAAATTCTCTCTCCCCTGATTTTCTTCTACCCCCTTAGCACTAGTTAACCGTTTTTGCAATATTCAGGGATAACTACTAACATTTTATGGTGTATCAGCATCAGCAAAACCTGAAATTAATTAACATCTTTATTTTCCTTCAGCAACTCTTCCGATTTTAAAGAGGCGCCTTCCTTATTGTATGCCTCTCTTCCTTAAGTCATATCTTGTGTGGATACTCATAAATTCAGGAATTGAGTTGGCTGTTGTCTCATGCAGTTAATATTTCCTGAGCTTGCCTTATGTATTTTCTGTTTTCTGTGATTGATATTTCTTCGTGAACGCTGAATTTCGCAATCAGTTTCCTTTCTCCTGAAGTGTGTATTTAGATGTCCCATCATCAAGTCTGTGAGCAGTAAACTCTCTCAGGCCTTTGTAAATAAATACATATACACGCCTTGCTCCTCACTCTTTAAGGCATGTAAAATCACTACTTGGCAGTTACATTTCTTCAGAAATGTGAAGACATCGTACCTTCTCCCCCACGTGTGCTGTGGGGGAACACGGGTCTGTCTGGCCATCGTGCCTCTGGAGGTTGTCTTCTCTGTGTGACTGCTTGCGGCGTCACCTCTCATCTTGGGAGTCCATAGCTTTATTATGATGGGTCTTGCCGTGAATTTTCTTTATCTTCCTTGGACTCACTGCACTTCTTGAACCTAAGACATGTGTCCTGTAGCCAAACGTGACCCTTTCCCCATCTTTCTCTTCTGTTGTATGCGTAAGTTGGGCTCTTCCCTTCTGTGTTCATATCTACTCACCTCTTACGATATTTGCTCTGTTTTCACCACTATGAGCTGTCCACAGTGTGATTTCTTCATGCTTTATTTTGAATTTCTTAATTGTCTTTTGAGCTTTGTCTATTTGATATGTAATCTCACCACTGAATTTTTGATTCTGTTTTAATGAACTAATCATTAATCCCTGGAATTTTTATTTTAATCTTCTCTGTCTTTCTCTTCCTTAAAAACTTAATGAGCTGTCAAATATTAATTTTCTGATGTCGTCTATCAGAACACACTTGTTTTACATTTCTGAGGCGTACTGACATCCAATGCCCTGTGCATACTTAAGCTGCACAATCTGCTCACTTCTCACATGTGACCACACTGTGCGGCCACACTCCACACCATGACCATCTTTTTCACTTCCCAAAGCACCTCCTTCTGCTGGTCCTTGTTCCTCCCCCCTTCAGACAGCACTGATCTGCCTTCTTTCACCACAGGTTTGCATCCAAATTCTCTATAATTCCACGTAAATAGAATCATACAGCATTGTGGCATGCACCATATTGGCCCCTGAAAATGTCCAGATCCTATTCCCTGAAAGCTGGAAATACGTTATCCTGTGTGATTAAGTTAAGGACCTTGATATGGAGAGAGCATCCTGAATTATCTGGTGGGCCCAGGGTCATGGCAAGGTCCTTTGAGGGTTTAGCCCTTCAGGCTCCTGCCTTTCAGAGCTGTGTGAGGATTAAGTTTGTGTTGTTTGACGTCACCACCTTTGTGGTTACCTCTGACAGCAGCAGGAGGAAGCTGAGAAGTGTGCACGTTTGTTCTGTTTGGTCTTCCTCCACACAGCATGAGGGTCTTATATGTTGATGCAGCAACCTCACTGCTTTGGATGGTTAAACAGTGACTGGGTGACTATATAGTCTGCCGTTTAATGGACATGTGGGTTGTTTCCAGTTGTTGGCTATTAGTAGTGGAGCTGCTAGGAACATCTGCATTCAGGTGTTTGCCCGGGTGTGGGCTTTCTTTACTCTTGGGTAAATACCAAGGAGTAGAGTAGCTGATTCGGATGATAGGTGTATGCTGGTATTGTTCAGAGGCTATGGGAGTGTTTTCCAGAGTGGACGTACTACTTCACATCCGCAGATTACTGTACGGGGTTCTAGTTCCTCTGCATCCTGCTGACACACAGCATGCTCAGTCTTTCGATTTTAGCCGTTCTGACAGGTGTGTGGTGGTATCTCCTTGTCATTTTAACTGGCAGTGACTCAGTGACTCATTATCCTGGGTATCTTTTCATGTGCTTATTTATAGTCTGTGCATCTTCTTTAAAGAAATATCAGTTCAAAGCTTGAAAGTTTTTACCTTTTTAAACTGGGCTGTTCACTTTCATATTATTGAGTTTTGTGTAATCTCCATGTTTGTAGACATAAATCCTATATCAAATATTAGTATTTGCTTTGCAATTATTTTCTCATACTCTGTGGCCTTTTTAATGTGTTAGCCTTGGCTTCCAAAGAGCAGAAGTCCTTAATTTTCTTACTATATTATCGTTACCTTTTCCTTTTATACATTTTGCTTTCCATGTAATATTTGTAAATTATTCTCCTACCCCAAGATGCAAATATTTTTTCTTATAATTTATTTTAGAAGCAATAGCACATCAAGGTTTAAATACCGGTCTATGATTCATTCAAAGTTAGGTTTTTTTTTTTATGGCTCAAGTATTCTGTTTCACAGACTCATTTGTCTATTTTGGCAACCATACCCATCGTCATGATTAATGTGGCTTTATAATAAGATTTGAAATCAGCTAGTGCTGCCATTCCAACTTTGTTGTTCTTCTTGAAAAATTGTTTTCACTGTTTAGGGCACCACGCATTTCCCCATGAGTTGTAGAATGAGCTTATCAATTTCTGTAAAAGACTGATTAGATTTTGATTGAGAATCTGTTGAATCTACAGACCAATTTGGGGAGAATTGACGTCTCAAATATATTGAATCTTCCGATGCATGAACATAATGCAACTCTTCATGCGTTTAAATCTTCCCTAACTTCTCTCAGCAACTTTTCCACTGTGTAGTATTGGGCATCTTTTTCATATTTGTCCCTAAGTATTTTTTAACTTTTGATGGAATTGTAAAAGTATATTTTAAATTTAAATTTTCCATTGTTCATTGACAGTATATCAAAATGCAAGAGATTTTTCCACACTGCCCTTTTATGCCAGAACTTTGCTAAGTTGCTCACTTGTCAATTCTGGGCGCTTTTTAGCAGATTCCACTGGCGTTTCTATGTGTTGTCTCCGAACAACACTGCACTTTAGAGATTCTACATGGACACCTTGTCCACAGTGTACTGTGGGCAGAGCGGTGAGGGCGGCATCTTCTTCCCAACAATAGTCCTTCATATCTCTCTTCTATCAATACTTTACTATTTAGAATTTTTCTTATGGGCTTAACAACATCTTGGCTGTGTCTTCTGGGTTGGTTCCGAGCAGTTCTTTTTCCCCCAGTTTTGACTGTATTTTCATCTCTACAGTGGCTTGCTTTTTCCATGCCAACCCCTAGTGTGGGTTGTGCAAACATACCTCAAAAAGTCCTTTTTGTTTTCCTATGACCTTATGAGGTTATTATTGGCCCAGAATCCAATATCATAATATTTTCTCAACTAATAAGTTGAGTAAATGCAAACTCCCACTCTACGAGACGTGCGCAGCCAGGGAGTCCAATGCTCCGAGAGTCCCTGACTTATTTTTAACCCACAGCCTAGTGGAGAGGAAGAAAGCTTCCTTTTGGTTTCTTGGGTGAATTGCTGTTTGCTTGTTTGGTCAACACTTTGACTAAGTTGTAATCTTTCAAGGGCTCTGGCAAAAGCAATTACCTCAGTCTCAGTTCTCAGCTCTGCAAGCTACAGACAGTACCTTCAATCTCTTCACAGGTAACAAAACTTGGGGAATAGACCTTGCATCCTGACTGCCCCCCAGTCAGTCAGTTCCAGCAGACATGCTCAGGACTTGTGTTTTCAGGTCTTCCTTCTTGTGAGGATCAGGAAAGGCTGCTTTATTTTTATAAGATACACATTGCAAACCAAGTAATTTTGCCTGCCCCTTTATTAAATACTTCTAGGGGGTTATATTAGGAATACAGCAGAACCTCTGTAAGATGACCCCCCTCCAAGGGACTGTAACAAAGCGGTCAACACAGGGAGGTGGTCACCATAAGGAATGAGGCCTGCTGTGCTCACACACACACGTGGTGCATGTCCAGTCTGTGAAAATGAGGTCAGCTCAGGGAGGTGCTCAGTGTGGGGAGGTGGCCAGCCACGGTGGGTCTCCTGTATTTTGATGTTGCTCTATCCCACCATATTGTTGTTACTTCTCAGTAAGGAATTATCTTTTGCACGGTAGGTGTTCTGTTAGCTTGTCAACCTGAGCACACGGTCCGTGGCAGTGTTTCCTTGTACTCGGCACTCACAAATGCTGCATGACAAGGAGTTAATTTCACAAATACAGATAAATGACTACTTAATTTCCCTCAATAGCTTCTAATTTGTTGCCTTTATAATTCTATAAGATCGGCAAAATCATGCTTCTTTTGTTGTGCTTGGTATTTTATTTCAATGTGATGGTTTCTAGTTGCTTTTTCTTCTCTTTTTATTTTTTACTGTGTAAACTTTAAATGTTTTTACATCAAGTTTTTATGAAGATTTATTGACTCATATTTCCTTGGAACAGATGCTAATATAACATCTGGCATTGGTGAAAACAGATCTAAAAAAAAAGGACAGGTCAAACTTTCATCACAGACACACACAAGAGGGGGGCGTGGGGCCAACACAGTTCAGCTCAGATTTGGGCTGCAAACTCAAACATTCTGAAAACTTGCTTTGTGAAGTAAGGTCTCAGATAAATAAAAAGGAGAAATAAAAAATTATATACATGAAAGAAGACAAAACATACATCAAAGGTGATAAAAATAAAAATGATATGAATCTTAATGCAGGGCGGGGCGGGGGGAGAAGAGGCGAGGAAGAGGAGGGCACACCCATTTTTTTTCTTTTT
>NW_003852422.1:1815457-1841448 GCF_000181295.1 Otolemur garnettii
AGGAAGCCATTTCCACATATGCTGGACAAGGGGATGTTTATCTAGATGATGCTAAAACATAGGCAAAGGTCCAATAATTTTTAACAGTACACTATGGATAATCGATAGATTATGTACAAACAGTCGAATATCTCAAAACATACCTTAGTGTGTGTAAGAATGGAATATAGTAAATGTACTATACTCCAATATACTATGCTCTAAAGATACTTCAAAATCCAGTCTCACACATTTGGAAATTGGCACTTGTCACTACGGCACTGCTCAAATAATGAGAAATGTCATTTATTATTTTCTGTATTTTTTGATTTCTTGTTTGTTTATTTGTTTTTAATGGAAGGTGGGGTAAGGAAAGGTATGATTAGGAAATAACAAAATATTGTGACATCCAGCATTTTCTTAGTGACATAGATTACACCCATCTTTGCTTTTGTGCCTTTTGTGATAGTATGGACTAAAAATTGTTGATTTATTGATTTTTGTTGACTTCCCAGTAGAGAGAACCCTGAATTTTTATGATTGGAGTATTTTTCACCCCATTTATTGTGGTAGGATAATTTTGCGTTGTACAAATAAACTACACACAGAGGCAATATTTCAAACTAGTTCTAGAGTAGTTGAGGACAAAATCAAAATAGATCCTTTTAACGTACCATACAGGAAAGTTAAGTGCACATAAACCAACAGGTCACACATGAGTCCCTACACACATATCCACTCCCCTAGAACTCCCCGAGGGAAGTGTGGACGCATTTGTGCGACTGGGGGACAGGGTGTGAAGTCACCGGCGGCAGGAGCAGCCACACCCAACCCGCGCACAGGGTCTCCTGGGACAAGTACTGGGCTCTGCGTGTGGTCACTTGCTCGGGTTCTCCGCAGGGTCAGAGCCCGACCCAGAGGCCAAGTGCAACAGGAGGGGAACCCCGGGGCTGTGACTGCAGCCCAGCTCCCCCATTCCCCGGAGGACTTCTGTGCTTCATTGTTCCCAGAGGGCGCGTGTATGTTTTAGGGCCCCAACAGAAGTGCCAGCTCACTTATACTCCCATCCGTGTTTTCCTGGAGCACAAAGGAGTGAGGCAATTAAACGAATTGCCCTCAGCATGGGGAGGTGAGGAGCGCTGGGAGCGGCAGAGAGAGGGGCGGCCAGCAGCCCTGCAGCCCCACAGCGGGGAGAGTCCAGGCGTGGGAGCTCAGCGGGGCGCAGGTGGTAAGCAGGTGCCAGGTGAGAACAGGTGCGTCATGCTGTGGGACCCTGCACGGGCGCGCCTCCGGGACTCATCAAGTACTCTGTGTCCCTGGAGTGTCACTGTATTGGTTTTAAAACAAACGTAGTAAAACATGAAGGGAGTTTCCAGGCATGGTTTTGGCGGCCTGAAGAGATTCACCCTAGGTGTGCCGCAGTGCTGGGCAGTGGGGCAGAACCACCGGCTGACCTAGCTGCTGTGTGTCTCTGGCTCCACGGACAGGTCCTGGCATCCAGAACACAGACAACTTAAGAGGGAAACCCCAGGGTGCGCTGGAGAGCATGGGCGAGCATGTGGGACGCACCTGATACCCTGAGGGGTTGTCCAGCGAAATCGAGATGTTTTAAGAGACATTTCTCAGAAATCAAATGCCATATTTCTTATGTCCAATTTTATAGCCTGAGAATTGAGCTCATTCTGACAATTAAGTTTGTGAACTCATCCTAGAAATGTATTACATACCTCACTGTGACCTAAACAACGTGCTACTACATCATTGGTGAATATCACTGCAATAACCTTCAGGTATTTCCCTTAGGAAGCTATTTACTGGCTAAAAACTCCCTCACAGACAGGCCCCTGTGAGCTGGTGCATCATTGGCAGGGTGCAAGAGCCAAGATTTTTAGTGAAGCTGTTTCTGTTTCTGTATGTTCCCTTGACCTGCTCTGGTTCTCACAGTCAGCTGACAATTTTGATACAGAATTTGACAAGTTTTTGTAAGGTTTCCTCAGTTCTGCTCCTTCCTGGACACCTGACCTCTCTTCATCAACAATGCTTTCTCTCCCCCCAGAAAAACATTTAATCCATTTTTATACTGCCATTTTTTTCATAGAATTATCCCCATAAACTTGGACTAACATGTCCCTAATTTTACTTCCACTCTTGTCAACTTTAACAAGAGATTTATGAATATTTGTTCATTGCTCTAATTCAAGCTCCAACATTCTCACGATGACACACAAAAACACACAACAAAATGAAACTACCCAGCAAGACACCACCACACATTAACACAAACACAGCCGGGGTCACTGGTACACCAAGGGTAGGGAACCTCAGTGAGCTGCTTGCACAGCGCTGCCAATGTAAGTGTGCGGTGGCAAGTTCATGAACTTAGCTGTCAGGCCTTGTACTTACTACACAAGTGAATGCCTCTGTGTTGTGTATTTTGATCATGGTGAGTATAAAGAAGTGCAGGGATAGAGAAAACTGGTTTAGAATAAAGAACTCTTCTTAGAAAACAGAGGCAAAGTGTGTTTCTTAGGAATGAGAAGGGATCTGGGCAGGAGATCTGGGAGAGCCATGTTCTAGGAAACAGTGAAGGCCTTAGCTGGGCGTGAGGACTCCTGAGAGGGATGCTCAGGCCATGCAGTGTCATCCTCCAGTGTGTTTGGGACTCGCAGGCATAAGTGGATACACCTGCAAACTGCCCCCTGGGTCCTTCCAGCATGTGGCCTGCATGGAGGGTCAGTGCAGAGCTAGAGGCAGCTGTGGCGGAGCCCAGGCCCCTGGAGGGGATGCGTTGTGTCCCTCAGCACACGAGAGGGACACATCACGACTTACCCACAGGAGCTGTGTTTCCTGTGTGCAGAGGAAATGCCACAGGCTTACGCGTCCTGTGTCATGAGGTTTATACTTCCTGTGTCATGAGGTTTACACTTCCTGCGTCATAAGGTTTATGTTTCATTGTGTCATGAGGTTTGAGTTCCTACAGCTTTGACCTTGATCTACAGCATGTGCAGGGAAGGGCAGGTGCGGGGCTGAGGTACAAGGAGTGTGGCTTTCCTGACAAACAAACCAGAAGCCCGTGTGTCTGAAACACAGCACCTGAGGGGACGCTGACGTAGGCAGAGGACAGATAAGAAAGATCAGAAATTGGAATTTATCTGTTAGAATTCATGGTATGTTTGCAATGAACTTTTGTGTGTGTGATCATGTCATTTAAAGCTGAGGTGATGTAGACAGACTTTTGTTTCTAGAGGGTTGCTCTGGACGCAGTGTGGGGAGTGGGCTGATGAAGCTCAGTGTAGGTGATGGAAGGTGGGGCCAGTAAGGAGGGTCTTGCAGTTATCCAGGTGAGATGTGAGCGGAGGCTTCAGTGCAGCAGAAGAGGTGAAGAAGACAACTGCTCCACGTGTATCACGAGGATAAAATCAGCAGGAAGCCTGAAGAGTTGTTCTAGAGGCAAGTTCGGTCTCCTGGCAACGCAGAGCAGCAGGCCGCTCACGCAGGACTGAGGGCAGGATGAGGCTGTCACCAACTTGGGGTCCCTAGTAGGTGACTTGTCACAGAGGTACTAGGGAAATATTGAGAATATCATATCCCCTGGGAATTATTGACTGGTCCTGAGAATAAAATCCTTTCTGGAGGGATGCAATTTAAACCTAGGAGTTAAAATATTGTCGAAAAAACAGTTCCTAAAAATATGAGTTCACAATAAAAGTAATTTGAGACGATGCAAGGATATGTAGGACCTCGTGAGAAACAGCAGGGTCAGGTCCGCAGAGGCCGCAGACGTCAGAACTGCCAGCTGCAGCATGGAACGCTGATGTAGTTAAGCAATGAAAAATGAAAACATGAAGAAGGCGTAAGAAATGGTTAAAAATGACCCAATTTGGAAATGACTAGGTTTGGAAAGAAACTACAGTAACTGAAATTAAATGATCAGTGGAAAGTGTAAATAATAAATAAACAGAGATGATAAAATGATTAGTAAATTGAAAAAATATATCTGAAGAGAGCACTCAAATGGCCTCACAAAGTAAAAAACTGAACAAAAATAATTTTGAGATTATGAGACAGAAATAAACGGATTAACATAATTCTAATAGAAATATCAGACAGATTGAATAGAATTGAATTGAATCAGATAATTGAGAAAATTGGGAAGAGGTTGCATTATAAAATCTAATGAATTACAACTCCTCAGAATTGATAAAATACATAAATTTTAGCCTTCACTTAGGGAGAACAACAAATAAGGGTCTTTCCTAGGGGCTGAGGGAGGTGAGATGTTGAGTCACAGCTCATGGATGTTGGCCTCTGCAGGAATTCCTCTGCTGGGAGAGCCATCTCTCTGAGATCATGCCCCCTTCCTAAGGACGGCCTACATCCACTGACAGGCTGATGAGGACGATGTAAAGGGCATCCCCTTCAGGACCATGTTGAGGCCATCCCAGCTAACACGAGACCCACTGAGGACATTATCACTGCCCATCACGGCCCAGCCGCCCCTCTGCCAGATCCCTCTTCTGCCCCAGCACAGTGATAAGCCTTAGGACACAGCCTTGTGAGTGTTCTAGGTGCTAACATCCATGTCAAATTTTCCTTTCCTCTGAGACCCAGCCACAGTCGTGATGCTTCAGAGAACCAATTAAAAAAACAATCTTGGGAGAATTGAAAGGTTATGCCAGGAGCTCAGAAGATTCTTCCCTCAATGAAACAACTATTTTACTGATGAAAATTACAAAATGCAGGCCACTTAAAGTGCCTGGCATTTGATCTCAGGACAGACAGCAAATTGAGAATCATTTGTCCTAGAAAATCTGCTGAATTTCAGTAAGAAGCATGTGAGGTACCGTTGACCCATCATCTGCTCTCTATCCCCGTTCCCAAGCTCCAAGCTACTCAGAGTGGCTTCCAAGTCTCTCTTTCCCCAAAGGGCTGCAGCTTCAACAAAGGGCTGCAGCTTCACCCTGGAGGACATCACCACACCTCACACTTCCCTTCAAGCTCTGTGAAAATTCTTCTCTGGGTGGGAGTGACCAAGAACAGTGGGATTGTTTCAGATGCCCAACTCCCCCTTGTAGGCTGGAGGCTCAATCCTGAGTTCATGAAGCCGAAATCTTGTGCTCTCAGTCACCCCCACCACTGTCACCAACTCCCACCCCCAAGTCAGATGTTCCCTGAGGGAGGATGCCCATACTCCCAACTCTATTTCAAGGTGGGGGTATCACTCGGGAGAAACAGGCCCTCCTCTCTCTCACCTCCAGCTCTGACCCCGTAGCACAGAGGTTCACCTACCACTGCTGAGGAAGCTGAATGGGTAGGGATATGGCATGAAGGAATACAGCCTTAAGGCTTTATCAAAAATTAATAGCGATATTAGGAGTGAGCAATTAAGAGAAGGCTGACGTTCATACAATTAGTAGCAACAAATAAAACAACATCCCACTCATTACTTGAACAGAAAGAACCAGGTTAAAAGATAATTAAAAGGGCCCTGGTACGATTATATCCTCAGGGGTCTGTAGTGCCATGCACGTAAGCACTAGAGTGTGCCCACTTGGGTCAACCAGAGCTGGCATTTGGAGTGAGGAGTCCCTGGTGGGACCGAGAGGACCTGGGAGCATTGTCCCTCCACACACAGATCTTCTAGCAAAGGGCGAGAGAGCCTTGCAGGATTCGGAGGCTTAAGCACAAGCTCTTACCAATCCCTGCTAATATTGAGTTATGCTGACCCGGAAGAGAACTCTGGGAATCTGTGCTTAAAAATAAAAACTTAAAAATAAGGAAAAATGAACAGAAGTTTTAGAGGATTTACAGGGCTGGGAAACGAACTTTATTGAACTTACCCAGCACAGCCGCTAAATAAATAACCAACAAGAACAGCAGCACCAGCATCTGTGTCTGCATGGGGAAGTGGGCTCATTGGAATTCAGAATGTTTGCAATATCATATCCAAAATGTCCACTTCACAACAAAAGAAGTTACCGGACAGACAAAGAATGGGATAATGTGATGTTTGCATAGAAAATAATAAGGCTGTACAAATTGCCTTTAAGTGGCCCAGATATCGAGTTCAGCAGAAAAATATTTTGATGCAATCAGTTGAGATATGTCATTATGGTTTAAAAAGAACCTTCCCAGTGAGCACCCAGGAGCTAAAATTAAGTCTTTGGGGAATTTAGTTTTTGAAGGCATGTCAAACTGCTTATCATAACTTCTCCATGAAGGAGGGTTTTGGCCGCCCCCTTTCTAAAAGCTAAGATTGCCTCATTTGGCGATAACTTTTAGGAGTTGGGGGTGTAGCAGCAGAATCATTGTCAGGGAGCCAGTAGAAATTTAGGGCATGTGGTTCTATGAGCAGAAATGCAGAGTGGTGGGAGGCTCCAGCGGGAAGCCCATGGGTTAAATGCTCGGTGTCCATCACCTCAGTAAGTTTCTTACCTGGTCAGACAAATGGAGAGGGCACGTTTATGATTTATGCGATTTTATAATCTTGACATTAAGTGAACTAAACAGTGGTGTCAACAAACAATCCCACTTTTGTAGGTTAGCAAATGAAAGACACACAAATGTGACTTGGTCACAGGTGCCCACTGGTTGGGGGCTGCGAGCAGCGACCTGGTCTCCTGTGTGCTGGCTGCCCGCACACTGCCCCTGCCACCCACCCCACCATTTCCTTCTTCTCCCCAAAGGAGAATATCTATTTTTATATCTCTGTCTCTATATCATCTCTGTATCTGCACCCGTACCTTTATCTTTATCATCTAAATCCATCTAAAGGCCCACTTGGTTTTGAATCTGTCCAAACAGAAACAATGTGGCTGGAGAGACGGTCAGCAAATCCATAACAGCAGGGGGTGACACACAGATTTCATCCCTAACTAAAGACCGAAGCTGTCACTGCAGTGAAGAAGCAAAGGCTTAAACTACAATATTCTACAGAATTTATGACTTCATTTTGCAAAATTAATAAGTGGACGTTTTCTAAAAAGAAATAAAAATTAACAAACCTAAAGTGATATGTGCCAAAAGTATGCACCATGAATAATGGAAATGGAGTTAGGTGGCGCATGTGGCTCAAAGGAGGATGGCACCGGCCCCGTATGCTGGAAGTAGTGGATTCAAACCCAGCCCCAGCCAAAAACTGCAAAAGATAAAAAATAAAAATAAAAAAATACTTGAAATGGAGTACCTAAATTCAGGGGCAAATGTTAAGAATACAAGTTAAATTTAAATTAATGTGTCAAGTAGCTACCTCATAACTGACCAGACACTATGGTTTCGGAGAATACGTAAATCAAAACTGAAGACTTTTCAGCGTGGCTATTTGGTCATTTGTGCTGTGGAGCCCAGCTTAGGAAGGGTACAGAGGGCGTTCTGTGTGAAGGGGCAGCAGAAAATTAAGGAGAATATTTAATCAGATTAAAAATAGGGATTTGTGTCTCTGTGTTCATTACCATTCAATTAATATTTTTAATTAGCTAAGAATCAAAAATAAGTATAATGTGATCAAACAATAACTATTTTTTAATTGATAAATTCTTAAGGAAAAGGCGAGAGAAATAGCTACAGTGTGTACATTGGGTGCGACAACAGTGAGGACCCGGGGAAGGCAGTCTCACAGAGTTCTTTCATTTTGTTGTGAGTGTGAAAAAGTCTGCTTCTGTAATAGGTCACATCTTCCAACCGCAGCAGTTTCCGTTTATAGCATTCCTAGCTTGCTAACTTTGAGCTCTAGGATCTTCTTCTTTATAAGACTTTGCCTAAAAATTATTGAACTAAGTAGTCTCTGTTCCAACTTTCTGGGACGTTGCTTAGCATGAGATCAGTGCTGATTGTGTCACAGCCGCTGTTTTGCCTTTCTGGTCTCTATTTCTGTTTTATTATTTTGTTACCTTGTCAACTTCTTATTTTTTTTTTTTTAGGAATTTTCATTTAATCTGGAATTTAGGATTTCATTTAGGAATTTCATTTAGGAATTTCAATTTAATCTGTCTTCCAGCTCATTGATTCACTACGTACTTTTTGGCTGCTTCATCCCTTATTTTTGTTTGTATGTTTTTACAGGCAACATCTGTACTTCTAAAACTCTAGAACAAATAAGCGCGAGGACCAATTAACACTCTTTTACAAATCTGCCTAACTACTTTCTGTAGCATTTTAAGACTTGATTATTTACAATCCTATCTTGTGTACCCTTATACCCTTTTTATTTTCAATTATTTAGTATCATTCAATGACCTGCTATCCAAGGACGTCAAACTTATAGTTTGTTTTTTATTTTATCTTGATCTCTGCCGACTCTTACTGATGGTGGCTTATGTGATTTCTCCTAACATTGGGCTTACTGTCTTCTCTGAGAATCCCAGGACTGCACTGAGGCTCCTCTCCAGGGAGTGTTTGATTCCTATGTCTTCAGCAGGGATGGGAGCAGCTCCCTGGGGCCATTCAGACAAGGAGTCCAGCTTGGCTTTCCCCTAAAGGTGCTGAGAACATGCATGTGACCTCAGGGTAGATTGGGACAGGGCTACATAGTTACATGTTCACAAGAGAATGGTTTGTCGTTGTTACTGTATTTTCTAACCAGAAGAGCAAGGCAACAGACACAGGCCCCTCCCGGTTCCCTTCTCAGCGGGCAGGTAGTGTGTTACCCTTTCCCAGGGCCATGGGCCCATCTCAGGGTCCAGAGGGCCTTGCAGTGGCCCCCAGCATCCAGCTCTGGAGGCCAAAAGCCCACCTCATGTTGTTATTACCTTATCTATTCCAAACCTCTAATATTCTGCCCCAGAGAAGGTCATAGAAATAATTTTCTTTAGAAATATCATCTATCATACTGCCAGATATAACATCCCACTTAATTTTAATCCATAAAAATTATTAATCATACTGCCATTTCATATAGTTGATGCTTACTTAGATTTATTTGTTTGCCACATAAATAAATTTTATTTCTACATCTCAATTTCTTCCTTCCACAGGACAAATTGCTTGCTTTGTAATTACATCCTTTATTCCTACTTTTGTTTGGAGTTCATGAGTGGTAAACACTCTGAATCTTTGAAAAGACGTTTACTACATCTTTACTTATATGTTAAAATGTATTTTATTGTAGAAATCTAAGTGGATTGCTATTTTCTTTACAACTGAAAAATATTTCCCATTGTATTTGGCCTGTATTTCTGTAAGGGGATGTCTGGAAGTTGGATTGTGTTTGCTGGCCGCCTTCTCTCTGTGCTCACGTCTCGGGCCTCTAACTTGATGTTCTGGGGTGACCGCAGCATACCTGGGCATGCAGCTGTTTGCTCTTCCAGCTCGGCAGTCTATGGGCCCAAAGTCCGAGTGTGCCCTCCGACATGGAGGGAGGGGCAAGTGAGAAGGGTGCAGCCAGAAAACTGGGTATTTATTTATTTATTTATTTATTTTGAGACAGTCTCAAGCTATCACCCTGGGTAGAGTGCTGTGGCATCATAGTTCACAACAACCTCCAACTCTTGGGCTCAAGTGATCCTCTTGCCTCAGTTTTTCTATTATCAGTAGAGATGGGGGTCCTGCTCTTGCTCAGGCTGGTCTCAAACTCATGAGCTCAAGTAATCCACCCATCTTGGCCTCCTAGAGTGCTGGATACAGTCTCCAGCCACCACACTGAGCCAAAACTGGTTCTTTGTTAACAAGAAAATGAGAGTCTTTTCCCCAAAACTACACCTAGCCATCTTTTGTTTAGATGTCACTTGCCACTGGGTATTACCATGACCAAATGTAACCGCAAGAACGTTTGGTATTTTATGTGGACACTGCATAACAGAAACTATGGATGTGCTTATACATACACACAGACATCATACATACATGCACACCCGTGAACACAGACACGCATGTGGACACAAGAACACAGACACATGGGCACACACATGAACGTGGACACACATGCACACGTGAGCACAGACATGCATGTGGACAGACACAGACATAATGTGGGCATGCATAGACATGAACACAGACACACGTGTGGATACATGAACACAGACACGTGCACACATGGACACAGACATGGGCACACACATGAACACAGACACACATGCACACATAGACAGAGACATACAGTGACACTGACACCAATGCAGACATACGTGCAGACATAAATATTCAAGTGAACACACACATGGAAAGAGACAACCACATACAGGCACTCACGGTTGTGTTCACTTACACCCATGCCCATGTAGACACACACACACGCATGTGGAATGTTTACAGATGCCCACGTGGACAGACACACACAGAAATGCACCTGCATACGGGTCCATGTACACATATAGAGACATATATGCAGAGAGAGAAAGTAAATTTAAGGAACTGAGGCCGGCACGTCCGAGATCTGCAGCGGCCAGCTGGCTGGAGACCAGGACAGAGCTGACGCTGCGGTTTGAGTCTGCGCAGAATTTCTTTCTCCTTGAGGGAGGTCAGTCCTTGCTGGTACAGCCTTCAGTGGATTGAAAGAGACCACATCATGGCAGGTGATCTGTTTTACTCAGAGTCCACTGATGTCAATGGTTATTTTCTAAATTTCAGATTAACATGAAGCTATAATTAGGTTACAATGTTTACATTTGTTAGGAAAAATTCCTATGGTAAAGTCCCCCACCCAGGAGGTGTGCTGGATACCCTTACATTGTACCCGTCAGGCAGGAGCACAACACTTGCCCTCCCCTCTCTTCCTTCACCCCCTCTCCCCTTCCACCCACCCCTCTCCCCACCCTCCCCTCTTCTCTCCCTCCTCCCTCCTTCCTGCTCCCCCCATCTTGAATTGACTTTTTTCTCTATGTGGGCATGCATTAGGATTGTCTACTGGCTTCATATTAGTGTTGAGAACAGTGGATACTTGCTTTTCCACTCTTGTGATCCTTTACAAAGAAGAATGTGTTTCACCTCCATCCAGGTTAATATGACAGGTGTAAAGTCTCCATCTTTTTAACGGCTGATGTAAATGTTAACCCCACCCAAGAAACACCTTCACAGCAGCATCCAGCCTGCTGTTTGCCCAGGTCACCTTGACAGTGAACTTCAGTGTTTAGGCACGTCATTTACACACACACCAAGTCAGTGTTCTTAGCACAAAAGAATGGGCTATGACTATCAGGCAGGCAAATCGTCGTGTGAGCACACTGTGGCCAGGGCAGACTGCCCTGCAGCTCACACAGAGGGTCAGGGGCTGTCCAATCACCCGTACCCTGAGAGTGGAGACAGGCTGCAGAGTGCCAGGTACCCGCACCCACCCTGCCAAGGATGGGGCAAGACTGGCAGGTCCTGAGGTCTGTATCCTGACCTAGTGAAGTCTCCATGAGCCATGGACACTAATCAGGTCACTGGGGATGAAAATGATGAAGATGTCACACAGAATGTTTTATAAGGCCTGCACCTTGAACACGTGTACCGAGTCATAAGAGAATCATTGTCAGCATCAGACCAGCATCAGACCAGGGGGAAACCGTCTGGCGTATTCTTGACATAGGTCAATGCTGATCTTGCATCAGCAGGGTCAGTTCTCAGGGGATGGGGCTCATGGTCAGAGATGGTTGGTGTTTTCACAAGCATGAAATGCTGTGTGTGTGTGTGTGTGATGATTGAACTCCATGCTAAAAGACCTGCCAGCAGCCAAGCAGGTGGGAGGGCCCATTATCTGAAGTGCAGGCGACAGGTGCATCTTTCGCTCATCCTGCAGTTCACATGATGAACTCGAGGGTCTGTGGCTGAAGGAGGTGTTGGTTGAGATGGATTTGAAAATTAGTCATAGGCAGGTAAATTATCAATCACACCAGAGATTCCATGTTTCACAAATTCATTCGGGAAGTGTTGGACGCAAACGAGGCCAGCAAAGTGGATTGCAGAGCCTCAGCCTGGCCACCTCTGTCTCTTACTGTCAACATGACACATTGGCCGTCACCAAGAACCTCACTCTCAACTGCCTGTGATCCTTGACTTTAAGCCATAAACTTGGAAAATGGGCTTCATGTTACTTTGACAAAGATATCCTTCTCTTGTTTACCCATGAATAATTTATGCCATCTTTTTCCAGCAATATAACTGACATTTGATATATGATTTGAAGTATGATTGCCAGGCATATAACTGACAGTTTGATATATGTATATGAATATATACATATATATGTTTGCATGTGTGCATATATAATATACAAATGTTTGTATATATTTAGTAAAAATTACATATATACCACTATGTCTCTTTACATAAATATATATACACACATATACTGTATAGGCAGACATACAAACGTACATATATTGTTTCTATGCTTATTTGTTTTGCTGTAGAATACTCACCTCCAATAAAATCTTGAGGAAAGTAGGAAGCCAGCATATAAAACTACACCGGGTAGAGAAGAGGGAGCAGTGGAAACAGAGTTACTCTTGGGGGCCTGGAGTGGGCAGCCCGTGGTGGGCTACAAGGGCTGGGCAGCTTGTGAGAGCTGATGGCCAGGGCGTTCAGGACACAGTCAGCAGCTGATGTCCCAGGGGTGCTGAAGCTGGTAGGGTGTGAGTGTTCACATCATAGGAATGAGCCTGCGTCACGGGGCACAGCTGGTTTCCCTAGAGAACCGTTTCTGCACCCACCCTGAGCACACAGCGGCTCGGTTGAAGGCCTCGACCTCCCCGAGGTGCACACCCCTCCACAGATGGACGTAACAGCAGGTACGGTAAGGCTCCCACCAGTTACCTTGGAGAAGACAGGCGGGGGGGAGCCCAGGCTCAGGTATGGCCGTCACACTGTCTGTGATGCGCTGTGGCCTCACCGTTCCTCCCACGTCCCTTCACAGGCCTTGAAGGAACTCACTGAAACAAGCCTTTACTTCCCAAAGCTCTCTACAACCTCCTGAAATGCTCAAGACTCCCAAAACATGTCTAATCCTTAGCTGCTCAAAATATAACTCCTGTCACACACAGTACATCCCAGCGGCTTGTCCCGCTGGTCGCTCCGAGTTTTCACCTGAGCCCCTGCACCCTCTCCTCCTTCCCACACAGGACAGCCCCCGTGGGCTGACCACCTCAGGGGCTGCGGCCATCGGGCAAACTTGAGGAAGTGGCCGGCTGTCCTGACACAGGCATCTGCTGTGCTTTCTTGTGCCTCTTTTATCAGAGGAATCACACGAAAGCAAACGTCATCAGAACACAGTAAAGTCATACACACCCTATCATGCAAAGTCAATAATACCGTTTCTCACGGTTTAATCACACTTTCTGAAAAAATAGTATATCTTGGTCTGCTTCTTATTCTTAAGTGGAGAAAGCGCTCCCAGCACTGGCCACACCACCCAGCACAGCTGGGCACTTTCCTGCTGCGGTGACTCCAGCTGCCTTATCAGCGCCCAGCGTCCTCTTCTGCTCGAGTCTCTGCAGCTTCTGTGTCTCCCTCACTTGTTTCTTCCAGTTCCTCAGCGGCTTCGTGCACTTTTATGCTGGTCTGCACTTCAGTAAATATCACTTGGCAATCGCTCCTGGGCCAGGTTCATTACAGGTTGTCACCTCAGCATCCATGGCCACAAAACCTTCAAAAGCTACTTCTGAGAATTCTGCTGTGGGAGATGGACTGTCCAATGGGGCCAAAATACTAAGCTCTCGGGTTGGTACAGAACCAATTTTCCTGAAACACTTCTCTATCATTTCTGGTTGAACTGTATTTTAAGCGGAAGTGACCCAGAGGACAGTACCCAGAGCAGTAGGAGAAGTTGCTGCCACAGGCGACCACAGGGGTGTGTTTCAGGAATGACCCACGGCAGAAGCCAGTCAAGGTAATGCATTTTAAGTGTTTTGATGATGCCTTCCTTGGTCAAGGGGTTGGATTGTTGAGGTCGTGTTTGGAGGCAGAAATTGCAATGTCACATTTGGAGACGAGTCACTTGTGGGTGGCCAGGACAGTTGTCTACTGTCAGTAGAACAGACCATTTCTTCTTCTTCATTGCTCAGTCAGAATCCCCCCGTCCCACTCCTCAGACAGGGCAGGCGTCATCCTTGCCACATGACAGGGAGGTCTCCTGCTTTCCTGTTCTTGAATTCCCAGGCTTTGCCAATTTACCAGTCACCAAGGGCTTTAGTTTCCCTCGGACTGAGCTAGTGCAAAGCAGAACTGTGAAACCTTCTTAGAAAAGTTTCATGCAGTTACGTTTGTCACTGCTCATGAAGAGGGTCCTGCCAGGCATCCCTGGAAGAGTCTGCACTTGTCAGGGTTAAAGATGTCGTCATCTCTGGAGCCTCTGGTGACATTCAGGAACTTTCTGACAGGCTCTTCCTCGACTTCCACTGGAACTGCACTCGCGTCACCACACCAGACTTTCTGGAGATCTCATGTCACAGTTTAAATTTCTAGAGCAACCACTTGATGCTGGAAATCTGCCACCCCGATTCCTGCGAGAAGTTTTTGGCTCATTAGCCCGGAGATCCAAGCGTTAACTGCCCTCATTTGTCTGAACCAGCTTCCTTGAGGGAAGTTTCCTCCTCCTCCTCCTCCTCTGTAGGTCTCTGCTTTCCTTACTGTGTCTCCTCATGTTCATGTTTTTGGACGTTGCTAACTGTGGTCTTGCCGACACCAAAACGTTCTTCCCTCTTTCTTTGGTCGCCGCTTTCCAGAAAAGGTATAAGATCAACTTTTCCCCTCCGTGTCAGCTCTCTGAGTTCTGTCCTTTGGGCCATCATGTCCTGATTAACTGCTAAATTTTTTAGTAACTGTAGGTTGTATCTACAATTCACATTGAAAAAATCTTCTCCTACATGTGATAAACACTAGGATGTCAGGCCTAGTCCAACACATGGTAATAATAAAACATGATAAAAGAACTTATACCAAAGGGGTAGCCCACCCCTGCTACCCCTTGGTGTAGAGTGGACTCGACTGGTCAGGTTATAGAGGGTGAATTAATATCATGTGTCACAGTCCAAGTGGGCAAGGTGCATCTCACAGAGGGGTCAGTACACAGAGCTCAGTCTTCATGGAGACACGTGGTGCACGTCTGGTCAGGGGCCCTGCTGCGCCTCATGCCAGCATGATGGCCGCAGCCACGGTGATGAGACTGAGAACTGGGTGAATGCGGGTTTGTGCAAGGTTCTCCACATGTGTCACTTAGTCCTTACAACTCTTAAAACTGTGTGCTGCATATCCTCACTCACCAGCTGGGAGAGAAACTGAGGGAGTTTCACCTGACCCTCCAAATGTGCCACCAATGAGGGCACAAGTGAGGCTCAGGTCCAGCCGCCCCCACATCTCCACATGGACGTGAGGCTTGGTCACTCTCACTAGTGACTGAGAGGACATGTCTTCTGAATCTAAGGTCTCATGAAGATGCAGCTTCAATGAGGAGGGACCCTCTTTGTCAAAGCTGTGGAGATGGCTCCACAAATGAGGATTGAGATTTGGGCACTTTCTGTGGGAGATGGGAGAGTAAGAAACAGTAGTTGGAGGACAGAGAAGGAGGCACGTGAGGCCACGGCAGTCATCGGGGACCGTCTCTCCTTCCTTCTGGGACTTCCAGGACAGGCTCTTGGAAGACACTGGGGGATTTCACAGCCTTTCCCCTTTGCCCCTTCTTCTCCCTTCTGGAAGATGAGATTGATGGCTGGTGCTCCAGCAGCCCTCCTTTGGACCATGCAGCAACTGTGACAACTGTGATTTAATATGCCTAGGGCAGAAACGCAGAGAGACCAGGGTGGGGGATGGACGAGTGCACTTCAAGATGCCACCTGCGCCTCGGTCTGCCTGACTTTTGTCTCTAGTTTCATCTGCCCACTCTTCATGAGGGAGGAGCTGCCTGCACCAGTGCACCTGCTCTGTAGTCACCTTGACAAGTCACCCTGACATCCTGTCCCATGTCCTATACCAGGGTGCATAAAGCCCATCTGGGGTGTGCCCACCCATGGGAGAAGCACCCCCAGGACGTCTCTTCACTTTGGTATGTCTCCCCAAGTCTCTCAGTCACATATTCTTTTTGGCTCTCTCTGTCCAGAAGTGGTTTCCCAACTTCTTGGAAACCCATTTCACTAGCTTGTACTCAAGGGTATTAGTAAGACTATTCAAGAATTCTTGCACTGATGACAGGTGACTCCTGGGGGTGGGAGCTCAGCCATGGTCATGGAGCTTTTAGGTAGAATGCTGAACACGTCCTCCCAGACGCACGGCATGTGGGCGCCACCTGTCATCTACGTGATGAACTAGTGCAACCATCCCAAATGCAAACGTGTAGTTCCTTCCCTGAGTAGAGAATTATTAGCACCTCCTTAGGTCGGCTCCAAACAAACAGCCAGCAGTGGCCCCTACTGTGACTTGTCCTCTCCATGTGCAGTTGTTTTAAAACAAATCCCTACATTTCTTGACATCCCTCCCACCATCAAATTTAGGGCGTGTGTGTCCACCTTAAATATGGGCCTAATGTGGTAAAAGGCCAACCGCCAGCATGTGGTGTGAGTAGGTCGTTCAACTTGCTGCGTGTGGTGTGTGTGGTATGCTATGAGAAAGTTTGGAGATCACTGTGCTGTGGCAAAGTACACATACACACATACACAAGTACACAAAGTCACAAAGTACACAAAGTCACACATACACACATACATGTGCAACACACACACGCCTGCCACACACACACCACACACACATGTGCTCCACACACACATATCACACACAAGCACACACCACACACGTGCTACACACACATGCCACACACCACACATGCGTGCCACACACGTGCCACACACGCGTCACACACACACACCATGCACATACACCGCACACACGCCACATACATACATCACACATGCACACACATCACACACATGACACACACACACCACATACACCACACACACATGCACCACACACGCACACTACACACACCACACACCCATACACAGCACACACACCATACACATACACTCATGCACGTGCCACACACACACATACTCATGCGTGCGACACACACAGCAGACACATGCCACACACACACACCAATAAGGCTGTGGCAGCAGCTTCCTGCCAGCTCTGTGTGCTTCCACCCCTTGTCATCACAACTGCTAAGCTTCTAGAGGTTTCCAAAACAGCAATTTGGCCTCGGAGGTGAACCAGCCGCGCGTAGAGACTACTGCGTTGGAATTCATCCCCCTAAATAAAAAAGAATAACTAAGAAGCCAAGAAACTTCCAATTTTATAAACACAAAAATGTGTCAGAAGTCAAAGAAAGAAAATAAAAACCAAGCTGGAGGCTTCGCTGGTGGACGGCGCCCGGCGTGGGCGGCGTGTTCTTCGGATGGTTTGTTTCCTTTCGCTTATTTTGCCTCTCAGCACCAATCAATGACAAGTCTCCCATGCAGGAAACTGTTCTGAATTTTCCCCAAGCCATTATTGCCCACTGAAAAAAACTGCAGAGAACAAATTATCATTTGACAAAATTGAGGAAAATTCCTGGAAGGGCCTTACGATCGCTTTCAGGAATACCCATCAAGAAGTAAGTGAATGGGAAGTTTTACATGAGTTTATTTTCTCTAAAAGCAAAAGTTTAATGGTATGTGGTCTGCCTTATGCTATAAAAACCCCCGTCAAGGCAATGGGGATGTGTCTTAATTGGACATATATGCATGTACCGTGTGGCGGTTTAAGGGTCCACAGCTGGGACGCTTCACAGACGGCCTACAACTCCCTCACCTTGGAGCAGTCAGCGTCCCTAACCGGCAGGTTTCACGCTGCCCCGACGCTGGCTCAGCAGGATGGTCCTGTGCACACAGAGACTGCCTTTCAGAGGATTAGTTACAGTTATTAATAAACTAGCTAGTGAATATTCACACTCTAGCCTTTCAAGGGTGCATACAAGGCTGTCTATTAAATACATCTCCCCACAGCTGGAGGGAAGGCAGGCTTTCTAAAATGGGCCAGATCAATGCACTGACAACGTGGTAGAAAAACAGGATGAGTGCTCTGGATCTGGGGCCTCTGTTCAGGAGCCGGGGTGTCCACCAGGACCATTGATCAGCCTGTGCCGCTCTCCTCCAGAGGTCTTCAGCAGAGCCTGTGACATTCTACACCACATTAACTGCCAGGACGGCGCTACAGCAGCTCCATCAAAACACAGGAGAGACCCAAAGAGCTCCACTTAAGCCCTCCAGAGAGCAGGTGCCCAGGATCGCTCCATGTTCCAGGGAGGGAAGGAGCTGCTGAGAAAACCCGATAATGGGTGAGAGGCCGAGCGACCCCTGCCCGGCGGTTCCACCCTCAGCTCTTCCCTTCACGCAGCTTCTCATAATCCTTAGCATATGCTCTTTGTTTTGATAGGCATGAAATTACATCAAGGTCATTTTTAATAACTGTCAATAGCTTGAGAGCAGCAGTCAGTTTTATCGACACCTACGCTGAAGACCTCAGGGAGCTGGGGGGCGCACAATGCCGGGCTTGGGAAGGCGGCTCCTCCGGGAAACAGATTATTATTGATATTAGTAAATTAGTATTGATAGAAATTTGATGAGTATAGTGCATTTGGGTCACTCCACAACATACGAATGTCAACATCCCAGAAAGAGCCGAGGCGCCGAGGTTTAAGCAGACGTGGATTTGTTGTCTTCGTCCTGCTCCTTCATCATCTACTTTTCTTAAGATAGAAACGGGAAATGAGCCTTTGTTTTCAATGCGCAAGAGTAACTACTCCCGCACTGAGAGCCGCAGAGCACTGCTCGGTGCCCACTTCGTGTATTTTCCTCTGTTAAGAAAATAAATATTCCTTTTTCAATACTTTGTTTTATAACCCATCTCTGAAATTTTCATATATTTGTAAAAGAAGATATTTGAAGGGGAATTTGTTTATGGAATAGATTCTTTGCAGGAACACCTGGGGGGTCCCTGAGCAGTCCCCAGGGATCTCTGCAGAGGCTCAGAGTGGGGGAGTTTTGTGGGCTCCTTTGCAGATGGGGTGAGATGCCTACATCACAGCCCACAGATGTGGCATCCTGCCTTTCCAAGTGAAAGTACCCAAACGTCAGTGGAAAATGCGAGGAAAAGAGAAGATTCTGTTTGGCAGAGGAAGGTTGGGGAGCGGTGCTGATGAACTGTGACTCTCGGGAGTGGTTCCCAAACCAAGCAACAGCCCACCTGTGCCCTGTGGGCTTCTGACCAGCAGAGGCTGGACACCAATAGCAGAGGGTACACATAGAGTTATGTGTGATTTCCTTTGTAGGAAATGTCCAGAACTTGGACATTGATAGACAGAAAGCTGGTCAGTGCTGGGCTCAGTCTCAGGGAGGGTGGGGAGAGACTGCCCACTGGGGACAGGGTCTATTTTGGTGCGATGGAAGGTTCTAGAAGTAAATTGTGGTGATGGTCACACAACTACAAATAAACTAAAAATGCTGAACTACAGTGTGGTATCTGAATTGTGTCTTAAACAACAATATAACCCTGGAGAAGTGTCTGTAATAACCACAGTGAACGTCACAAATGTGGGGTGGGGACCAATCTGTTTATTTTGCTTTAAGGTACAGATTGAGTAAATCAGGGAATTAGGCTCCTGTCATTATGCTTTGTATTTTTAATTCTTTAAATTCAGAGTAAGGTAAGATGATGAAGGTGAAAACACCTTGGACTGCCAGGCCGCTCTGAGGGCAGGCTGAGGAGAGGAGCTTCGTTCCCACAGGGCTCCTGGGACTGTCTGGCGAGGCTGAGGTTGGGCAGGTGTCTCCAGGTGTGCTAATAATTTAATCTGGTGTGAACTGAGCTATTGGGGTGAGTGTGGCATTTTCAGTTCTGAAACATGCGTGAGCATCATGGTCATTGGGTGTCAGCCACGGCTGCCACCTGCTCCTCTTGCCTCCTTGGCTATGGACCTTGTCATCAACTCCCCGGCTCAGGACCTTTCTGCTCCCAGTCATTTTCCTGAGATAAATCTCCCTGTAAACTCAGTGGGCCCAAATGGGTTAGCATGGGGTTATTTGAAAACACCTGTTTAAAAGTATTTACCCTCTCTGGAAAGTGTGCAAAACAGATGGACTTGTGCTTGAGCAAGACGTGTGTTATTCTGACGGCTCTGCTGGCTCAGAGAAGCTGTCTCTGTGCTCCCGGGCAGGAGCCCATCCCTCGCCCAGACGAGCCACCTGCATGTGGAGCCAGCAAGGCCCTCATTTCTCAAGTGGGGGACGGGCAAGTGGGTTGCTGCTGGACAATGACATGTAAATCTGTGTATTTTAGGATAGAGAAAGTTGATAGCAAAAATATTCAGATGAGAGAGGCGACAAAGGCCAAGCATTCTGGCCCAAGGAGAGAAATGACTGGTTTTGCCCAGGTTATTATTTTAATTTTTGGTTCCTAGATGACACTGCTTCCAATAGCCTGACTCTGTACTACCTTCCAAATACCAGACCCCCTCCCCATCATGACAACAGTATGATTTCACTGTCAGCAGAATCAAGTGAAGAGACACTAAAATATAAAAATATGAAGACAGGGAACTGCACCTGGTGACTCAGCCTGTCGCCTCAGATGTCGCTACGGTGGCGCCTTAAACACGGCTTTGTGCAGACGGGACCCTTAACACCGTCAGAGAACAAAGATATTGTCACGAGGTTCACTGGCTTGTGACAGCATGTCCTCTCTGGGAAGGGATTTGGAGAATTAAACCTTCAGATAACTTTCCTTAGTGGAGATCATTCTGATGTTTCTTGAAACTTTTCACCAGCAGAATGGAATTACAACTGTACTGCAAACTTCCTGAGAAACTGTGGTTAAATAATTAGCAAATGAGTGTGATTCATGCTGTAAGATGCCGGTCATCTTCCATAGGTATTCTGACAACTTTAACACCATCATAATTTACAACCAAAACAAAGAACCTGAAGGGACGTGGGCAAGACAAAGAGAGCTGCGAGCCGGCTGGGGCTGCACACCCAACACCAGTCCTCTGGAGCAGGTTCAGTCGGAGGGAATATGGAAACAGTTTGTTTTGCTATTTAGCATATTCCTCGTTACAAAGAGAATATCTTGAATAATAAATTTCAAATTATTTCCTCGTACATGTCCATATGCGTAATAAATGGGTATTTCGGTTCCTATCTAATTATCTAGATTGGTGCAGAATTTTTTTTTTTTAAATGCCAGTTTTAATTGCAAAAGTGCTGCCGGCTTCAGATTTTAATTGCAATTTACAAATGGTTGGACTGGCAGTGCTCCATTACAAAGAAAAAATCATTTTAATAGCAGAAGTACTGCCTCGCTGCAGATTTCAATTTCATTTTACAAGATACTGGGTCATTCAGCGTCATTACAAGGAATAAAATGGCTGGTGTGAAGCTCGAGGTACTGTCTGGGTCACGGCACTGCCGCGCCAGCTCCATGCAGGAGACTTGAACTCACTCCATCTTCATCCAGTAGAGCCAAGTGGCAGGGAAATCACAGAAGCCTTGGGAGCGTCCTCACCCCTCAGCTGCACCTGACGCAGAGCCCAGCCCTCCCCTCCCTTTGTTCTTTCCGACTCCTTTACCACCTGATGGTGAGCAGTTCAGTGGCTACAACCTGCAGGATTACAAGACAAGCTGCTCATGTGGAGATACTTTCCCCTGGGATTTTCCGGCCCATTTTACCTGGAGCCTACGTGGTGCTTTCCCCGTGGGGCCTGGCTTTTCTCTTACAGAGTGCGCTAAAGAGGCTCACAGGTGAGAGAAATCTCAGGGTTTACCGTGTCTTGCGGCCGGTGAAGGTCTTGGGACTGGGTCTCTCTGGGTGACAGAGCACCCTGGCCATTCTGGGGGCCCTTTGGTCGGGGGTCTGCTGGTAAAGTCTCAGGCTCTGAATAAGGTCCAGTAGACATGGATAGAAATGTGCCACTAAGACTCTGGACTTGAGTCTTCCACAGCTGAGAATGGGGCTAAATTGTACTTGGTCTTCTGGATTTATGTTTCCATTGTGGGACCCTGGAGGACGTGTGCTCAGCCTGTACCTGCCCACCACGGGCCGCTGTGGCCCTGGGAAGGTCCAGCCTGCTCCTCACTCCTGGACACGCTCTTGTCTGACAATCAGAATGGAGCCTGGAGTGTGTTACGCTGATGGACTCCTAAAGCCACACACGTGGGCTGGAAGGGCCCCACACTCTATGACTGAGACACTTTCTGAAAAGATTGAAAGTAGCATTGCTGGAGCTCTGAGAAATATGATTTTTTAAAAATCTTGATTAAATTGGCAAATCTTTACTTTTAGGATTGTATGTCCTTTTTTCACTAAACTTATCTTAATTTTTACTATTTGGTAAAAGTAAATTACACATAAAATGACATATCTATTGGGCAATTAAGTTTGCAAACTCATCCTAGAAAAAGTGCCATGCCCCTCATTGCTGAATGTCACCATGATCACCTTCAAAGTGCCCCCTTGGGAAGCTATGCACTGACACCTGGGCCTAGGCCACCCTTCAAAGCAATTCTGGAACTCTTTTTTTCTAGAATGGACATCAGAGCTGTCACAGTATGAGGTCTGACAATTAAGTTTGCAAACTCATCCTAAAACAGTGCTTTGCAGAGTGGACCAGGAGCAGGTGTCAGTGCCCAGCTTCCCGAGGGGGACGTGGAAGATGGCTGCAGTGACATCCAGAAGTGAGCTGTGGAGGACTTTGTCCAGGATGAATTCAGGAACTTAATTGCCTGAACTTGAACACACGTGTGTGCATATTATTTATCTCTCCAGAACTGTATCTGTCTGCGCATGACTGAACAAAACATACATGTACCACAGCTGTAGCTACCACTTTTCTGTTAGAATACAATTTCCCTACTCTAGGCATATAATAACACATTTTCCTTCAAAATGTTAGTAATTCATTTAACATTAAATTAATAAAACTTGTATGACTTGTAAGCAAGGCAGAAGACAAAGGTAAACTCTTCGTGTGCTATTAACAAATTCTCTTTACATTTTAAATAAATGGAAGTATTTTGTAGCTCAGAAAAATGATTCTCTCATTCGCCGAGATCCCACACTTTGAAAATATATAAATAAGTACAGAGACAAATGTGTTCAAGATCAGCCAGTCAGCCTGGGATCTCAAATGTACTTTTGTCCTAACATCCTAATCTATCTCTGCACAAATGAAGCAGCATTGTTATCCATTACGTATGACAGTGATGGCACACTGGAAGGATATTTTTCTTAAATTCATCTCAAGACACCATTAAAACAGAGCTAACAGTTAAATGGTTGCTATTTTGTGCATACAAAATAAGACGGAATTGCATCCCCCATCTATTTCTGCAAATATGTATGGAGAGTGCATGTGAGGAGCGGCCCCTCCCAGGGTCCAGAGGCCCATGCTGAGCTGGTGGGGCAGAGCGCCCTGGGCACCCCTGGCAGCAACACCATCTCAGACATTGCCTCTCATGGTTGGCTGCATATCCAGGTGAAAAATGTCACAAGGACTAAGCCTGGCACAATAATATCACATCACATAAAGTCCTAAAATTCCAAGTGCAATGTTTACAGTCCCTAGGACGCAACATCTTTTAAGGCCACAGGGACACTGGGGCTTACAGCTGCAGACCCCACCTACCAGAGTCACTAATAGAGTCTCCACGACTGCCGATACGACTCAATAAATGTCTAACCCTTCTGCCCAGGATGGACCTGACTCTGGGGGAAAAAACACTCCATTGCGTTCTAAAAGTGTACTGTGGGCATTAAAAAGGAGAAGAAGATACATAAATTGTGGTGAGAACATTCGAGCCAGTAAATCTGAGCATGATTTACTTGGAAAACAGGACCTGGAATAAAATGCGTGGGAAGAGCTTCCTGGCCGCTAGAGATCGATGGGGACCATCACTAAAGCAGCCACAGGGAAATCAGTTTCGACTTAGGAGAAAGCTGAATTGTAATAAATTTATGTATATGCACATGTGAACGCACATATGTATATGCACACACATTTGTGTGTATGCTGGTGCATGTGAGAGAGAAAGGAGGATTCACAAATGCAGATCTCAGCATCCGTCAGGACGGCGGCTCAAGGGAGGAAGAATTAGCACTCTGCTTCCAGGCGCACGGGCCTGTGCACATGGAGAACACAGCCGCTTCTGAAAGGAAACACACCGTCCTGTTCCCAGCTTTATTCACTTTGTCCACACTCATGGAAGTGCAGCTCCGAGGGGCCTTTCTGGAAGAGTGTGGGTGTGCCGTGGCCACCAGGGCACCCGCAGAGCAGTGGCCACTGTCCTCACGGGCTGTGGTCCTGGCCAGCTGTGTGATGTGCAGGAACATGTGAGCAGGAGCTCTGTGTGGCCAGAGCTGGCACAGTGAGAGGCGGTGAGGTGGCTGGAGGCCAGGAACGCAGCTGTGCAGGTGACAGGAGGGCCTGAGGAATGCACCAGTGCCCGGGAGGCAGAGCTGTGTCCACAGTGAGGGCGGCGGCTGTGGGAGTGGAGGCTCAGCTTTCGTTGAATGTAACTGAGAGTAAGACACTGCTGGTCCAGTGTGGACAATGGGTGGTATCCAGAGACAAGGCCTGCACAGAGTCCAGTGTTGAAGGCAGAAGGTGGCAGCACCCTGCCTGCCATTAGGCTGACCATGCGGGCATCCACTGCGCCCAGCAATGGTGGGTACACCCCAAACACACCAGCAGAGAGTGCAGAGGGGACCCCAGGCTGTGCTGGCCTGTCTTTGCTCCCTAGTGAAGAAACATTTCCATGTAGTAATTTTGCAGCCAGGCCTAGGGGATTTGCAATCCTGCCACTTTCCACCTGCCTTAATCTCCTCATCTGTAAAATGGAGGGACAGCAGCACCCCTTAGGTGGCGAGGACTGGGGCTCAGAGGACAGACTGGAGCAGAGTGCAAGCTCATCAGCCTCTGCAGGGGATCCCAAATGTCCTCCTGTGCCACTGCAGCTGGGGCAGGATCCCAGGCCACCTGTGCTCCTGGGGTGCCCCCAAAAGTCATGTCCTGAAGGCTGATGTCACCTTCTCTCATGTGCACAGAGCACCTTCTCTCATGTGCACAGAGAGACCTTGGGGAGAATCCCAGGGAGATTAGGCACATGCCAGGGAGCCTCCACCCCTCCACGACTGTGTGAGGCTTAACAAGTTTCATATGTGTCACCTGCAAGGAAAGGCCTCTCCCTCAGAGTCCCCAAGTACTAAACACTTAGGCAACTACAGCCACCCTCGGGTAGCAATTCTCAGATTGTTGTAGGTTACAGAGTGCTTTATAAGCGCTAATTATTACTTCAGTAAATTATTTTTACATTTTTCCCCAAAAGAGGGAAATAAAACAGCATAAGCAGAAAAACATAAAACGCAAGAATCGTTTTATGGGCCCCTGACTGAGATTTCTGAACTTGAACATTATACGCGGGGAAACATTAGAGGCAGTAATTATATAACGATGTCTCACTGTATAAGTGTCATCTCTCTATTGTCACCGCTCCTTTCAGAGGACAGCGGGAGGGTTAACCCATCCAGTTTGTGCTGGGTGGAGCACCCAGCCCATGTCCCAGCACACATAGCCATCTCACACCCTAGAGACTCTCATGGCACCAGGTCACTTCTAAATGTTAGCAGTGATTTATTGGTTCCTTGAAATATGAGGAATTAAAAACATCTTGTTAAAGATCAAATTAAAATCCATATAGTGTAACACACTTAGTTGGGATACATTTAGATATGAGATGAAATAAATAAGTTGATATGTTATGCATAGTTCTTTTGCTATCTTGAATTTTAATAGTACATGAAACCAGTGATGCTTGAAAGGAACCACTAAAAAATCAAGAGTGTTCTGGTATGAAATGGTCAAGCCAAGAAATGTAGGGCCTGATTTCACTAGAGTACATGGTGAGGCAAGGATACACATGCTGACCATGACAGGGTGGACACAGTGAGTGCGAGTAAGATGGGACCAGGATACAAACTACCCACACTCAGGACACACTGTGGGACCAGGACACAAACTACTCACACCCAGGACACACGGTGGGACCAGGACACAAACTACCCACACCCAGGACACA
>NW_003852422.1:1841727-1845876 GCF_000181295.1 Otolemur garnettii
GTGGGACCAGGACACAAACTACCCACACTCAGGACACACAGTGGGACCAGGACACAAACTACCCACACTTAGGACACACGGTGGGACCAGGACACAAAGTACCCACACCCAGGACACACTGTGGGACCAGGACACAAACCACACAAACCCAGGACCCAAAACAGAAAGTACACACACTCTGGTTAATAATTTGCACATGCTGTGTCCCCCCACCATGTGTTTCAACGTGTAAAGTAGCAGTTTGAGGAAAGATGTGCATTTGAGGCCAAGATTCATAGTTCATAGGCTTGGCAAATGGGAGCTGGTGCTTCCAAATATCAGATGAAGTCTGTTTAATTTCGGGCTGGAAAGAAATGCCAGCTCCTGAAACTTCTCTTTGATAAGAAGAATAACACCACCAACAGGGCGTATGTGGGCATAGAGACCCCACTGCCGTCTGCAGCTCTGACGGCGTTACCAGGACTCCTCTGCACCCCCAGGGAATTACCACTGCCTGCTGATGTGGAAGTCACTGTGATGTGGAAAGCACTAGCTGGCAGTTGTGTGTGTGTGTGTGCATGTGTGTACCTGTGTGCATGTGTGTGGTGCACATGTATGTGTATGTATGCCTGTATATGCATGTGTGTGCATGTGTGTGATGGGTGTGTACCTGTGTGTGTGTGTGCGTGCCCACGTCTTAAGCACTTAGTCTAAGTTTATGGGTGTTAATAATTTCCATGAGTATTATTTTTTTGTTCACTCTAAGTTTGACTAAATTATATATATAGTTTTATATTTCTAGATAGCTCTTCTATGTATTATGTATGTGTGTAGCATATGTGTGCATGTGTATGTTCATGCATGCACAAGCTTTATGTACTCATGCTATATGAATGTGCAAATATTCACAAGTGTACATACATGCATATGTGTGTACATGTGCCACAGTGCATGGGATTTCCTGTTAAGCTGTGTCCCTCCCTCGGTGCTGCAAGCTCTATCAATAATACTGTGTCTGGGTTGTTGAAGACGCCAGGAATAGCTTGCAGAGGACTGCACAGCCTTCAGTAGCAATGTCCCTGGGAAAGCCTTCCGAAGGTACAGTACGTGTGTACTGGGGCCAAAAGAAACGACCAGGTAAGGTTGGAATTAAGGCAAACAGTATTCTGAATACGTATTTACGGCAAGCACTGCCACAGACCGAAAAGGAACTGAAATTCTCCTGTTCATTAGGCTTCTCCCCCACGCGCACACAGCACGTGCTGTTTGAATAGAAAAGCAATTATGTTTTTAATACACTTATATTCTACTCATCTCCTCATCATTCCAGGATAATGAGTCATTAGAAAAAAATATAATATTCAGCAGTACAGCTTATCGTTCAGTATAAATCGTCCCTGCATTCATTGAGTGTAATGGGCGCGGAGCCCCGACGCCAGCAGTCTCTGTCCAATGCATTCCTGCCCCTGCCCAGGGCAAGGAGCCGCCACCGCTCCTGAGCCAAACATCCACAGCCTTAGTATCACCCACAGGCACACAGAATACAATTGACAACTCCAGAAATCCCTGTGTGGCTGCTGCCCCGGCCCAACCCAGAAAGTTCAAATGCTGTGAGGACCAGACTATAGCACGTTCAACGGTCAGTACGGCCAGTCGTGGACTGCATCACGCACACTCGTTAAGTTTTTCATGACCAATCACAGGTTTCACAAACTGCAGGACAGGTGTCAATGATGAGCAGGTGCAGGCCAGTGATGGCTGATGCCCAGGTGCCAGCCAGGCCCACAGGCTCCTGCTGATGTGCTGGAACCACAGTGTCCAGAGGACACCCTCTGCGTCCTTGTCCTCACTGACTGTATAGCTTCAGATGAGAGCCCAGGCCGGCCCCGGGCACTGCATAGACCTCTCATGAGCGGAGCACGTATTTTATCCCATGTACAACACCAAACTGCTGCCCAGGTAATGCTTTTGTGGACACAGGACATACAAACTACACGTCCTGGTTGATAATTTGTACATGTTTTGTAAACCCAAATGTGTTTTCCGGTAACAGAGCAAAGATCACTCTAAGTCTGAGAAGAATTGTACCTGGAGAGGCCCCGAGCGTCCTTCCAGTTTAGACCCTCATAGCTCTCTATCCAGTGCTAGTGATTAGAGAACCCTAAAGTTGAGGGAAAACATCACTCTGAACAGAATTTTGAGCAAGAATTGTTTTCTAAAAAAATTAAATATGAAAGTAAGAATTATATCATTTCCAAAAAGGTTGTATCAGTTTGCATTCCCACCATCAATGTAGACACGTTCCCTTCTCTCCACATCCATGCCAGTGTCTGCAGTTCTGGGATATTTTAATATGGGCCAATCTTACTGGAGTTAGGTGATATCTTAAAGTAATTTTTTTATTCCCCTCCCCCATTTCAAAGTAATTTTGATTTGCATTGCTCTGATGATTAAAAATGATGAGCATTTTTTCATGTGTTTGTAGGCCATGCACCTGCCATCTTCATAGAAGTTTCTGGTCAAGTCCTTTGCTTGCAAAGAATTTTTTTTTCTTCTTTTCTTATTGAGTTCTCTTTAGATTACAGTTATCAGACTTTTGTCACAATCATAACCTGCAAAAATCTTCCCCTATTTTGGAAATAAATATGGAGAATTCTCAAGGAACGAAAACTTAACCTAGAGTTTGATCCTGCAGCTCCATGACTACATATCTACCCAGATGAACAAAAATCATTTTACAACAAAGAAATTTGCATCAAAATGGTTCTTGCATCCCAATTCATAATTACCAAGCAGCCCCAATGCCCATCAACACATGAATGGATTAACAAGTTGTGAGATATATGTAAATAGAATACTATGCAGTCATAAAAATGATGGAGACTTCACATCTTTTATGTTTACCTGGATTGAGCTGGAACATATTCTTCTTAGTTAAGTATCTCAAGAATTGAAAAAAAATGTATCCAATGTACTCAATACTATTATGAAACCAATATATAATCATGTACACTTTCACATGAATGATAAAACACAAATATAGTCCAGAAAGAAGGAGGAGGGGAGGGTAATTGGACAAAAGGTGTTTGGTGGATCTCACCTAAGGTGCACAAGGCAAAGGTACATTTCAGAACAACTAAGAGTATATTATAAATGTCTTACCACAAACAGTAAGTGAGGTGATGGTTATGTTAATCAGCTTGATTTAAACATTCCACATTGTATATAAAATCATCACAATATATTCTTAAATGTATAATGAAAAATAAATAACAAAGAATTGTATCATTTCATATTTTTGCTAAATAACTCCAAAGAGATACTTGGGAAAACATGAGGAATGCATATGAAGTAGGGACACATTTTCTATATATAAATAATTTTATTTCTATTTTGCTTTACATAAGGTGGAGCCAAGTAAGATTGTTTTTGTTTTCAGGGTTTTTGGACATTAAATAACTTGTAACTGTGGGGAGCTGAAGCAAAGAAGGTCACTTGCATGACCCATGTTTTGGCTCACAATTATTCTACATCCACGTTCCATTTCTATAAAGGACGGACCAAGAAGCTATCTTATATTTTTAAATAATGAATTGAAGATAGAATTATTCAACTCCATATAATTGCTCAGATCAAAATGCTAAAAGGTCCAATTATTTGATCAGCAAGTTTTGTGTTTTAAAATCCCTTGGGAGACCTAGTCAGCATTGAAAAGAAAAATAAGTGTGATGTTCAATAGATTCTGCAAATAATGAATGCATTTTAGGTCCTTGGGTTGGAATCACAGTAAACTACAACTTTATATTAATATTTGCCTGAACTTAAATTGTAAACGGTATTATATTCACTATTTTATATATGCCATGCTTGCTCACACAGTGCTATAGTAACTATGTTGTCAGGACATATAACCAGCCCAAAGCCACAGACTCTGGCTGGTGTTCAGAGATGCAGACCCTGCACGCTTTCCACACAGCAGTGAGAACGTGCACGCTGTGAACCTTCCACATGGCGGTGAGAACGTGGACGCTGTGAACCTTCCACACGGTGGTGAGAACGTGGGCACTGTGAACCTTCCTCACACTGCGAGAATGAGGGCGCTGTGAACCTTCCACATGGCTGTGAGAACACGGGCGCTGTGAACCTTCCACATGGCTGAGAGAACGTGGG
>NW_003852422.1:1846303-1851245 GCF_000181295.1 Otolemur garnettii
GGCACTGTGAACCTTCCACATGGCTGAGAGAACGTGGGCGCTGTGAACCTTCCACATGGCTGAGAGAACGTGGGCGCTGTGAACCTTCCACACTGCGGTGAGAACGCGGACGCTGTGAACCTTCCACACTGAGGTGAGAACACAGACGCTGTGAACCTTTCACATGGCTGTGAGAACACAGGCGCTGTGAACCTTTCACATGGCTGTGAGAACACGGGCGCTGTGAACCTTCCACATGGCTGTGAGAACACAGGCGCTGTGAACCTTTCACATGGCTGAGAGAACATGGGCGCTGTGAACCTTCCACATGTTGGTGAGAATGAGGGCGCTGTGAACCTTCCACACGGCTGAGAGAATGCGGGCGCTGTGAACCTTCCACATGGCTGTGAGAACGCGGGCGCTGTGAACCTTCCACATGGCTGAGAGAACACGGGCGATGTGAACCTTCCACACGGCTGAGAGAACGCAGGCGCTGTGAACCTTCCACATGGCTGAGAGAACACGGGCGATGTGAACCTTCCACATGGCGGTGAGAACGCGGGTGCTATGAACCTTCCACATGGCTGAGAGAACATGGGCGCTGTGAACCTTCCACACTGTGGTGAGAACGCGGGTGCTGTGAACCTTCCACATGGTTGAGAGAACATGGGCGCTGTGAACCTTCCACACGGCTGTGAGAACACGGGCGCTGTGAACCTTCCACACTGTGGTGAGAACACGGGTGCTGTGAACCTTCCACATGGTTGAGAGAACATGGGCACTGTGAACCTTCCACACGGCTGAGAGAACGCGGGCGCTGTGAACCTTCCACGTGGCTGAGAGAACGCGGGCGCTGTGAACTTTCCACATGGCTGAGAGAACGTGGACGCTGTGAACCTTCCACATGGCTGAGAGAACGCGGGCGCTGTGAACCTTCCACACTGAGGTGAGAACACAGGTGCTGTGAACCTTCCACACGGTGGTGAGAACACAAACGCTCTGAACCTTCCACATGGTTGTGAGAACACGGGCGCAGTGAACCTTCCACATGGCTGTGAGCCCTGCGTATTTGGAACCTTAGAATGATACCGATGACATTTTAGCAATTTTCATCAAAGGGCACACACTTAATAATGTGGAACCCTGGCAATGCTTTCCATTCATAATTTTCTAAGATAGTATTGAAGAAAATACATTGTACATCTTTACCAAATATAGCATACAAACATTTCAAACAACTTTTAAAATCAATTTTCTAACCATTTTGTATTGTGCTGCCAACAAAATATTAGTAAATTTCTTTAAATTATATATATGTATATATACAGGCCCACTTATATACACATGTACCATCTACCCATTTGTCTAATGTTCAGGAGAAAAAATAATAATATAAAATATAGTGTAAGTTTCTAAAATCACTTTAAGTAAGAATTTTTGATCTAAAAACAAATATTGTTCAGAAATAAATAGTCAAGGGCTCCCAGTAAAAACCTAACTACAAACTTGCAACTCAATAAAGGCCGCTAAATATTTCAGCCACCTTGCAGTGCTGTTGGGTGGAGCAGACACCGGGTCCCCACGAACATGGTCAGTCCTGAGAAGGGAACCCCGCCGCTCCATGAAGGAGCCACATCTTAACTCACTTCACATGATTAACACACAGGCTCCAGTTGCTACATAATCCTGGCCATCTCTCAGAACTTCATTTCAAATATACCTTATATGTGTATAAAATAAGACAATTCTGACTTCTGTGAAAACATTTCATTGATAAATGCCCAACCTTATTTTACTGAGTTGTAGTATCTATCCATATATCTAACTATATTTTTTGGTGTGGAAATTGAGAGTAATGAGAAAAATGTAAAGTCAAAAAGATTCTGGAAATAGGCATACTGTCTAAATATTTTTTTTGCTGAGCAAAGGAAATAATTAATAAAAGTTTGATTTTCTAGGTTAAAAAAAAAAAAAACCTAGGCTTCACCTGTTCAAAATTTAGAAGGAAAAAATCCAAGGGCTTCTCCTGAGACAACTGGGTTGGAGGTTTACTTGAGAAGAGTGGATGCTGAGGGCCTCAGATGGCCATCAGAAGCTAAGGAAAACCCCTTTCACCTGTCCGACCTCTGGTCCCGGTGGCCGCCCAGGCCAAGGGCTGTCACCTGCCACCGCGCAGAGGAAATGCTGCCACCTGGCGGCCACCGCCGGCTCCGCGCTCCCTGCCCCGCCCCGCCCCCCACCTGCTCCTGGCCTCCCACGCCCTCTCTCATCCAGGGCTCCTGCAAGCACCTTGCTCCCTGCAGGTGGCGCTCACAGCAGTGGGGTCTGGTCAGCAGCGCTGTCTGTAGACAGGTTCCAGCTGGGGCCTCCAGTGAGATCCAAGGAAAGGCCACAGCACCCTCCCATTGCTGGGAGCCCAGGGAATAGCAGCCTCCCCGGGGGCCAGGGAGAAGCCGGAAGAAACAAACTCCCTGCCTCTCCTTAAGCCGCCTGGAGTCTCCCCAGTGGGTGTGACAATTAGAGGGTGACGGCAAAGTTGGGTGCTTGAAGTTGCAAGTTGGGAAAAAATGAGGAGGGAATTAGCCATTCAGAGACTGCTAATGGGAAGCAGTCATCCAAATACCACCAGGGCCTATTAAGATGTTAGGGAACAAAACATTAGGTAACAAAAGTTTCCTGATTCAAACATTTATTTCTACTGCTTCAAGTTTCCTTTCATGTTTGGGATTTGTAGAGAAAACACTTCTTTTGTTCATAGAAATTAGTAAGTAATATTTTGTAGGTTTTTCCGCAGTAGTTTTAAATACTTGATCAAGATAAAGTGGATGCCTATTTGGAAAGCACTAAAAATAACCAAGTTACAGTAAAACACTGCACCCTGCAAACGGTAAGAAAAGAAAAAATATATTGGAACTGATGTTTTCCAATTTCAAACCTGTGAAAATTATGTGAGGGTCATCCTAAGTTGATAAAGGTCTTTCATTAAAGGATATATATATTTTTAGCATTAAAAAACAGACTCAAAAATGTTAAGGGAACTAATATTCTAACACAGAGTATACTGCTTAGTGTAGACTCACAAACACAGAGTATAAACATCCATAACTATTTATATAAATATAACAAATATTGCAAAGAAAAATCACAAACCACATTCTCTATAATGATTATTTAATTTTAAAAAAATAGCTAATTCTTTTTTTCCTGTGTACTGGACTATGTCAAGTCTAAGGGAAACTGAACTACTTTTCAAGCATGTACCAATAAATTTTTATATGAAACAATATGTTTTTTGTTGGTAATAGAGAAGACTCATTTTTGTCCCACCTAATCTGTAATAACAGTTCTGAGACACAAAAGTTTAGCTCTGTTTCAGAGGCTGCCTGCTGGATCTCACTGGTCTCCAGTGGAAGCACAGGCCTGTATGGTCACTGCTTGGACAGCATTTTCTCACAACGTGTCCAACTGCAGGAGTGGGCACTCTTCACATACGCAACTTGTGTGTCCTTTTTTTTCTGAAACTATAATATTTTCACAAAAGCCACTGTCCCATTATTAAAGAGGGCATCTGCCTTTGTGCTACCTGCTCTTGACCTGGGCCGGGGCTGTCTGAGGTAGTTCAGCCCCCACTCCAGGGACATCCTCTGGCCTCTCTGCTCAGAGTGGAGGCCAGACGTGGTGGAGGACCAAGCAAATACCAGTTAGGAAAATGCTGCCCCCAGGAAATAAACAAACCCTCTCTACCACCCTGAGTGTGATTTCTTCAAAGTAATTTTATTTAACAATATATTTTTGACACATTCAGGACAACAATTATTCTTTTCCTAAGAAAATTACAAACTCATTTCTGTATGATTGACATTGGAATTTCAAATACATGGGTACCTAGTTAAAAAAATAAAATGTACATTATTCATAATAAAAAGCCAAATTTTATACTAGCATGAAAACCACAAATTATTTCTTTTAATTTTTTCCAGTTGATTTTTAATTTTTTGTATGTTCTCACCAACTTATTTTCTTTAAAAGGCAAAAATAAGGTCATTCACATTTTTAAATCACCCAATCAAAACTTGTTTAATTTCATATTTCTTTTCTTTCTTTCTTTCTTTCTTTTTTTTTCAGTTTTTGGCCAGGCCTGGGTTTGAACCCGCCACCTCAAGCATATGGGACCAGTGCACTACTCCTTTGAACCACAGGCGCCGCCCTTAATTTCATATTCCTACCAACATTGAATTTGAGAGTATAAATTTTAGAGCCAAGACAAAATCACATGGAAATCAGAGAAATGTTGAAAAAGAACTACCTCGTTGGCTGGTATACCAGGAAGTGCATTTTCATGTAAATGGAAACTGTTTGGAATTTCTTAATTCTAGCAACCTCTGGGTTGGTTAGGTTTTAACTTCTCCTGTGGCAAAGGCTATCACCACTCACACAGCTGGCTACATTTTGGTTCTGTTCACAATAGGAATAAACATAATGGCCAGTTACGAAGGGCACCAACAGAAGGCTCCATCAGGATGCAGGAACCCGGAGGTGCTGGTATGTGGGCTCTCTTCACTTCCTTGAAGACCTCAGGGAAAGGGGTGACCTGTCTTCCTGGGCTGGACCTCTTGTACTGTGGAGTCTGAGATAGGAACCCTACCATGCCACACCAGGAACCAGGAGGACATGACCATACCAGCTGACCGCCCCATTCATGAGCTGCTGGACTCAAAACCACAATCCACAGGAAGGGCAGGAGCCTTTGGTACTGTCAAATTATTATGCTGAAACAGAGACACATGCATTCCACAAAACGTGGCCAGCAATCAGCACAGATGCTAGAGATGGACAGAATTCAACTCAGATGAGCCATCAAACAAACTTCAGTGGGATGACATCAGTGCCCATTTTGGTGGGTCAGAGTGAAACCCAGCAGCCCTCAGTGTGATGACGTCAGTGCCCATCTTGGTGGGTCAGA
>NW_003852422.1:1852178-1860806 GCF_000181295.1 Otolemur garnettii
GGTGCCTACCTTGGTGGGTCAGAATGAAACCCAGCAGCCCTCAGTGTGATGATGTTAGTGCCTACCTTGGTGGGTCAGAGTGAAACCCAGCAGCCCTCTCAGCTGCACGGACCCCGATGTGGCTGTGATGGAGTGAGCCTGCTTAGTGTGCACATTGCCCAATGAGGAGAAAATTTAAATACTAACTTTCCTCTCATTAAATTCAAAGTACATATCTCATCAAGGAGTATAATTGTGTTTTCTTTCATATTTTAAAGAATGTGGGAATAAACACACACAAATGGCCCCCTTGGTCAGGGCTCAATTCCTGAGCTCCAGGTCCAAGGCTGAGAGGCAGGGACCCAGTAGGTGGCTGCCTCTCTCCAAGCCTCACCTCAGGGGGAACACTCAGCCTTGGAGGCAAGTCTGCTTCAGAACGATGGGAGTGGTGAAACGTCTCTGGTGTGGACGAGACCACCACCATCAGCGGCCAGTTTCATTTTGACATTTATCTCTGGACGGTGTTTTTCTCCAGAGCTACCTCTGGGGCAGCACAGTCACGGAAGTTAGAGCTGCAGCAGCCCTTTCCTTCTGGTTGCTCAGAACGACCCATACTCAGAGCCAGGAATCAGCAAGGTCTTCTGCGTGGGACCAGACAGCCAATACCTCAAGCTTTGCTGGTCACATGGTCACCGTCGCAGTGAGTCCCTTCACCACTGGACCCGCAGTTGTTGCACAAAGCTGGCCAATGGCCATGCACCAGAGAGAAAGTGTGGCCCTGCTGCCACAAGGCTTTGCTCACAACAGTCGGGGGATTGGCTGGTGGCCACAGTGTGTCCCCCTGCTCAGAATTACTGCCCCAGTTTGTCAGAGCAGGCATCTTCGATGAGATATCATTCTGCTTTGGAAAATGCGGTCACCATAATTATAGAACAAATCATTTCTAAACCATCCTCATCTTTTCAATATCATATGTATCGTTGGAAGAAAAACATTTAATATATTTCTGAATACAGAAATAGACTTTTTTTTTTTTTTTGGTCAGAGCTGGGTTTGAACCTACCACCTTCAGCATATGGGGCTGGGGCCCTACTCCTTTGAGCCACAGGCACCGCCCAAAATAAACATTATTTTTTTTAAAAATTATACACAGTTAATTTCTTTCATACTCACTTTCTGCCTGTATATCTGATAGAGAAACTCTATGTAGAATTTTCCTTATTTGGAAGACAGCAATCTCTTGCAGGCCTTCTGTAATACCAGCAAGTAGAACAAGTGCTACCGTGAAAGTTTCCAATTTTAACTAATTTTAACTATGGTTACTGAGAATGTGGAGGTGAATACTCACCCAAGCGTTTGAAATGTTGCATCTCCCAGTTGTCCATTTAATCAAACACTTGACCCCAGAACAGTAAATGGGACTTGAGTAATAAGGAAAATAATCTCATTATTTAATCGAGCATCAGGATAATTAAATATTTTGTTCTGCAATTTTGTTTAATTGGCATCTATCTTAAACGTGTGTCAAGATATGACAACACAATGTCACACTGGTCCCAATGTGAAAAATGGGCTTTGCCATGTTTTTCTATAATATTTGAAACAAAAATAATCCGGATAAAATAATCAGAGGCCAAGCTGACTGAGGTAGCAGTCGTGCCAAACTTTCTTACTTGACCACATTCAAGACTGCGGCCACTGCTGAAGACCCGGGTGTAGAATGTGGTGGATGTGGGTTCCTGCAGCAGACTTGCTAAGGTCACAGAACAGAATGATGCAGTTTTGAAAAACATTCCCATACTTGCCTTTAAAAATAAATCTGAGGCGGCCCCTGTGGCTCAAAAGGGGAGGGTGCCAGCCCCGTATGCTGGAGGTGGTGGGTTCAAACCCAGCCCCAGCCCCGGCCAAAAAATAAATAAATAAATCTGTGTCTGAACAGCTGCTCCCTTCATTTGAAAATTCCAGTACAGAGGAAGTTCTGCTAATACTCTCATCATACGTGTCAGACTGTGAAGCAGAACTGCAGAGTTCTCGTGGGCTGTCTTTGGAAGCTCTCGTGGAAAGATCATTACCATCACTTTCCTCTCTCTCTCTCTCTCTCTTTCTCTCTTTCTCTCTCTCTCTTCCTCCTTTCCTCTTTCCATCCTTCTCCCTTTGTCTTTGCGTAAATTCGATTAGAGACTCCATCAGCCTTTCACTAAGCTCACATTCAAGGAATTACTATTAATACTGAAAATCATCGGAGTTAGTAAATAACTGAAAATTATGTCAACAGAAGGAAATAGTTCTTTAAAAAATAGCTGTTTAACATCCTCTGTGAAATCCATTTTTTAATTTAGTTATTGCAGGGTACTTTATCTTCAAAAGCTACCGACATATGCATGTATATTTTTATATACTGGTATATATTTACACGTGCATGTATGTTAGGGACAAAAGTACTTGCTTTCTTAATAACATCTTATTTTCTCTCTTAGTTGCTAGTATATTAATAGTTTTCTAAAAAAAGATAAGTAAACAAATAAAAAAGCAAATAAATAAAACGCTTTTCGGGTCAGCTCTTTTTCCTCATTTTGGTGCACACACTACTGTACATTTGGTAGTGCTTATTTAATGTTTCTAATTAAGTGAAATGGTTTTGCTAATTCTGAATCTTCATTTACTGTAATTGTAGACCTAAACGCTCCCAGTAGGATCAGTAGGATTCCTTTCGAGATAGTTTTAACTTCACTGTGATTGCACATGTTGGCTGCAGGAATAACCTGCTTAATTCTTTAGCCATAAAGGATCATTGCAGAAGTTGATGTGTTTCAGGGTCTTTCCCTCCCTCTCTCTCCCTCTCTCTCTGCCTTCCTTTTTCTCCCTGCCCCCCAAGACCTTGACACATCAAATCAACTATCTTCTTCTGCAATAAATAGTAAATAATCGCAATTCAATCTCTGTGTTGCTATACAGGCTTGCACAACCCGCCGTGGAACTTTACTGGGTCTGTGGCGGCTGTATCCCGTTTACTGCCTGCACTGGGGGGAAATGAGCTGCCTGACCTTTCAGAGCTGTGCGCCTCCTGAAGGGAAAATGGCTTCGTTTTCACAGGTGTCTTTATGAGGGTTACAGCAATTCCCCCATCGCGTGGCTGCTGATGTTGTATTACTGTCCCCGCGTCTGTCAGGACTTTTCACACTATGATTAAAGTCTATGCCCCATTTTGTGATTCTTCTTTAGCTTTGAGAATCTAAGGGGTTTAGGAGTCGGCAACTTTATGAGACAAGAGAAGTTTTTAATAAGCAATGATCCAGCATCCTTCTGACGAAACCCAACCTAGTACTGGAAAGATTGTCCTCCACAGAGGGCAGAAAGGGATAAAGTCCCGGGAGCTGCTCTCTGAGGCAGGGACAGAGGGTGACAAGATGTCAGGGAATTGGAAGAGCAGCACAGAGCCCTGGTGGCTACGAGCTGGGGGGACATTTCCCAGCTGACCCCAGCACAGGCAACTCCTGGAGGCTGTGGGCTTAGCAGAGGCCATGGGGTAGGGGAGAGAGAGGTCAGTGGGGGAGCAGCAGCACTGCTCCAGGAAAATGTGTGACCCAATTTAGAAGAAATGTATAAGTAAATAAATAGAATATATGGAAAAAATCTGAAATGCTATAAATTGCATGCAGATACGATTACCTCTTAGTTGCAAGATTATAGGTGGGGGTTTTTTGTTGTTTTTCCTCTGTATTTTCTACACCAAATGAATTAATTTTAATCATTTTCCTAAGAAAAAGTGTGAAAAGTAATGAAAACTCCAATATTTAAGGGGATATCATACTGATAACAACCAAAGGACAAACAGATAAAGAAAAAAATAGACGATCCAAAGCCCAGTCTGACATTATATAAATGGTGTGCACATAAATTAATGATCATTGCAAATTGATAGGAAAACAAACGATAGCTCAATAACTATTTCTGATAAAAGAAATTACCCATTAGAAGAAAAGAAGTTCCATCTGACTTCATATCGGACTTATATTTATCGGTTATATCTACATACTTCCATTTACATCAACATAAACTAATCTCCAGTCAGATCAAAGACTGAAAGTGAAAAATGATATGCAGAAAAAGAAGAAAAACATTTGATGTGTGGATAGATAGTAAAGCACATTTTAAATATAGGAGTATTGGGGAAGAGAATACAAAGCAAGGAAGAGACAGACAGGGAGCCACGTCAGCCTTGGTAGTGTCACGGTCCCCGGGAGCAAAATGCAAACCTTGCAGCAATCCAAACGACAAAGGGTTACTGTTCACGTAGCTTTCCAAAGCTACTACAGGTCATTAGGATAAAAAGTGGGTAAAAGACACTAACAGTCAATGCAGCGGTAAGTAATACGAACAGCCATTGACACGAGGAAAAAGCCTCAATCTCACAGGCAAAGCGCAGCCGCTCCAATGCATCATCTTTGTTTATCAATAACATTGGCTGAATTTTAAACAAGTTATGATACCAATGTTGACAAGGTTATAGCCAAATGAATAATCATCTTAACGCCAGGAAAGGAGGGCATTACTTTCTCAGAAATTTGGGGCTGTTTCTTAAAACCTTTTAAAGCTTTCGTAATGTCCTTATTGCACTACGTGAATCTAGATTTTGTGAAAACAAATATTTGTAGAAAAATAGATACAGCAGCATTTTCAGAGTGGTGGAACAATGGTTTACTTTTACTCTTCTAAATGTCTCCATTGCCAAACCTAGAAAACCGATCACCCACCAGGGGGAGGGGGTTTGTGTTGTTTTTCTCCACCCTCAGGGGCACAGCGCTGTGGGCCGGCAGGTGCGGGAGGTGGGGGAAGAGCTGGCCGTGAGCGTCTGACCTGGGGAGGGCCTGTGTTTACACACTAGTGACTAGAGTCATTGGAGTTACAGAATTGCTAGTTGAAAATGTCTTATGATTACAGGGTAACTGTATTGAGAAAGAGCAAGAATTCTCCGCAAAGTTTAAAAACCTCCTCCTTCCTCTCAAGGTTATTTCGGGAAATGTAAAAACGCACAGCAATGAACTGTGCAGGATGACCTGGGAGTAAAGCAGAGGCTGTGGGCCTGGGGCAAACCACGAAAGACCAGGGCAGAGGCAAGTCTTTGGTGCTGTTGGCTGGGAGATCCAGACGTCCCCACGTGTGTGGGGTGGCAGCCACATCACCTCCTTACTGCACAGGTGGTGAGCCCAGTGTCACTAACAGACACAGCACTTTTTAATAGTCAACTGCAGAGGGTTCACCTCGTCTCATGGATTCTACTCTCACACGTTTTCAGAACCTGGGTTTTTCTTGTCAACTCTGTGCAGTGTGAAGTGCAGGAAAGAGAAAATAAATGAGACACAGGCCTTGTTCTCCAGGAGAACATCCTGGCATGAACGGAGCACACACTCAGTAGCATTGTAACTGTTTGTAAGGAATAAAAATACAATAGTTACATGAAAAGAAAAAAAAAAATCTTGGGCGGGGCCTGTGGCTCAAAGGAGTAGGGCACCAACCCCATATGCTAGAGGTGGCAGATTCAAACCCAGCCCTAGCCAAAAAAAAAAAAAAATCCTTACGATAATTAGCCCTATATTAGAAAAAATAATTCTTTCCAATATATTTGTCTATCTTTTCTAGAGCTGACATATGATGTCTTAAAATTTTGTAATTATGTGAGAAATAACAGTGAGCAAAGGCAACAGCCTCACAGGGAACCCAGCTGGGGGCGTGTCACAGGGAACCCAGCTGGGGGCCCGTTCCCTGCGGCACATGGAGGCTCCACCTGCATCGTAGCTTCTTCCGGCTCGAGGTACCACCTGGTTGAGGGCCACGGTTTCCCCCTTTGCAGATAAAGACACAGAGTCCCGGGTTAAATGACTTGCTTCACGTCACACACACAGCTCACTTGGACCCAGGGAGGCCGGCTCCAGAGTCAGGGTTTGAAACACTTTCCCACACTACCTCGCATCTGAGAATGACTTCAAAAAGAAATTGAAGAAAAGTTAGACCCTCAGTTCACTCCTACAAAGGCAGGAGCCTTTACAACCTGTGCCAAATGGCCAGATAGTGAAGGCAAAGTAAAATTGTTTGGGGGATTCACGAGTTTCATCCCCCAAACTGCCCACCTGCAGCCACACGGAGTGCCCAGCTGGGACACACGGGGTGTAAATGGGACTGAGACGCGCTGGGGAGGTTCTGAGGAGCAGAGGTGCACCAGGGGGTTGTTATGGGTCCCAAAGTAACCACCGGTGAAATCGGGAGGGACCGAGCTGTGCAAGGTACTAGAGTCCGTGAGCGTCAGCAGCTTCAGCCGCTTATTTGTGCACATACTCACACTCATTCTCACACTCCCACACACCCTCACACACTCACAATTACACTCCCACACACATACACTCACACACCCTCACACACACTCACAAATACACTCCCCCACACACATACACGTACACACACTCACAAACAACTCACACACACCCACACACTCATGGACAATTACACTCCCCCCACACATACACTTACACACTCACATACTCATACTCATTCACACACTCCCACACGCCCTCACACACTCACACAATTACACTCCCACACACACTCACACACTTTCACAGACACACACTCACAAACAACTCACACTCACAATTACACTCCCACGCACATACACTTACACACTCACATACTCTCACACACACACTTTCACAGACACACAAACAGCTCACACACTCAAAATTACACTCCCACACACATACACTTACACACATACACACACTCGCGCACTTTCACACACACACAGCTCACACACACTTCCCCACACTCACACTCTCACACATGCACATTCACACACATCCCCCCCCACACTCTCCCCACACACTCACTCATTCACTCACACTCTCCTATGCTGAACACACATACACAAACTTGCACACACTCTCCCATGCTGCACACACATACACACTCACACACTTATGCACTTTCCCTCACACTCTCACACTCACATTCCCACATACACCTTCAGACACTCTCCCCCACACAGTCTCCCCCCCACACTCACTCACTCATTCACTCACACTCTCCCACACTGCGCACACATACACACACTCGTACACACTCTTACACACTCACACACACACAGCTATAACAGCATTTTTCTCAAGCAGATGTTCTTCCTTTTATGTTTTTTCTGTATTTTATTTTTTCTATTTTATTATAGTAAAATAACGTTAGTATTTCCTTAATAAAATGACATTGGTATTTCATTTTGCCCCATCTACATTGTGATGAATGGTTAGAAGGCCTTTCCTTATAATTTCTCTATAGAAACTCACTTGAGTTTCCCTCTGTTGTTTTTATGATGTTGTTTTTACACTTAGATTCCTGATTGATTTCAACTTGACTCTGTGTGGAGTGTGAGGTATTGATCTAAACTTATCATCCTCTGAATGGCCGCTCCGATGACCAAGAACCATTTATTAAAAAGAAAAGTAGCAAAAACAGCAAAAACAACTCCAGCCCTGCTTCCTGAGATGCTACTTTGATTGCATGGGAGAACCTCATTTTATCGTATTTTGCAGATTTTTCACTATTTATGAATCACAGGTCTGTGGCCGCCTTTCTGTGAACAAGCAGCTGCTGCCACTTCCCCACAGCACAGGCTGACTGCCTGGCTCTATGTCACATTTCCGTGATTCTTGAAATAGTTTAACCTTTTTCATTATTATTATATATGGTGATCAATATATAATAATTGATCCACAATTGATATTATGGATCAATAATCTTTGATACTATTGTGATTGTTTGGGGGATTCATGAGCTGTACTCGTATAAGACATTACCCGACAGACATGTGTGTTCTGACTGTCTGTGGATGGCCTTTCCCGTCCCCTGCCCCACTCCTTGGGCCTTCCTACTCCTTGGGACACTACAATGTTGAAATCAGGGCAATTAAAAACCCTAAAACGGCCTCTAAGTATTCAACTGAAGAGAAGAGTCACATGCCTCTCATTTTAAATCAAGGACTAGAAATGCTTAGGTGTGATGAGAAGCTTAGGAGAAGGCCCAGGTAGGCTCGAGGCACGGCCGCCCGTGCCAAATGGCCAGGTTGTGAAGGCCCAGTAAAAGCTGTTGAAGGAAATTAAAACTGCCACCCCAGTGAATGCATGAATAATAAAAAAAAATAAAAAGCAAAACAGCCTTATTGCTGACACAGTGAAAGTTTTAATGGTCTGGATAGAAGAATTAAATCAGCTATTATGTTCCTGTAAGTTAAAGCATAATCCAGAACAAAGCTGTAAGTTTCTTCAACTCTAGGAAGGCTAAGAGAGCTGAGGAAGCACAGGAGAAAAGTGTGAAGATAGTAAGTTGGGGCCACAAGCTTTAAGGAAAAATAAATCTCCATAACATAAAAGTGCCAGGTGAAGCCCAAGTGCTGATGGAGAAACGATAGCAAGTTCCCCAGAAGATCTAGCTCAGATCACAGATGGAGGCTGCTCCACTATCCAGGAGGCTTGCAGTGTAGAGAAGACAGAGCCTTCTACTGAAGGGGATGGAGACATCCATGGAGGCAGCTCCACTACACAGGAGGTTTGCAGTGTAGAGAAGACAGAGCCTTCTACTGAAGGAGATGGAGACATCCATGGAGGC
>NW_003852422.1:1862274-1888133 GCF_000181295.1 Otolemur garnettii
CCAGGAGGTTTGCAGTGTAGAGAAGACAGAGCCTTCTACTGAAGGGGATGGAGACATCCATGGAGGCAGCTCCACTACCCAGGAGGTTTGCAGTATAGAGAAGACAGAGCCTTCTACTAGAAGGGAATGGCATCAGCCCTGAAATAGCTGGGCAGGAAAAGTCCACACCCAGCTTCACAGCCTCACAGGACAGGCTGACTTTCTTCCTGGGGGCTAATGCAGCTGGTCACTTTGAGGTAAATCCATGCTCACTTGTCATTCTGAAAATCTAAGGCCCTTTGGAATTATGCTGAACCCACTGTGCCTGTGCTCTGGAAACAGAACAGCAGAGCCTGGATGACAGAATACCTGTTGACAGCACGGTTTGTGCTGGATGTTTTAAGCACACTTTTGAGCACTGTGACCCAGAATAAAAGACTTCCTGCCAAATATTACTTTTTACTGATAACACACCTGGTCACTGGAGAGCCCTGGTGGAGACGTACAAAGAGAATCATGCTGTTTTCCTGCCTGGTCACCTGATAACCACTCTGAAGCTTACAGATAAAAGAGTAACTTGACTTCTGTGACTTACTATTTCAGAAATATGTATTTTGAGGCTGTAGACGCCTTAGACGGTGATTCCTCTGATGGGTCTGGGAAAAGTAGGTTAAAACATTCTGGAAAGGATTTATCATTGTAGATGCCATTATGAACATCCCTGATTCATGGGAGAGGGTCAAAATGTCAATAGGAGTTTAAGAAATGTTGATTCCCACCACCAAGAATTTGGCGATTCAAGACTTCAGTGGAGGAAGTCTCTGCAGGTGTGGTGGAGTCAGGTTCAGAAGTCGGGTCTGAAGATGGGACTGAATTGCTGTGATCTCAGTATGAAGCTTCTCACGGAAGAGCAAAGACAGTGATTTCCTGAGATGGAATCTACTCTTGGCAAGGATGCTGTAGGCATTATTGAAACAACAAAGAATTAAGAATATTCCATAAACTTAGTTGATTAAGCACTGGCAGGTTTAAGAGGACTAACTTCAATTTTGAAAATTCTATTGTGAGTAAAATGCTGTAAACAGCACTTCATGCTACCAAGAAATCTTTCACCAAAGGGAGAGTCAACAGATGCAGCAAATATCACCGTTGTCTTACTTTAAAACAGCAGCCACAGCAGCCTCCGCCCCACCATCAGCAGCCTCCGCCCCGGTCAGTGGGCACTGAGGAAGGCCCTCCACCAGCAGCAAGATTAGTACCATCCGGATTCCCAAACAATCGGCAGCATGTTTTAGCAATAAGGCGAATGCATATGCATTGTTTTCACACGATGCTACGGCACACTTCATAGATCATAGCACAGCATAAACATAATGGATTAGTCTCCCATATGACCCGGGAAACCTAAGAATGTATGTGACTCATGGTGATGTTCCCTGCACTGCAGTGGTCTGGCATCAAACCCCTGCTGTCTCCACGGGATGGCTAAATTCAGACCTAGTTCTGCATTTTCTATTTTCCTCCAATGTGGGGTCCATTTCCCCACATGCCTGTTGGTTCTTTCTTGAAAGCAATTCTACTGTGAGCAAATGGTATCACACAGCAGCCCGTGCTACAGAGAAAGCTCACTTTTACTTTCACTTTACCTTTACTTTTCGTGAAGACATTTCTATCAACAGGTCTGCTCCGTAGGAGGGCACCCTGGTGTTTTTCAGAGGCCACTCTACTAGTGAACAGTGCACGTTTGTGGCCGAGTCATCTTATTCAAGACCAGGGATGCCTGTGTATCTGTCCATGTCCACATTTGCATCCTTCAGGATGTTTTAAGACATTTCTGATTTAGATCTTGCACACATATTTTTAAACATATTACTAATTATTATACCTTCTATTTTTATAAATGCATTTTGTATCACTAATCCCCTACTTTTGTTGTTTGTGTTTGTGAATGATTGATTGTCCCCTGCTAATTGTGCTTCCTGCTACTTGTTGAATTTTATTACTGGTTCAGTTATTCCTCACTTTGATTATCTAGCATTTTCCAGATACATTCATGTCATCTAGAAGTAGGGATCCTCTTAATTTTTTATGTCTAATTGGTTTCTTCCGCTAGCATGTGATGTTTCCAGTAATTCCTCCAGAGCAATCTTTTTACCAAATTCTGTTTCTGGTATGTGTCACTGAGTAAGCTGCTGAGGACCATGACAGGGAAGGACCAGCCAATTCTTATTCCATTGGGTGTGTTGTGTTGTTGTTGTGTTGTTGTTGTCATTGTTGTTTTAAATCAAGAATAGGTGTTGAATTTTGATAAAAGCTTTTCAATGTTTAAAATGGTGTGTAAGGTTTTCCTTCTTAGATCCAGTAATATGATGATGTATTATATGCATTGTGTTTTTTTAATTATTGACCCTATATTGCATTCCAGGAATGAATCCCACTTGGACATGGTGCATTTCTTTCTTTGTATAAGTTTTATATATCATTGTTACTCCATCTATCTTCATAAAATATTTGGGAGGCTTTTCTTTATACATAGGTACTGGAGCAATTTTTGTACTGTGGAATTTCCTGGTCTTACAAAGCTCTGCACAGTCCCCCTGTAATCACCCAGGTTCCTTCTCTTCCCTGTGGGTTTTCTGACTCCAATGCTCTATTCTAGTAGTCACGTCTTTTAGAAGGTATTCATTTCATCCAATATTTTGAATTTATTGACAAGAGACATTTTCAAGCAATGTCATTATTTTTTTTTATCATATTTCTCCTTTAACATTTCTTAGTAAGTAGACTTTTGGCATCTCTCTTTTCCTTGATTAAATTAGCTAATGAGTTATGTGATTTCTTATTTAAAAAAGAGAATTTAGGTTTAGCAAACAAACTTTATTTTCACTCAGTACTTTTGACTTTTATTTTTATTATTTTCTTTCATATACTTTATCTTGAATTTTTTACTAGACTTTCAGCTGGAAACTTAATTCATTTGTTTTCATTTTAAGCTGATGTAACTATTTAAAGCCACAACGTTTCTCATAGTCACTCTTTCACTATTTCCCATAGTGTTGACTGTCTATGTTTCATCATTGTTTTTATAAGTTGCATACTATAGCCTGTATTTTTTTTATTCATGAGTTATTTTAGGAGGTTCTTTTCCTTTAAACTTTTTTCTTTTAAGATTTGAATAGAAGACATTTTTGAAAGTAATTTGACATTACTTTTCATTCTATTTGTTATGAGATTATTGTTTATACTGGAACTTTACACAGCTTACTGATTCCCTTGTAATGTCCCTGCTGGTTCCCATGCTCCGCCTCATGCTCCTGTCAGTACCATCTGTCTTTACCTCTCCCTTATTTCTCCTTTATAAAGGTAGTTGCTATATTATTTGATACAAAGTTATTTATATTTGTAATATATTTAATATTAATCATATCTTTTTGTATTAAAAGAAGTCCTTGCCACATTACTACCTTTGGGCTTGGATAATACTTGTAGAGACTGCAAAGTCCACATTTTACTGTTTTGATTTAATGGTATATTGTTTCTTCTCCATTTATTCTTAGGTTTCTTATTTACTCTATTATAGCTGTGCATATTTGTGTTCAGTCATATATTTATATATAATTACGCAGATACAGGACGCATACATACGCACCACTTGCACATGGGTGATTACTCTGTTGGTCAGATTGAGAGTCATTTTCTTTTACTCGGTGATTGAAACTCATTTAGTTATTGATATGTCTGATATATTTTGTCTCAACTTTGCAACAATATTTATTTTAACATAGCTATGGATATTATGTTATTTTTTCTATACTCTTTTCTATGTGAAAAGCATATTTTTCTCTGTATGCTTTACATTTATTTTGGTATTTAGGAAAGTTTAACATTTTGTTTGCATGGTTACCTTTGTATTTAAACTGTCCTTAAAACCTGTATCCCCAGTTTTCTTGATCAAACTTTAAAAACATATACACATTATATATATAAATATTTTAAGGATATTCTTTGACTTCTGTTATGTAAACAACAATCAATGAATTTATTCTACTTTCCTTTTTCCTTTTTCTCTTTCAATTTTTAGTTTAATCTTTCTGCAATTCTGTTTCCTAATTTGTAACAGAATGATAAAAACTGCACAGTATTTACAAAGCTATTTTAGGATCAGGTAAAATAAGAGAAAGTAATTAAACAATGCTCGTACCTAGAGCTCAGAAAAATTATGTATATTATAACTGTGCCATTTTAGGCTCAGATTTCTCTCCTTTTTATTTTTCATTTAATTTAACTAATTAACTAATTTTTATTATTTATTTATTTATTTTGAGATAAAATCACAGTCTAGATCTCCCAGGCTTGAAAGCTGTGGTGTCAGCCTAGCTCACAACAACCTCAAACTCCTGGACTCAAGTGATCCTTCTGCCTCAGGCTCCAAGTAGCTGAGAATACAGGTGCCCACCACAACACCTGCCTAATTTTTTTCTATTTTGAGTAGATATGGGGTCTTGCTTTGCTCAGGCTGGTCTCGAACTCCTGAGCTCAAGTGATCTTCCAGCCTCGCCTCCCAAAGTGCTAGGTTTACAGGCAGGAGGCCTCCAGGGCCAGTTCTCTTTTCCTCACTGTGCATACTTCAAATCAACTTTTATTTGAGGCAGGAACACATGATGGAATGAGTCTAATGGCTACAGATAAAGGCTGCCCAGCTGAACCAGACCTGAGGACCGCGTGTCCAGGTAAGACCTTGGGACTTCTCGGTGGGAATTGTGACCTGTCCATCCTCACATGGAGCCTGGGTTGCTGTCTCCCCCCGCCCCGCCTTGGGCCCTGTTCATCTGCAGGGCTAGGAGCTATGATCAGGGAGTTCTGTCTGGCCACCTCCTGCATGAACCTTCTGCATGACCAGCGCCCTGCCTTCTGTGCCTGCTCTGAGAGCAGACTGAACTTCTGTTGCACTTACTAATTTTAACCCTTGGAGAAGGCCCTGGGACACTGCACCCACCTATTTGGTTGAATGTCAAGCTGCCTGGCATTTTAGCTTCTTTTATTTTCCCACCTTCACTTGTGAAGGATGACAAGGGGAGCATCGGCGTCCTCCCCGCTGCATGCAGGGACAGCCTGTGAGGGGTCAATCGTCCCCTTGCTTAATCTCCAGGAGAGACACAGGGCCTCCCCTTTGCTTTTCCCCTTGTGGGAGATCGAGTCACCGTCAGGGAACTCAGTGTTTGCCAAGCTTAGCCTATTGTCATTTAAAAACATAAAAATATTGTCTCATCCTTTAAAGTTCTTGTTTTATATGTGTTCATTAAAATAACCACTTTGTAGCTTTTGTTGCTGTTATTGTTGAATATTCATAAGATTCTGCCTGTTTACTGGATAATTATATTACATTAATATGGTATGAATAAATAAAGGCAGTGATTATGCTTTTGTCCTGTTCTATTTTGCATATTACAGTTTGCTTGTTTCAAGAATAAAGGGAAATTGCCACATGTGAAACAATATTATTTCATTTCTAAACAAGGAAGAGCTTGGAAAGCCCCCCAGGGTGACAGGTTAGAACACATGCTGCATCTCCAGGCGCCTTTAGGAAAAGACTCCCGTCTTTGTATCTCTTCAGAGATAGAATTAGAGATTATTTTTAAATAAAGGGAAAAAAAGAAGCATCATTTCATCAGAAGACAACATGTTCTCTAGCTATCTCTGATTAATAGCTATAAGGAAGAGCTGAGGTTTTTTTACTGTTTTTTATTATTAAATCATAACTTTGTACATTGATGCATTTATGGGGTTCAGGATACTGCTTCGATATACATACAATGTGAAATGCATACATTGAACTAAGTAACACATCCATCGCAATTATACTCATTTCTTAATAGTTTTGAAATATACCATTGCATCATGCACATTAGGTGAGGTGGTTGGAGCCAATCCTGTCCCAGCTTCTGACTCTAGAGATCTGTGCTGGTCTTTTGGCCACTTCCCTGTGCTTCTATTCAGGGAGAACAAACAGTATCTTAAAAGGACCCAACGCTCTGTCTGGAAATGACACAGCATCTGACTCAAAGATTAGGGCCATCTATTAAACGTCATGCATTTTAAAGAGCGCAGAGCTCGTTTTTATTGATGTTTTGGGGGCACATAACAGGTGTTCAATGAATACTCATTGGAAGAATCTAAAAGAATGTTTAGCTATTCAAAATCTCCATCATTTTACCACTTATTCATATTAAAATATATAGTACAAGATATCTCAAAGCTATTATATGTTTGGCTAAGCTTTAAACTCAAACATTTTAAATATATTTTAAAAATTGATGTGAATGAAATATTATATCATTTACTTGAAGAAATTTATTTCTTCCTCAGAAATAGTATCAACTGCTTTTCTAAGTAGCTAGTTAATGAAAAAAATCAATAGGATACTTTTAACCAGATAGGTAAGAAACATCTCACTTGAGCTGTAGTAAACACGGAACTCCACTCAGACGTCCTTTGTTTCCCGGGATGCTTGTGTTTGTGGTACAGGAAATTCTGCCCAACACCCGCGGCTAAGGCTGCGCACAGTACAGGTAAGACGACCCTGGGAGGCCGCGCTCAGAGTCGTCGCCAGAGAGCGCAACAGGTGGGGCTTCCCTGGGGAAAATCCTGGGTTCAATACTGTTTAAGGACTTTTATCAGTTTTCTGAATGGTAGGATGGAATGTATGTTCATTAAGTGTACAACGAAACCAAGCTGGGAGCGGCAGATAACACGGAGAAAAACAGCAGATTTAATCTTGACCATGAAATTCAACTAGGTGGTCAGAGGAAGTGAGCGATTCAGGCCAGTGAACTGCTGCTCCCCGGCGCAGGCCCGCGGGCGCGGTGGGCGCAGTTGGTGCTGAGGCTGCCACCTGCTGCTGGTGGCTTTCTCGCTGGGAGCGCTGCCCACACGCTGGGCCAGGACCACGGCCCACACAGACAGCCAGACTCGGGGGAGCAGCGGTCCTCAGGTGTTGCCAACCCGTAGCTCAGTTTGCAAGCCCCTGTTGCAGGAATTTGCTGAACTTGGACAGAAAAGGGCCCTAGACACTCTTCGGAAAGAATACAACAAGATAGTTTGGGAACTAAAAAAAAAAAAAAAACAGATTGATACAGTAACCTAGTTAATTATTTAAAATTCACAGGGGAGATATTATCCAATCCAAATGGTAATTATGCTTTTCCAACTGCCATACTTATGGTTTTAAAAATTTGACATTTATCCCAATGTCTTGTTTTTGTTATATCAGTTTTGTTTTTTAAATTATCATTACTGTTGTTATCACCTTCCTTTTTATTGGCAGGAGGAGGTGATTGTGCTCTGTGCTTCATATCAGAAAGGACGTGGACAGGCATTAGAGTCCCTGGGCTGTCACGGGGCATGACTCCTTGTCATCTGAGAGCACTGCTGTGCCTTCCGGCTGCCCGGCCGCCCTCTGAGGAGGTGGCTGGGAGGACTTAAGAAGCTGAAAGGGATTCAGTTGAGAGCAGCAGAAACGATTAAAGACTCGGAAAATAGGAGCCACGAAGGAAGATTAAAGGATCTGGGATTATTTAGCCTGGAGGAGGGCAGCTGACCTAATAACCGTCTTCAGGATGGTGAAGGGCTATTGTGTGGAGGGTGGTGACCAGCTGTTCCCTCTCTACCCTGAGGGTAGGAGAAGAGGAAATGGGTTTAGGCTTCAGTAGCGAGGGCTTAGGAGAGCTTTCTTCCAGCCACCGAGACACTCAGCCTCTTCAGCCCCGCAGAGGTGGTTCTGACCGCAGACCTGCCCTCCTGAGTGGTGCTGGGGCATGGGGCATGGGCAGGGACCATGCGGCCTGAGGCTGTGTGCGGCCACACGTGTCCCGGGCGGCACTTTGTGTCTGTGGGTTACCCTCTCTACTCTCACTTTCCTGTGAAAGTGGTTCTGTTTAAAGCTGAGTGTCCCAAATGACAGTTCAAGGGACAGCGGGCACTTGCCGGAAGCCACAGGAGGCAGCAGCACCGTGCCCGCCCCGTTTCCATGGGTCGTGGGGGCCGCAGCCTCCCGGAAGGCGTTTGAAGGAAAAGATTGTAACCAACTCCAGCCTTGAGTTCACGTTTTTTCCAACCGATACAATCTTTGATGTTAAAAAATATATGTTCATGGGTGGCGCCTGTGGCTCAAGGAGTAGGCGCCAGCTTCATATACCGGAGATGGTGGGTTCAAACCCAGCACCAGCCAAAAACTGCAAGAAAAAAAAGAAAGAAGAACCATATATAAATACATATGTTCATCAGCTGCTCTGTTTGTTCAGTGGGAAGAAAAGGAAGGGAGGCCGGAAAGAGTGAGGTAATTTTTCCCCTCAAATATTTTGAATTTCTATAATCAGAGCCATGTCTGTGACTCTCTTGCATGAATTTTGGACACAAATAATCTGAGAATTGTCTGTGGTCCTGGGGAAATTTTGCCTCCTTTAAACAAACCACAGAAGGTAGACACTGGGCCGCTGTCTATTGTGTAGATGTGTGGAGGAGACATTTTGGTGGGGAGGGAAGCCGGTGGGTGTCAGTTTAATCGCCATAACTACGGTTTCTCATGCTGTCCCTCAGCATCTGCCATGATGACAACTGTGTTCCTCGTTTGTTACGGCCACAGAAGGAGTGTCTCTTTCCCGCTGTCCAGAGACTTACCACCACAGAAGTGAGGCTAGTAAAATAGAAATCAATCCCTTTATTTTTCTTTTACATTTTTTAGGGGGAGGGGCAGGTCTTAATGAAACATCATTGCCCATCAAATAGTTTCAAAATCTGAATTTATTTTAGGGCCTGCCCAGTGATTTTCAGACTTGTATCTCGTTGACTCTCCTCCTGAACACGGCACATGCATCAGAATAGTTGATGCTCCTGGGCTGTGCCAGCCCGGTCCCCTTGTTTCTTCACAACTTCCCTTTTCAGGTGCTCCTCCATCCCCACCCTCCATTCCTGTGTGTCCTTAAATTAGCTGGGAAGTCACCAGTCCACTACCTCACTTCACGGGGTGTCCTGCCGTTTCCCCCACGGAACTGGAAGCTCCTCAGAGCTGCCTTCTCACAGTTGTGATCTTAAGGTCTAAAGCTGCTCAGCAGTTAAGGGGTCGGGGGAGGAGGGCAGGTGGGTGAACAAACCCTTCTCTGTGTGGAGAGGGGTCTGTCTGGGTCAAACATCGCATCAGGAACTTCAGTCTTATTAACATGCTGGATTAAATCAGGTATTGAATGACGCTAAGCTGTTTTACAAGAATCAAATTCACTGCATTGCCATTGTAGAACTGCCTTAATTTTGGAATCTTGTTCTGCTTATTTTAGGAGAAAACTATACTTTCAAATCAATTAGACTTTTTCATTGTTGGCACCATTATTGACATCAAATTCCCATAACTTATGGGGGGGTCTTAAGTGGCAACAGGTGCTGCCTCCAAAGAGCGGCCAAGCTTTGTCCGCTGACTGGCTACCCAGAAGCACAGCAGTTTCCAGACCACACTGGTTGCGTTGCTACGGTGCTTGAATTTTGACACCTGACAGTAATTTTAAGTTTTCATCAGGCTTGGAGAGGAGGGGATTCTGGAATTCTTTTTTTTCCCATCATAATCAGGAATCAAAGTGTTTTTACAAACTATAATAAAAACCGTGTGTACTTACATCATGCCTTTTGCTTAACAATTAGGCACAGAGTTAGGCTATTTTTATCCTCAAAACTGATTTTGAGAATGAAACTCACTTTGTAAGTTTGACAAAAAGAATCAAATCCATTCTCCTCTTTCAGGATTAAAAGTTGATGCACTTCCTGCACATACATCAAAGTGTGGTCCCTTCTATCAACATTTTATAAACAGTCCTTTGTCTCTTGCCCTCTCGCTGTTCTCTGTGCCTCAGCCAGAGAGCTAGGAGCTCATTTCGGTGGAGACCAGCTCTAACTAAACGCATCCCCCTGGACTCACACAGGTCAACAAGATAAGCTGCTGGCCTGGACGTAGACAGGGGGTGGTCTGATGGTGGGGAAGCAGTCTCCCCTTATAGTAACTGTGGTGAACAACACTCCGAGATCATTTTTTAACAACACTGTACCAACAGCATTTTTAAGGCATGTATGTAAAAAGTAAAATGAGATAAAAATTATGAAAAGCAAAGAAACCAGTCATGCACACTTGACTCAAACAGAGCGTGCTATTTTTGGTATGTCAAATTTATATCACCCTGGTCATCACAAATTATAACTAAGGTCATAAAATAGTCAAGTGGTTTCGTTAAGAACAGTATAGTAATATGCTAAGTTCTCTTCAATAACTCACCAGAGATCAAAGTAACTGTGAACAACAACTCTTGAGTTCTCTGTATGAAATGTGTTTCTGAATCATCTAAATTTCTTAAAACACTAAACAGCAGTATATATTTAAGACGGTGGGTTCCCCGTCAAATAGGCATTTTGGATTCTATGTGAAGACATTAAGGATATTTCAATCTGAGTCGCTGAAGACAAATGTAGATTTTTTTGGATAATTTTGAAAATAGTATATACTCACCTGTTGAGGCTAATAGCAGGAAATATAATCTACCTGTTTAAAATAAATACTGCAGAACCTCCATAAATTGACCCCTCAAGGTACCATAACAAACTGGTAACATACGGAGGTGGTCACCTAAGGAATTAGGCCTACTGTGCTGAGCCGTGTGTGAGGTACATGTCCAGTCTGTGAACACTGGGTCAACTGGCGGCGGTCAGTGGATGGAGGTGACCACCTAATTTGCAGTAGATTTTCTGTCCTCTAGACATCACCTATTTTTTGATACTCTTTCCCCCTCATCTTTTGTTATAAGACTGGTCCTCATTTAGTCCCGGGATACTTTCTTTCTAGGAAAAGTTCCCATCTGTCTTTTTTATTTTATTTTATTTTGCTGTTTCATTTCTTTTCACTTTCTTCCCTTCATTCTTTTTTATAGGATGGTTGATCTTTGCCTTCTACTTTGCGATTTGTGGGGTGTTGAGATCAAACTGTCACAACCCCATCAGAAGATCTCACAGCTGGGAACTGCAACTCAGGATCATCTGAACTACTTTATTGTAGAAAGAAATTGAGTTCATTTTTGGTTACATGAGCAGTAATAGAATTTTATTAAGCAGGATCTTTGGCAAGTGTCAGTGTGAGGGACAGGGCATTCACAGTTTGGGGCCATCTTGTATGTGTGCTACCGCAGTCATTGGAAGTTTCTGGGCCATATCTTCTCCCTGTGTGTAAGGAGTTCCCGTAGGGAGGACTGACTTAGGAAACGGGAAAGAAGAGGACAGTGAATTCACTTTCTGTGATCTCAGCAACTAGAGATCACAGGCTTACCCTGGAATCTGTGTGGTGAGAGGGGATGTGGGAGTCCAGGAGCAGGGACAGGTGTTCTGAGAGCAGCATCATCCGCAGCAGCCGTCAGGCCAAGGGCTTTGGGGGAGGCCCTGTGTTGCTCCCAGACACTCCTGTGCCCAGCCTGGCTCCCCCTGTGTTCTGCGCGTCCCCTCGATCTTACGCCGTCCTCCCAGGCTTCTATTGGCCCTGTGGTCCCCTCAGTGAGCACAACAGGCCTTGAGTCCCCATTAGGACCTGCGGTATCTCTGCTGTTCCCTGTTTCTGTTCAGGGCTCTGTCTTTAGTCTCCCCTTGCAGTGATTGTAGGAGTTTTCATACATGAAACAAAAGGACTCTAACCCAATCTGGGGACACTACACACTGGGCAGTGGCAATAAGGTCTGGTGGAGTATGTTACCTGAAAAAATTAAATCCCAAGTGATCATGATAAGTAAAATAATGAGATATAATGGCTGTACACTTTGATTTGAAACAAGTCACCACTAAAAGATTCAGAGGATGATTCAGTGGCATACTGGTAAATGTTCACCAACTGGTTCTTCAAAAATGAAAACAAAATACCCAATTTGTGCTGCTTGCCAGTTTCCTACTGTGGCTGATTTTCAGCCACAACTTGATGTCAACTGGCTCAGGAAACTCCTGAAAATTTAACAGTTGGCTCCGGCACTGATGAGAGCCAACTCCCGCGGCTGCTAAACTAACACTGAGTTTGTCCTGCCTGATTTTGAGAGCTTCCCGTGTTTTAATTTATCTTAATCTGCACCAGAACTCCCAGGGAGGTTGGCTAGAAAGTGTGGGCACAGGTATGACGTTGGCTGTGCTAGCCGGTGCTGTCCAGGCTGCATGGACGAGTCATTGTCCTGCTTCCCTTTGCGAGAGGAAAGTCCCATCTGAGGTATTGTTTTCTTTTCTTTCTATTTTTTTTTTTTTTGAGACAAAGTTTCAGTTTGTCACCCTTGGTAGAGTGCTGTGGAGTCAAAGCTCACAGTAATCTCAAACTCTTGGGCTTAAGTGATTCTCTTGCCTCATCCTCCCAAATAGCTGGGACTACAGGTGTCCACCACAATGCCTGGCTATTTTTTTTCTTTTTTTTAGAGATCAGGTCGTGCTCTGGCTCTGGCTCTGGCTCAGGCTCAGGCTGGTTTCAAACTCACGAGCTCAGGCATTCCACTAACCTTGGCCTCCCAGAGCACCAGGATTATAGGTGTGAGCCACCAAGCCCCACCTCAGGTATTGTTTTCAAGAGGAGCAGTGTAGAACAGAGGCCATTCAGAGATCTGTCAACAGTGATGCCAAGGAAGCACGAAGGGATCCTAGAACTTACTCTGTGCTAAGGAGCAGGTGGGCGGGGCTGTGAAGGAGCAGGTGGGCGGGGCTGTGAAGGAGCAGGTGGGCGGGGCTGTGAAGGAGCGGGTGATGTTAGACAACAATAAGCTGAAAGGGGAGAAAGAGCCTGTCTGCCCAGGCCTGTGGGAGGAGCCCTGCTGAGCAGGTGGTCCAAGTGGCCATCGGGGCTCACTTGGGCATAGCAGGGTCAGCTGAGAGCTGGCCCAGTCTGTCCACTGCTTGTGCCCAAGAGAGAGAGCAGGGAGTGCTCCTGGGGGTGGGGACTCTGCTTCCCAGTGCCGCTGGGTGGGGGGTGGGATGAGGATTCTCTAACTGTGGCTGCATGTGGCCCACAGGGTCACCCACCCAGCAGGAGGAAGGCCTCATGCACCCCAGGACTTTGGCGCATGTGATCCAGATGCCTTGCTGTGAGTGAGCCTTTCTCTGACCCAGGACTCACAGGCGCCCCGTGGAAAGCAAAGTTTCCCACCTAGCATAAGAACATGAGTGGGATGTGCGCCTGTGCCTGGGGGAAGGTGTGTTACACCTGCCCTGTAACACAGGCACCTGTCCAGGTGTGGCAGCCAGGCTCCAGGTGGCAAAGCCAGGACACTGCCGGTGTGCAGCCTCCCTGGGGCCCCAGCCTTCATGTCTGTGTGGCTCTTCACTTAGGGCGGGTGCCAGCTCTCCCACTCAGCATGTAAGCGTTTCTTCATGTAAACAGTAATAGCTAATTTGCAATGGCTCTTCTGCTCCTGGGTGATATGAATTTGAATGTATCTGTACACATTGACCCTTGAAATTGCTGGAGAACCTTTAAATTCAAACTGGCCCAGCAGTCTGGGCTGGGGTGTATAGATTTTAAGGGACTCCAGCAGTCCCCAGAAGCTGACCTCAGGGCAGAGTCCAGGTAGATGTTGGAGTAATCTGCAGAGCACCCTTGGTCCCTGCATGGAAGTTCTGATCATGTAGTCTGGACATGGATGCAGGGTGTGCAAGTCTATTAGAGTGCCCAGATAAAGGAATGTGCAGCCAGAAGCAGAAGAGCTGCCACATCAGGGCCAATGCGCAGGCAGATGAAAACTTGATTAGGTGGGACCAACCAGGAAGAGAAACCCTGTGAGGTACCAAGTAACACTAATTTCTGTAACTAAGCCGGGAGTGGTGGCTTGCGCCCACCCAGCACTCGGTGAGGCCAAAGCAGGTGGATTGCCTGAACTCACAAGTTCAAGACCTGAGCAAGAGTGAGACCCCGTCTCTAAAAATAGCCAGGTGTTGTGGTGGGCACCTGTAGTCTCAGCTACTAGGAAGGCTGAGGCAAGTGAGTCGCTTGAGCCCAAGAATTTGAGGTTGCTGTGAGCTATGACACCACAGCATTCTACCAAGGGCAACAAAGTGAGCCTTTGTCTCAAAATAAAATAAAATAAAATAATTTCATAATTATTTTCTAAGTAACAAGACAAAACAACAACAACAACCCTATTTAAAGTGCTGACTAAAAGTGTGGTGCCTTAGAACAAAGACAGCCCAAGGAGGGTCTCATCTCCCTGGACTGAATCTGCCACCAGTACTGGGTAAGCCCAGGAAGGTCCATGATCTGGCGAGGGGGAGCCTGCCAGACAAGAGGCTTCTTTCTCTATCTGGGCCTGAGATTTTCTCCCCAACTAGACAGGTGTCTCATGAGCAAGAGGGAGCTTATCCTGGGAGCTGACCCAGGAAGCTTCTTGGTCCCACGAGCATGAAGTCCTCCTTCCTCACACAGAGACACCAGGCAACTGATGGGCTGTGGCACACGGAGGCCTGACTCGAGCAGCTCATCCAAGGACAGGAAGCCAGGTTCCCAGGAAGCTCCTCTAACCCCTTGGAGGAGACCTGCAAGTCCCATTCACCCCGGCAAGACACACATGCCACCAGACCAAAATGCCACCACAAAGCTGAAAATCAAATTGCCATTGGCACCATAGCTCACAAAATTATACCAAGACCTGTGTACTAAAGTAAAAAACATTAAATACGACTCAGAGTCCCTAATGTAATAGTCAAAGTGCCCAGGATATGATAAAATAATCACTTATACTCAGAACCAGGAATATCACAGCCTGAATCAGAAATAACCAACTCTCACCAATGTTGAGACGAATTGGATCAGGCCATTCAACCTACAGACCGAGGGCTGAATGCTGATTTTGTAAGTGCTTTTGCTTATCGATGGTGGTGGACATCGCTAAAAACATGCTCTATGGACTATATCCTTTTTTCTTTGCTCATCAGCTTTCACTAGTGTTTGTGTATTTAAATGTGTGGCCCAATGCACTGTCTTCTTCCAATGTACAGTAAAGAAAAAAAAGAAAATATTTAGGAAAAAACAATGGAGAAAAATCTTCTACACTTGGTACTATTTATAAGACTTGACACCAAAGACATGATCCATAACAGAAAAACTGGCAAATTAGACTTCATCAAATTAAAAGTTTTTCTCTATTTAAGTCCCTGTTGGGGGGACAAAAAGGCAACAGACAGGGAGAGAAACATGTATCTATGCGTCACACATCTGACAAAGAACTAGTGTCTACAATACGTGTGGAAGTCTCACAACTGAACAGTGACAACACAATCCAATCTGCAAACAGACAGGAGACACGAACAGCCATTTCACCACAGAGGACATACAGATGGCAACAGCACAGGAAGTGTGTTAACATCATCAGCCATTAGGGAAATGCAAATTAAAACCACATGAGATGTCACTACACACCTATCAGGACGGCTGAAATAAAAAAGCAAGGTTGACAACACCAAATTTTGACCAGATGGATCCTTGATAAGATGCTGTCAGGAATGCAGAATGGTCCCTCTGGGAAAAAGTTTGGCAATCTCTTAAAATACTGAGTCAAGCGCCAGGATTGAAATTGACTTCTTGGCATTTATCCCAGAGAAAGGAAAATTTAGATTCATACAAAACACTGAAAGGAATGAATGTTCCCAGAGCTGTTTGTGCAGCCTTCGAACTGCAAACAACCCCGATGTCCTTCAGAGGTTGACTGATCCACAAACTGTGGTATAGCATTTCTGGGAATATTACTTGGCAATAAAAAGGAATTATTGGCATGTACAACAGCAAAGTCTAAAGGGAACTATGTTGTGTGAAAAAAATCCCCCAAATATGCTTAATTTACAATTCCATTTTTATAATATTTTGACAAAAGTCTAGATATGTCCAAGGGTTGAGGAGCAGGCTGGGGAGTGGGGAGGGAGAGGCAGGAGGGTCGGGTACCGTGAAGGGTTTTATGCTGGTGGGTGCTGTTATCCTGGCTGTGTTCATGGACACACAGTCTACACATGTGATACCCTAACACACTAAAAACACACACAAGCACGTATGAAATTGTGGAACTCCAAACATAATAAATGGATTGCATCAGGGTCAATTTCTGGGAGTGACATTATTGCAAAGTTTTCAAACTGTCGCCCTTTGGGAAAATGGACGCAGGGACCCCTCAGATAACTGAACATGAATCTACAATCATCTCAATAGAAAGCATTTGATTACAAAATGAAATGTGGGGCGATGTGACAGCTACATGCTGACCCTGAAAATTAAGACTTTGTTCTATCAATCTATCACTGTACCGTAGATGATAGCAATTTGCTTTGTGTATCTAAATTAAATCTTCTACATAATAAAATATGGGTTTACAATACTTAATATTAAAGATCAGTGTAAACAATAGAATATGTTATGCTTTAGATATTTATTTTAATTAGTCATAAAAACAATGGTTTTAAAATTCCAGTCATACTCTGTGCAAAAAGTACCAGTGAGCGTCTGGAGGGGCTGAGACTTTGTCTCTGTTGCTCTGAAGCTAATTATGCTCATAAATACCTAAGAAGTAATGTCTGATCAGAATGTATATATTTGTATTAATGTATTCAGAATGCTTTTGTTCTGACATGCCGGTACCAGAGACTGATATTCTCAAAAGTGCAACAAAAGAATTACATCTACAGCATAAGTGAATTCAATTTATTCTTCATTTTTACGATCTTCAAAAAGCTTCCTCTTTATTTTTATGATGTCTTTGTTGATCATGCCTTAGAATGAGAAGAATATTAATTTTCAAAAAGCAAAAGGGGTTTTGAAGCCCACAGCTTCCTCTGAGGCCAGAGGCAGGGAGGAGGCCCTCAGCCCAGTGCAGCCCAGTGCAGGGGAGAACGTGTCACACCCACAGCTGCTCAGGTTGGTCAATTATTTACTCCTGCCAGGGGCTTTGGACACTTTTTTTCCACAGGGTCCTCAGGACCCCTTGCTGGAGCATCAGCCCCCCACCCAGAGGCCTTCTCTGCCCTTCCCACTGACAGTTCTCAGCCTCATGCGACTCCAAGGATCAGGCATCCACAGACCTGTCCCCAGCCAGGGAGCAGCCTCCCAGGCCCCTCCCAGACCAGAGCTCCTGACTCTGTCTCCGTCCTTCTGGCTAAAACCCAGACCCTCAGATGGTCCCCACAGCCAGCCTTCCTCACACTCACCCCTCTCCAGCTTGTCACCCGCTCCCCTGATGGGAAGACACTCCTCCTGGCTCTGGACTGGGCTGGAGGAGGGAACTCCTGCGGGCGGCTCTGGTCCATTCTCTGCCCAGCCGCCCACTAGCCTGTTTCCTGCTGCCAACTTTGAGAGGACCTGGTCTGTTTTCTCTCCTTCTCCACTTGTAAAACATAAACTGTTGGAAACCAGGGTGCTCGCCCTGTCTCTGCACCTGGCATCTCCCGGTAGAGAGCCAGGACAGAAGAGGCCCCAGGGATCCGCGCTGAGTAGGTGACATAGGCAGTGTCGTCAGCCTCCAGCCACAGAGGGAAAAATGGAGGCTTAGAGGATGCACCCGTTGGGAGCAAGTTAAGGGAAGGGGCAATTGGAGCCAGCTGGCCCCGGTCAGGTCCTGAAGATCAGGCCTCCACGTCTCCATTTCACTCCTGAAGCACCACTCTGAGGTTTTCTGCAACTCAAACCTTCATGGCCATCTCTGGGTGCCGCCCTCCCTCTCTCCATCTCTCTCCGTCTCTCTCCGTGTCTCTATCTCTCTGACCTCTCCCCCATAAGGATACAAGTCCCAGAAGACGCCTGTATCCCCATCTGCACCCCTCTGAGGAACGGGGGCTGGGCCTTTCCAAGGCTCCCTAGGAGCCCAGAGGTGCTCAGGGGCTTGGCCCTGCTCTGCCAGAGCAAGGAGCACAGGAAAAGGCGTACAGGGGGCCGTGGGGCCTGCTCAGCTCAGCAGTGGCCTGGGAGAGAGGAGAGGGCATGTGAGGCTGGCCATGTCCCTCGTTAGTATGTAGGAGACAGGGCTCCATTTGAAGCCCAGTCAGTATGAAACTTGCTGTGTGCGCCTACATTTGGCCAAAGCGTCTCCGTGTCTCTCCTTTGGACAGTGAAGCCCAGTGAAGTTGGTGGGATTTAGGGGAAGGTCCAATGGGAAGCACAGGAGAAGGACTCAAACATCTGAAAACTCCAAACAAGGCAAATATCACCTGCCCTGTAATTAATCTCAAGGAAAGAAACTACCAAGCAGAGATTCTAGATCTTCAAGGAAAAAGGGATCACTGCCACCAGGGACCCAGCAAGTCTCCTCTGCAGGTGACCTCCGAGGAAAGAGAACCTGATGTCTTAACCCCTGGTCTGAAGTGGTTTCTAAAAGCTTGTCACCTGCTTTTTGCAAAACCCTGAACTTTTGGGCACTGACGGACTGGTGGGCGTGGTCCGCGAGGGAGCAAGGTCCAGGCTGGCGCTCACCCCAGCCCGCGGATGCGGCCTCCCCTCCCCCATTGCCCAAAGCCTCCCTTTGCTTTCCAGACACCTGCGCAGCCCGGGGGTTCAGACCCAGGAGCTGTGGCCACTTGTTACACAGCACTTGCTTCCCGGGTCTCTGTATCCCGGCGAGGCTGAAGTTGTGAAGTAGCAGCTGACGTCTGACCTGGCTCCCATTAGCACACCCCACCACCTGGTAACTGCCTGCCTCCCACATGCCAGCACTTCACCGGGATCAGTCATCCCGCGTCTCGGAGTGTCCCCAGGCAGTGCGCTAACAGCCTCTTCTACAAGCCAATTTACAAGGATCTGGTCGTGTTTACATTAGCCTTCTCCCAGCGCATGCAAAGAGCAGGGCCCGCCTCAGAACAGAAATGGGCAAATATGAATAATTCAATTTTCCTTGTGGCTATTAACACATTTTCCTTGAATAAAGTGATAATAGGTTATCATCTGTGAAATGGAAATTGCATAACAGAGAGTTTCTGGTTACACCAGAGGAAATTAATTTCGCAGCGCATCTGCTGGGACCCGACTTGTGAATGCTAAGCGCGGGGAACCAGCGGTTCAGCTCGGCTTCCCTCCTAATTAGATTAGCTGCCTCCGCGCCGGAGTCCTCTGTCCGGGAGGAAGGATCGCTGCTCCTGTCCTCGGGTTCCTAATATTTATAATGACGAAATGACTGGGGCAATTAGAGGAGTTAAAAATGACTTATGGGACCATATTATATTAACCAGATGCTGTTTTAAAGAGGGGGGAACTGTGTGATCTGCCTGGTTCAAGACAGCGCCCAGTCCAACCAGCGACCCACACAACCAGCAGAGCAGCAAGGCCAGGGCGGCACTGCCCTGCAGTCAGCTGGACACCAGGCTCTGAGTGGAACCCACTCAGGGGCCCCTCCTTGAGTGGGCAGAGGCCCCAAGAGGTGGAGGATGTTCCGGTGTTGGCAGTTGGTGGGTTCGCTGAAAGGTGTGGGACCACCGCCCATGACCTATTTCCATGTGGCCTTTGACAAAATGATTTCCTTTCTGGCTTCACCTTATAAACTCAAGCATAATAATCACCTAGGAAAGTGAGATCAAGGGGCTCCTGCGTCCACAGTCTGCTCTTTGGTTAAGGTGTGTGTGTGGGGAGGGGGGACTTGGCACTGTTGGGATGCCTGTTCCCGCGAGGCCCAGCCCAGGGATCCCTAACACCAGGACAGACAGCACAGCGAAGCCAGCGACCTACTCCCCTCCCTCCACTCACCCCTGCCCGCCACAACTCCGCCTCTCTTCTACCCGCCACACACACAAACACACCCCAGAAAAGGAAATCGGACTCTCCTGATAATTTGCTCAATTAAACATCTTCATAACTGGGCTTTTAAAACCTTTTAAATGTAATCACTTTGCCATTAAACTCACTTCTCTTTTCCCACACACTTGGTGGGAAATGGCACAGTGCAAAGCTATGCTGCGGTGGGGCCTCCATGGGGCAGGTCTGGGGCAGGCGCAGAGGCCCCTTCTGGGAGGGAAACTCTGCCTGGGACAACCTGTCCCTGGGTTAAGTTCTAGATTTTTCCTCATTCTCAGAAACTGGACTTTTCATTGGCTGCTCTGGTGGCAGTGATCTCTAAGGTCATGTAACAGTGACGCAGATATTGGCCCCTCCACTTTACAGCTGTTTCTCTGGTCAAAGAAGTGATTCTGTCTCAAAAGGCAACATGATTTCAATAGATTGAGATGTCATCTATCTCCTTGTAACATCTGTCACACCTTTTTATATAGAAATTAAGTACAATTAATAATTCTAACTTTGAGGACTTAAGGCGTGGAAGCAATATATGTTTTTAGTTACTTATTACCTTAAATTAGCCAAATGAAATACAATCTTTGCCATACTACACAGAGAATACTTATAAGAGATGTGAGCAGAGCTTTTTAGACAATAAATGGGTAGGGAATTTTGATATACCTCATTAGAATGTCCATATGTAAAGAATAAAACGCAAAATTCCTACTAATTTTATTTTCTAGAGTTAGTATACTACTGTATTAATCCATGTATATGTATACTGATTCTAGATATATATAGGTGTGGCTTTTAAAGCCCAAGATATATATATATACACACACACACATTTATATACACAAACACACACACACATATCTATATCTATATCTATATATATGTACACACATACACATATAAATATATGTATGTGTGTATATTTAAGACAGAGTCTCACTCTGTCACCCTGGTAGAATACTGTGGTGTAACTACAGCAACCTCAAACTCTTGGGCTTAAGAGATTCTCTTGCTCAGCCCCCCAAGTAGCTGGGACTATAGACACCTGCCACAAGGCCTGGCTAGTTTTCTATTTTAGTAGAGACAGGGTCTCGTTCTCACTCAGGCTGGTCTCAAACTCCTAAGCTCTACCTCCTCGGCCTCCCAACTTCTAGAATTATACACATGAGCCCCCACACCCGGCCAGATAAACTACATTTTAACATCAAAGCACTATCTTAGAAATCTTTCCCACTGGTCTCCTGTGGTTTGTCTTTTATGAGCACATGGCACATAAAAAACAACTCCATTCTATGATGGAGAGTTGACATTCCAGTTCCAGGCAGGCATAGATTAACAAATGTCATTAATTAATTCCCACAATTTCAAATGTGTAAACAATTTTAGGTATATCAAAAGTAACTTGAAAGAAGATGAGGTCAACAAGCTCATCCTTGCAGCTGTATTTTCTCATAAAGAAATTTTATGGCTTGTAATAATAAATCATAAAACTTTCCTATTCCTAAACATGTTAAGATAAGGGTGTTGAAATTCAAATCAACTTAGATGTCTACATGCAGGCTCCAATTGTTCAGCCAGGAACAGACACGCTGCCCTTGTCAAATCTCTTCAATGTGAACCAAGTGAAAATACATTATCTTATAAAACCATCTATGTCCTTCCCCTGGATTTTTTGACAACTATCAGAAATATCCATGATGACTGCAATTGTATTCAGACAAGAGCAATCACTGGTACCTCTTGAGTGAAATCTGATGTTGCTTCAGTTTCAAATTAAATTCCCTGACAACAAAGCAAACACCATGCTTGGCAAGTCATGCCACGGAGGAAAGCTGCGGGGACTCAGAGCCAGGGCTGGTTTGCCTCCTCCCAGCTTTGCTCTCAGAACTCATGACCTTGGGTGAATCTGGAGGTCTTTCTCTACCTGCAAGTCTAGAAAATCTCAACCAAATGGAGCTGGAGAGAGCATGATGACCAGCACAGCAGACTAGTTAGATGTGCCTCCAGTAGGTTCATAGTGAGTAACAGCCATTGTACAAAGCCAAAACTCATAATTATAAATATAGGTCTCGTCCCCAAGAGCCTGGGATTATTTGGATCAATTTCATTACATTCTACTTGGTAATTAAGGGTCAAATTCAAGTAAATATATAATCCCATAAGCCAAATGTTGATACTTACTTACATGACTAAGGTTGTGACCTAATAGAAATATAGAAATATCATTGTAAATCTCATCCTTTGTTTTGTTCTGTTTTTTTTTTTTTTTTTTTTTTGAGACAAAATCTCACTATGTCACCCTCAGGAGAGTGCCATGGTGTCACAGCTCACAGCAACCTCAAACTCTTGGGCTTAAGCGATTCTCTTGCCTCAGCCTCCCAAGTAGCTAGGACTACCGTGCTCACCACAGTGCTCGGCTATTATCCTTTACTTTTAAGCAGTATTGGACTATGTTTTGTTTTGTGTTTATGTTTCTAAGAGGAATAACCCAAACCGGTATACAAAAATTACAGTGCTAGGAAGTATCCAATTACATCTCAGCTAATCACCCTGCTTGTGCTGAGGAACCCGCACAGGAGGCAGAGGGTCCCTGTGTTTCCAGGGCCTGGCTCTGCTCCTGGCGGCCGTGTGGCTGCCCTGCAGAAAATGCTGAGGGGGCAGGGCTACCACTGGCATTAGCACAGCCAAGCAAAATGCTGTAAAGACAGGAAAGTCCTCCATGGCCTCACTGTTCAGGTGTGTGACTGCCTGTCATCGAGAGATATGCTGGTCCATGCAACTTTGCTGTGTTCTTTAATTAGTTAATGAAAGTGCATTTTTGATGGATGGCGGCCGGCAGAACTCATTTGTAACGAGCAGCGGTTCAGGGGATCACTCAAAGGCTGACATCTTTCTTGGGGAAAGCTCCTTTTTAAGGTGCTTAATTGTAACATATTGCTGCTATTATTTTAAGGTAATAACTCATTACAGAATAGGATTTCTATACAAGCCTTAATAATTCTGTTATGTCTACCATGATTTTTCAACATTAGCTAATGAAGTGGCCCATCATTTATCAGTAAATAGCATCTAATGTTGCACAGTCAGTCTTTTGACAGAATTATTTGTGCCAGCTTCCTAGATCGGGGACAATTAATATCATTGGAATTGGTGATTTGGGAAGCCACTTCCTTGCCACGCATCCTAATCTTCCCTTGCAATGAAATCATTTGACAAGTCGATACCACAGTCTCATTTTTCATTCGCTTTATCAGCTGCTGGCTTCAAATGACACTCACATCTATAAAAGGTATAGAACTTCTCCAGAGAGTCAAGATATATTCTGGCCCCAACCTACCAGTGTAATTCCTCCTAGTCTAGTGAACAGTGAAGGCCTCCTACAAAATCCCTACAACTTAGGTTTTAGGGATTGCCAGTGACCCTAGCGTAGCTGACCTGTGCTTCTTTCCTGATTCATGTCTGAGGTCTCAATGTGTGACACAGAGATGTTGTTTTAAATGTGTGCTCTCTCTGGGGAGGGTCAGGGAACACCCAATGCTGGTGAGTGAGTACACTCTTCCCAAAGGTGCTGACCAGAACGTCCCCTGACTTGTGTGAGAGAGTGCATGTGTCCACGCACGCACACACCTCTCAATGTTCCCGCTACACATATGCAATGCTGTCATAATTTGAATGGTCCCCTAGGTCCTGAAGATAAAATTCAAAATTGCCATCCCCACCAGTCCTCAGCTCATAGCAGTCTAGTTGGTATATTGTAAGGCATATTCATTGGACACATTTAACCTCACTGCTAGATGAGGTTTTATGTAAAATGTTCAGACCCATCTTACAAGGACTCTGCTGAGCGGCCTCTGTACTCCCTACATACCCAGAGGCAAAGAGCTGCCCTGGTCTGGGTCTGCCCCTCTTCTCTTACACTTGGATTAGAGGAAACCTCTCTGAGACCCAGGGAGGTCCCTGGGCTGGCCTGGTGGTTTCACCAGTGCAGGGTGGCCAGAAGTGCCGTTGCTATGGTGCTGCTGGGAAGGGCAGGCCCTGCTGCCCTGAAGGCCGTGGCTGGGACACAGAACCCTGGCTGCTCCCTCCCCACCTCCAGCTGCAAGACCAGTAGCACCCAGAGTCCACTCAGCTCCCCCCGCCCAGTGCCCCAGTGCTCACTGCTCCGCCTTGGCCAGTCACCCCTGTCAGTCATTTGGAGAAATTGGTACCTTGAGAATCAATTTAGTCCAACAGTAATTGGTAGTAGAATCAAATAAAGTGCTAAATAGGAAGAAGTGAATTGCACGTTGAATTCCCTGACACAGCGCAGTAATCAGCCAACATTCCAAAAGTTTACTTTCATCCCATCTAGATTTATGAAATTAAAATAGGCACCAGAAATGTGGGAGGCGGGTGTCAGTTCTCATCCAAGAGGTGAGATTTGGGGAGGTCGGGTAAGCATTCCCATCTTTTTCTAAAATTTATTTATTTCAATGGTGTTTGCAGTTGATTAATTCAACTCTGTGAAGAGACACCAAAAATGCCAAGAATAGTCCTGCCACTGTATTTGTAAGTGGACATCTCAGTTTGTAGCTAAGGGTGAATGCACCCTTTTTCCCTTGCCCACACCTCCCAAGACTTACCAGCTAGGCAAGGGGGGTCTTCTCAGTAGAGAGCAGAGGAGTTTTTCTGAAAGAATCTGAAATGACTTTTACGTAATCCTATTTTAAATGAAATTCAGCTGCTTTGCTGATATTTGAAACATGATGGAGGTGAAAATAATCAGCAAACTCGCATTAGAAATGTTTCCCTTGCTAGAGGATATAAAGTAAATCAGGGAAGCCCTGGTTGCCCATGCATTGGGATGGGGCCATGGGCTGCCCAACTGGGTCCAGAGAAGACCACATATCAGAGGCATGGGGGGACACGTCTGTCCTCAATATCTCCCCAAATCCTACCAGTCTTTTTTAAAAGTCTCAATTCTCTTTCTATATAATTTATTTCCTTGCATTACTTTTTACTTATATTAGGTAATTGTGAGGGTACAGCTAGGTCACAATTTTTGAATTTGTTAGGTAAAGTCCCTGTTGTAGTTGTGGTGTACCATACACTCCTACATTGTTCCCTTTAAGTGGGGGCACACCAATCCCCTCCTTGCCCCCCCCTTTCCCCTCCACTTGAATAGAACTAAGATTTTTCCCCTGTGTGGGTATGTATTAGGTCATCTACTGGCTTCATAATACAATTGAGTACATTGGATACTTGCTTTTCCATTCTTATGATATTTTACAAAGAAGAATGTGTTTCAGCTCCATCCAGGTTACTACGGAAAGATGTAAAGTCTCCATCTTTTCTTATGACTGAACAGTACTCCGTGGTATACATATACTACAGTTTGTTAATCTGTTCCTGAACTGATGGCATTTGGATTGTTTCCACATCTTGGTTATTGTAAATTGAGCTATGATAAACATTCTAGTGCAAATGTCTTTACAATAAAATGATTTTTTTTCTTCTGGGCAGATGCCTAATAGTAGGGTTGCTGGGTCAGAAAAGTCTAATTTAAGTTCCTTAAAGATTCTCCATACGTCTTTCTACAGCCCCACCAGCAGTATAAAAGTGCTCTCTCTTCAAACCTGCACCAGCATCTGCAATTCTTGGACTTTGTGATGTGGGCTATTCTCACTGGGGTTAGGTGATAAGTCAGGGTGGTTTTGATTTGCATTTCTCTGATGATTAGGGATGATGAGCATTTTTTCATGTTTCTTAGACAAGAATCTGTTCGTATCTCTTGCCCAGTGATAGATGGGATTGTTTGTTCTTTTTTTGTTGATTAATTTGAGTTCACAATAGATCTTAGGATCCTAGTTATCAAGCCTTTGTCAGATTCATGACATGCAAATATCTTTTCCCATTCTGAAGGTTATCCATTTGCTTTAATTATTGTATCCTTAGCTGTGCAAAAGCTTTTTATTTTAATTAAGTCCTATTTGTTTATTTTTTGTTGTTGTTGCAATTGCCAATAAAGTATTCTTCATAAACTCTTTCCCTAGGCTGACATCCTCAAGAGTCTTTTACACACTTTCTTCTAGGATTTTTTTTTTTTTTTTTT
>NW_003852422.1:1888636-1903831 GCF_000181295.1 Otolemur garnettii
TATGTGGCTGGCACCTTAGCCGGTTGAGCTACAGGTGCCGAGCCAGATTTAAATCTTTTATACATCTTGAGTCAATTTTTCTAAGTGGTCAAATGTGCGAATTCAATTTCAGTCTTTTACATGTGATTATCCAGTTCTCCTAGCACCATTTATTGAATAATTGTTCTTTTCCTCAGTATATGCTTTTGTTTGGTTTATCAAAGATTAGATGGCAACTAGAGACTGGTTTCATCTCTTGGTTTTCTATTCTGTTCCATATGTCTATGTCTCTATTTTTGTGCCAATACCATGCTGTTTTGATCCCTGTGCACTGTAATGTAGCCTGAAGTCTGGTACAGTAAGGCCTCCAACTTTGTTTTTATTACTAAGAATAGCTTCGGTTATATGGAGATTTTTTCTTTTTTCCATATGAAATGAAGAACTATATTTTCCCGTTCTTCTAAGTATGATGTTGTTGTTTTAATGGGGATTGCATTGAACCTATAGATTGCCTTGGGTAGTATACACATTTTGACAATGTTGATTCTTCTCAGCTGGGAGCATGGTATGTTCCTCCATTTGTTAATTTACTCAGCTATTTCTTTTGTTAGGGTTTCATAATTTTCTTTGTGAGGTTGTAAGGTCCTTTAGCACTTTTGTTAGGTATATTCCTAGGTATTTCAATTTTCTTTCTTTTCTTTCTTTCTTTTTTTTTTTTCTAGAAACAGAGTCTTACTTTGTTGCCCTCAGTAGAGTGCTATGGTGTCACAGCTCACAGAAACCTCCAGCTCTTGGGCTTAGGCGATTCTCTTGCCTTAGTCTCTCAAGTAGCTGGAACCATGGGTGCCTACCACAATGCCCAGCTATTTTTTGTTGCAGTTTGGTCAGAGCTGGATTCAAACCCACCACCCTTGATATATAGGGCCAATGCCCTACCCACTTAGCCAAAGGTGACACCGGGTATTTCATTTTTTTGAAGCTACTGTGAAGGGAATTGTGCCTTTGATTAACTTCTTGACTTGGCTGTTATTGGCATCTACAAAGGCTACTGATTTGTGGACATTGGTTTTATACCCTGAGACGTTACTGTATTTCTTATTCACTTCCAGGAGCCTTATGGTCGAGTCTCTGGGGTTTTCTATGGATAAGATCATATTGTTGGCAAAGAGTGAGAATTTGACCTCCTCTTCCCCCATTTGGATGTCCTTTATTTCTGTCTCTTGCCTAATTGCAATGACTGGAAATTCCAGCACTATGTTGAATAGTAGTGGTGATAGAGGACAGCCTTGTCTGGTTCTTTTTAATATTCATATAAATACATGAAATCTCTTTGAGGAGGAAGAAAAGTACATAAGACTTATACAAGAAATGGAAAATATATACTAAAAGCAGAAGAGATTTTTTATTTTCCCCCTTTTAATTTACATTTTACTTATATGTTTCAATTATTATCAGACATATTATCATTGGCCATTTCAAGAGAATCCTGGGAAAAGACAAACTATAAATAATTTTACCCACTTTCCCTCTCATCATTCTCACTCAATCTTGCACCCAGATCACATCTAATGCGTAAAATTTAGTTTCCTCTATGGCAATTACATTTAGACAAATATGAGGTAAAAAACAATAGGTTCCAACTTTCAATATCATGTTAAAAAATGAAGAAATTGGAAATCCATGTGCATCATTTTAAATGGCAGATGCTAAAGATATTTTTGTTAATTTTCTTACATACTGAAGTGTATTTACGCTTTTATAAGTCTAAAGTTGTTACTAGGAAAAAGGTCAAGTATTTATTAATTCCTATAATAAGATATTTAAACTCTAACACACATTTTTTAAATTAAATTTTGATGAATAGAAGCACATTTTTTTCGGGAGGAAAAGAAGGAAATGCTGGCCAGGTTAGCATACCACTGATAGAAAAAGTCTTCCGTCATTTAGAAGAGCACATCATTTCCTCTAAGCTGGAACTGTATCTGATCTCTTGAGTCACTGCTTCACCGATGAAATATTTTAAAGCAAAAACAACAACAACAACAAAAACTTTGTGTTAAAAATTATACTGATTTGCTTACATTTGAATCTGTCCTGCAGCTGCTCCCTGGGTCTCCCCTCACGACACAGCCTCGACCTAACAGAAGATTAATATTTCAGAACTTGTCATGGGCAGTTCAGTCGACTCTGTCACTGCTGATGTCTGACAAGCTATTTATCATGTTGCTAAGTGCCAGCATTAAATTATCCCTGCTGTTATGACAGCAGCATTATTCACCAGGATTGCAGCCTGCACCAGGGTGCTCCCAGCTGCTCCAGCTTCCTTTTTGTCTTTTCAGAGGTGTATTGATCTCTGCACTGTGTATGGGAGGAAAAAAGACAGATGGGAAAGAAGGAAGGGAGGGAAGGAGGAAAGAAGGGAGAGAGGGGAAGAGAGGGGAAGAAGGGAAGAAGGGAGGAAAGGAAGGGAAGGGAGGAAAGAAGGGAGGAAGGGAGAGAGAGGGAGAGAGAGAGAGGAAGTGAAGGGGAAGGGAGGGAAGAAGGGAAGAAGGGAGGGGGAGGGAGGGAGGAAAGAAGGGAGGAAGGGGAAGTAAGAGATTGGAGAGGGGAGGAAGGAAGGTGGGAAGGAGGAAAGAAGGGAGAGAGGGGAAGAGAGGGGGAAGGAGGGAAGAAGGGAGGAAGGGAAGGGAAGGGAGGAAAGAAGGGAGGAAGGGGAAGTAAGAGATTGGAGAGGGGAGGAAGGAAGGTGGGAAGGGAGGGAGAGGACAGAGGAAGGGTGGGAGGGAGGGAGGAGGAGGAGGAAGGAAGGGAGGAAGACAAGAGGGTGACACAAGTCACACTTCCTGTAAGAGATGGTAACTCTGCTGTGTGATGTTTCTCCAGATTCCAAAACTTTTTTTCAATTTACAGCATCAAATTTCTTTGTTAGATCCCGCTTGTTCATGGGAGCCATATGAGGAATTAAGGTGTGACTATATTGAAATGGATATTGATAGAAACCCCCGCTGTGGAATTGCCATCTATACATTTGTGAGAGACTTTCCGCATTCGTCACCTTTCTCTGTTCCTCCCTTGACAGCCAAGAGCCGACAGGAGAACCGTTTGCCTGCCCTGTCTGAGAGACGCAATAGTCATGAACAGTAATTTTACTCCATAGAATTTTATTCAATTTTGTTGGGCTCCAGAGCAATTCAAATTTCAGGGTGAATATTTCTCCCCAGAAGCCTCATGAGTTGAAAATGCTGGGAGAAAATAAAGTTGTCAGCATTTTCCAATTTTTCAAAAAATCTCAGGGTGCGAGGATCCTTCTTTACAGTTAACTGGCGCCTGACTCGGAGGCCACGTCCTCCTTCTCCAGGTGAGTGATGTCACCCCCAGGAAACCGAACTCCATAGCCACTTGCTGTGTAAAGAGACGTGATATGATTTAGAGAGGGAGGGGCTGTGGCAGGGCAAAGCTCTTCCCACTCAACTCCACACTGGTCTGTGCCACCAGGGGCCCGGGGACCGAGCACCCACTGCCTGGAGCACGGAGGCGGCTTCGGCGCTGCGGGGCGCCCTCTCTCAGTCCAGCCTGAGCTGGTTATAATTCCTCCCTCCATTCCCCAAAGTCCTCAAAGCTGACTTATAAACAAATCGAATCTTTCCATCTAAATGCATTTGTTGCTTATCATCCTAGATTCACAGTTTCCATCTCAGGATCATTTCTTGTGTGAGTTTGCATTCAGCTTGCTTCACTGTAAAGCTTTCGGGTGCCCCAGACGAAGACTTGGCGTGAGCGGACTGGCCGCCCTGCTGACTTGGAAATCACTGCGTGGTTTTATAGCCGCTTCCTGACCCTTCAACTTGATGGTGTGGTCTGACATTAGAGACCATGCAGGTGACCTGTTACAGAAGGGTGACCCATGAAGATGGGGGGCGGGGACAGGTGGAAAAGAGGGAAGAGAAAGGAGCCCGGGTGAGGCCAGGGCAGCCCCGCGCTTGGCGGCCTGTTTGGCAGGCGCGCAGCAGAACGGGTGCTCCAACCAGGCCAGCCATGTTAGCTCTATACTTTCATGCCTTCCAACTGGCATTCCTACAATTAGGGAAGGGCCTTCAGGGATACTGGGTGTTTAGAAACTCTTGCCTTGGCCTCAGAGGCCCTCAGAGCCGCTGAACTCCCCAGAGGTGTCCCTTTCGCTCCACCCGTCTGCACCCTCAGCTGCGTCCTGGGAGCTGCATGGGCCCAGGAGCCAGCTGGCATCGGGCAGCGCTGTCAGGGGTCCCAGTACCCAGCAGACGATCCTGAGTGGCGCAGCAGGGGCCAGGGCGGCAGAGACTGGGAGCGTCAGTCTTGGCCCCCGGCAGCTCTGCTGCGAGCAAGGGCCCTGGGGACTGGCTGGCCTGACAGTCGGATCTGGTGGGCATGTGCCCTCTGGAAGAGGAGGCTTGAGTCGTCACCCCGGCGGGTCTTGTCCTGCTGCACTGCTGAGGGGAGCAGCTCCTGTGCATCCTTCTCACTCCACGTCCAAGCGCGCGTGACTAAGCAGCGTGGGGATCCGCCCACATCCCAAGGGCAGAGGCGAGGGCTGACGAGTGGTCCTGCCCCAGCTTCCGCAGCCCCCATGTGGAAAGCAGCCCCCCACCCGCCACCCCACCCCCACCACGCCACCTCCACTCCACCACCTGCCCCATGAATCCAAGCCTTGAACACTGGACTCACACTCCTCATTGTAGCAACCTGGGTATTTGTTGCCAGAATTGCGCTTCAGATAAGGTCACCTAGGGAAGCATAAGAAGGTAGATTGGGGAGGGGGGCGCTGAGAAGTGGGTTGAAAGAATCAAGTTCATGAGGTTCTTGGTAGCCCAGCGAGAAGCCCGGGCACCAGGAGCCCAGTCCACTAGGAGGAAGCTCCAGGCTTAGCCAAAGGAGCATGGGGAGGCTTCCCCCGGCAGGCAGGAGGGCTCCGTCTTTTTCGCTTTATGCACCCACTGGCCTTTTAAAAAAGCATTTTGAAGATGTCTTCTTCCTTTTGCATCAAGAACAAGCACTCTCACTCTGGTTGGTGAGACAGACAGACTCCAGAGGCCCTTGCTCCAACCAGCACATGTGGCTGCCCCTGCCCAGAAAGCTGGGACCCAGAACATGCCCTGGATGGCTCCTAAGTTAGGACATAAACAAGGCTCAGTGAGTTTTAAAAATACTAGTATCTCAAAAAGTATGCTGTCCAACCACTGTGGAACAAAATTATGAATCAGTAACAACAGGAAATTCACAAATATGTGAATATTTAAAAACGGGCTGCTTACTAGTAGGTCAAAGAGGACAGCACAAGGAACGTTAGAAAACACTAGGAAAGCGCAGGGCGCTAAAACTTACTGGAGGGCAACGCACAGCTGCCAATGCCCCTATGAAAAAGAATCTCAAATCAATGGTCTTTCACTTTGATGAGACAGATGAGAGCAAAGTAAATGAAAAGAAACAGGTGGAAGAAAATAGAAAGATTAAAGCATAAAGAATCAAAATAGAAAATAGAATAATAGAGAAAATCAATAAAACCAAAGGTCATGCCTTTGAAAAGTTAAATTTGATAAACCTTTAACTAAAATGATGATTGAGGAAAAAACTCAGATCCCTAAGATCAGAAATTACAGGGTGGATTAACAATTTTACAGGTGTAATAAATGATTGTAAAGGAATACAATGAACAATTTTGTAATAACAAATTAGATAACCTGGATAAAAACACACAAAACACAAAAGATCCCCCAAATTACCCAGAATAGAAATCTGAATACGCATATAACACATAAAAATATTGAGTTAGTAATCAAAAATCTTTCAACAAAAAAAGCCCAGCATGAGGTAACTTCACTAGTAAACTTTACCAAATCTTCAAATGAAAACTAATGCTGATCCTTCTTAAGCTTTTCCCTCAAAAGAGAGAGAAAAAACCATTTCTGGGCAGTGCCTGTGGCTCGAAGGAGTAGGGCGCCGACCCCGTATTCCGGAAGTGGTGGGTTCAGACCCAGCCCTGGCCAAAAACTTCAAATAAATAAATAAGTAAATAACCATTTCTAACTCATTCTTTGAGGTCAACATATTATTTTGAGACCAAAACTAGATAAATTCTAGAAGATAAAAGAAAATAACAAACCAAAATTATCCCCATACATACAGACACAAAAGTGTTCAACAGCATAGTAGCAGGACTGCACGTTTGTTTTAACATGGGAATATCAATCAACGTGAAATACCACTGAAATTTGGTGTGTGACGTACCACTAGAATAATGGGAAAATCCGTGACCATCTCAACAGATACAGAGAAAAAACGTTTGATAAAATTCCACATGCTTTCATGATGAAAACACTCACCAAACTTGTTTACCAAAAAAACTACAAACAACTAACATCCTATTTAATAATTAAAGACTGAAAACTTTTTCCCAAAATAAGGAACAAACCAAGCATGCCTGTTTTGGGTCCTCTGGTTTCCTATTGTGCAAGAAGTTCTAGACAGGTAAATTTGGCAAGAAAATAAAATAAAAGTCATTCAAATAGGAAAAGATTCAGTACAACTCAATTTATGTGCAGATAACATAATTTTATGTAGAGAAAATCCTAAAGAATACACCAAAAAATTTAGAGCATTTAGCTGGTTCAAGAAAGTTGCAGGATACATGGCACATATACAAAAATAAGTTGTTTTTTTCACATTAGAAGGGAACAATTTAAAAATTAAAGTAAGAAAACAATTTCTTTATAATAGTATCAAAAATTATAAAATGCTTATGTTATTTATAAAATTTAAATTTAAGAAAATTTATCCAGAGTCACAAGAAAACAATTTCTTTACACTTGTTCAAAAATAAGAAAATGCTTATTTTATTTATAAATTTAAATTTAAGAAAATTTATCTAAATAGTCACAAGACTTGTATAATAAAAGAAACTAGAAAACATTTCTGAAAGAAATTAAATAAAATCTAAGTAAATGGAAAGACATCCTACCTTGTGAATTAGATCACAATATTCTCCAAACAGACATATAGATTCAGTGCAATCCCTATCAAAATTCAAACTGAATTTTTTTAGAAATGGACAAGCTGATTCTATAGGTCATATGAAAATGCAAGAGACCCAAATAGCAAAAATCATCTTGAAAACAAGAAACAGAGTTGGCGGACTCACACCTCCTGATTTAGAAACTTACTACAAAGTTACATTAACCAAAACACGATTGTTCTGGTATAAAGACAGAAATATAGGCCCATGGAATAAAACGAACAGCTCAGAAATGCATTCACACACACATGGTAATGTGAATTGTGACAAGGTTTCAAGACCATTCAATGGAGAAAGGACTTTTACTTCAGCAAATTGTGCTAAAACAACTGGATATCCACGTGCCAAAGAATGAGTTTGAACCCTTACTTCAGACCATAAACAATATCCACGAACCATGAACCATCTAAGCACAAGAGCTAAAACTATAAGACTCTTAGAAGGAAGTACAAGTGTAAAATACATGACTTTGAATTTGGGAGCAGGTGTATGTATATGATACCAAAAGCACAAGCAACCAAAATAAAAACAAAAAAGCTAAATTAGACTTTATCAAAGTTAAAACCTTTTATGTATCAAAGGACACATTCAAGGACATGGAAATACGAACTACAGCTTAGGAGAGAATACTTTTAAATTATATATTCAGTAAGGGTCTGGTATTCAGAATATATAAAGAACCCTGCAACTCAACAATAAAAAGACAAATAACCCAACCAAAATATGAACAAAGGAATAGATATTTCTTAAAGAAGACACATAAATGACAAAAAGCATATGAAAAGATGCTTAACAACATTAATCATTAGGGAAATGCAAATAAAAACGAAGGTCAAATACCACATCACATCCAAAATGATGACTACGCCAAAAAACAGAAAATGCAACGGTGTCCTGGAGGGGGTGGAGAAAGTAGGTCCTCTGTGTGTATAGCTAATTGGAACATAAAATGCTCCAGCCAAAATGCAAAGTAACGTGGAGCCTCCTCAAAAAGTTAACACAGAATTTCCCATGTGGCCCAGACACTCTATTCCTGGGTATCCACTCAAAGGAACTGAAAACATATTTGTACAAAAACGTGTACAGAATGTTCATAACGATATTGTTTATTATAGTCTAAAAATGTAAGCAAGCCGCATTTCCAAAGACTGATTCATGGATAAACAATTTCTGGTGTGGAATATCACTCAGCCCTGGAGTGATGACGTGTCACATGTGCTACAACAGAGACAGGCAGAAAACTGGTCACTACAGGAAGACAGACAAGAAAGGGCCACATAGTGTCTGATTCCACTCATGTCAGATGTCCAGAAAAGGCAAACTAATAAAAACAGAAAGTAGATTGGTAGTTTCTAGGGACTAGCGGCAGGAGGGATTGGGGGGGGTTACCACTAATTATCACAGGATTTCCTTCCAGGATAATGGAAATGTTTTAAAATTTGGTAGTAGATGGCTTCTCAACCTTATGACTATAGAAAACACACAGCATCATACACTTTAATAGGGTGAATTTTATATCGCATAAATTATAAGTCAATTAAAAATTAAATTAAAAAAAGAAAAGGAGGAAGAGGAGAAAGAGAAGAAGCCAAGGAGGCCTCCCTTGATGTCCTGGTGTGGGTAAAATTCGGGGTGTGAGATGACATCTGAATGTCGCTTGGAAGTGAGGAACACACCATGAAAACTCAAATGAGTTCAGATGAAACATGCTTTTCTGCTTGGGGTTTATATCTTCTTATAAGTCAAAGATTAGTATAGAAAATTAAAGCACAAAGATAAAGACTAAATCAGGGGAAACAATATGCTTTAAGGGGACTGTAAAAATATTTCATATTGTGCCATTCGACCCAGAGAGAGAAGAAATAGGAGAGTGAAAGAGAAGCAGTATTTGAAGAGATAGTGGCTAATTTCACCACAGTGATAGACTGTGAAGCTAATTTCAAGTAGTTCTATGACCTTGACACGGAGAAACCAAGAAAAACCACACGTAAGCAGCCACAGTCACTTGCCTTCAGCGACAGTCATCAGCAGAAAACGAACCCTCCAAAAAGTGGCACAAACTTCTGCTCCACAGACATGAGCGAATCTCATAATCATCAAGCTGAGCTAAAACAGACACAGAAGAGAGCTCACACTGTATTCCTAAAATACATAGCACGTACTTAATAAAACAACAATGCCCATCTCCCCAGCCCTACGGAGAAAAGAAACAGCCGAGGAAGTTCTTTCTGTCCTGATTCACATTCAGCTCAAGTTCCAATCCCGAAAGCCAAAGAAAGAAAAACAAAAGTGCAAAGTCAAGTTTGTTCATGGTTTGTTTTCTTTTCAACTAGTGTGAATTCAATTAGTTAAATATAGCTGACGTTTCCTTGAAGGGTAAGGCAGAACGGGAGGACGTATTATTGCACATGCTAAAAAGGTTCACAAGTGCACACTCCAGAAAGTGGCACTTCACTTCCTTAATTATCTAGTAAACAGAGGGAGGAGGGGGAGGGAAAGAAGTCCCCTCTTTAGTGAACTAACATGGATTCATTCATGGACACACGCGTATGTACATCGAGTTCACACACGTATGAACACCACGTGCTGTGTCCTCACACTTTCTCAGCAGTTAAGAACCATACTCCTTACCCATGGCCTCAGGCTACCCTACGGTCATCAAAGACCAAATTATTATTTCTACAATTTTCACAGGCAAATAAGCAGTGCTGAGAGTGGTATTTTGAAAGATTTTGGAAGAAAGTCATGCATTTCTTGTTCAGTTGACATTTGTCCTTTTCTACATTTGAAACCGTAGGAAGTCAGCTCTCCCTAAACCACCAAATGTTGTTTGATTAACCACCTGTAGCTCCACGCCCCGCTCTGAGCACTGCCAGCTTCCCCCACTCTGACACTCTCTCTGTGCCTGTCTGGGTCTCCAATGGGCATCCTCAGCCAAATATGCAGCAGAACACCGGACTATTTTGGAAAATTGGAGATGGAGTTCAACAAAGGAAAATCTAATTTTAACTCACATACTAAAATTATTTAGGAACTTACAGGACAGACAGCAAAGATGGATGACAGCCTACAACCTCCCATTCTTCCTTCTTACTGTGAGACTCCCAGGAGACCTTGGATTTTTGGTAAGTTATCAAAAACTCAGGTCAACTGAATACACACTGGATATAGTAAGAAAACCTTTTGATCATGTTATGTAAATTTCTATCCCAAATAATTTAAAATTGTGTTACGAATAGTATTAGTACTATTGAAAAATGAATTTGAAAAAACTGAATAATTTATTTGATTTCCTTTCAAGCATCTGCAAACCATGAGGCTCTTTTGTTTTTTTAATGTAATAGCAAATGAAAAATATCAGTGAAATAGTCAAAAGATGAGAATAATTCAGTTTGAAAGGACAGTAGTAATTTGTTCACGTATTTTAAATCCAACTAACATGCTATGACCCCTAGTTCATGCCCTTCCCTAACGGGAGGTAATTTTTCATAGTTTCATTATTTTGATTCCAATATCTCATAACACCTCTCAAAAGATAGTGAAAAAAGTGAAGAAACATGATAATAGTAATCACCAGACACTCACCACTCGGATGGCACATCAGTGTGCTACTGAGCTCTCTTTGCACAACCTTCTACCTGGCCGTCATGTTTCTGATGCATTTCAAAGTCAATTGTAGGCGTTAATACATTTGCACATAAGTATTTCAGCATGTAACTCACTAACTAGAGTTCTTCTGAGATAAGTATTTAAACACAATAAATTCACAAATGTTAAGTGTGCATTTTCTGAGTTTAGCAAATTCAAACACTTGTGCAACTCAAAAAACTTACAGAAGTGTATTGTAGACCATTGCTGGCACCCCAACATTCTCCCTGGTAAACCATTGCCTGCACCCCCACATTCTCCCTGGTATACCATTGCCTGCACCCCTACAGTCTCCCTGGTAGACCATTGCCTGTACCCCCACATTCTCCCTGGTATACCATTGCCTGCACCCCTACAGTCTCCCTGGTAGACCATTGCCTGTACCCCCACATTCTCCCTGGTATACCATTGCCTGCACCCCTACAGTCTCCCTGGTAGACCATTGCCTGTACCCCCACATAATACCTGGTAGACCATTGTCTGCATCCCCACATTCTCCATGGCAGACAATTGCCTACACTCCCACATTCTCCCTGGTAAACCATTGCCTGCACCCCCACATAATTCCTGGTAGACCATTGCCTGCACCCCTACAGTCTCCCTGGTAGACCATTGCCTGCACCCCCACATAATTCCTGATAGACCACTTCCTGCACCCCCACATTCTCCCTGGTAGAGCATTGCCTGTACCCCCATGTTCTCCCTGGTAAACCATTGCCTGCACCCCATATTCTCCATGGTAGATCATTGCCTGCACCCCCATGTTCTCCCTAGTAAACCATTGCCTTCACCCCCCACATTCTCTCTAGGAGACCATTGCCTGCACCCCCACGTAATCCCTTGTAGACCATTGCCTGTACCCCCACATTCTCCATGGTAGACCATTGCCTGCACCTCCACATTCTTCCATGTAGACCATTGCCTGCACCCCCACATTCTCCCTGGTAGACCATTTCCTCCACCCCCATGTGCTCCCTGGAACTCTACTGATGGGCACCTGCCACATGTGCCCACAGAGGCAAACACTCTCCTGATTGCTTTAAATCATGACTTGACTTTCACTGTCTTGAATTTTAGATAAACAAAATTGAATATTATGTGTTTTCTAGATAAGGATTTTATCATTCAGACTAACATTTCTGGTTTCTGGAACATGTTCACTTTGTTGTATGTAGCTATGTAATGTGACTTATTCTTTTTTATTTTGGAACAGTAATTCTTTTTTTCTGGACATACATTTTTATTTTTCTTCACTAAATATGCAGAAATGAAATTCCCACATCTGTTTTCATTTTTGCTCATTTTTATATATCAATGAAATATTTGTTGAAAGATAATGCGTTAATCACCCATTTAGTAAAAGTAAATGTTCACAAATAAACTTGAATAACAAACAAACATAAAGCATTATAAGTTCAACATATCAGGAACCAAACTTTCCACTAGATAATTATTTGGCCAATATTTGTTCTTATCTAAGCTCACAGCAAAGCAGCAGAGTTAGGATTCACACCCAGGTCATCTAGTTCCTGCATTCAGTGCAGGCTTATCTGCTTCTTCATTATTTTCTACTTGGATATGTTTAGGGGGAAACATCTATAAGGATGGAGGAAGCATTTGCTGTACTTAGCACCACACAGCTGAGTCCCAGAGCCACTGCAGCATTCCTCCCCAAGACCCCAGGGCATCTGTATACCTGCCACGGACACAAACCCACCTGCCCCACAGGGCACAGATGCAGGGCACACCCACTACGTTTGCATGGATTTTGCAAATATGTTTCACTGTATGTACGATAAAACAAATATTAATCCAAATAGTTTGTTTATAATTTGTTGACATTGTGAATAACTATTTTCCCTCTAAACAACATGCTGTTTCAGGTGTCAGGAAAAATTGATCTTTCTTACTCAATTCTAAAGTTCAAGTTTGCACAAATAATCTGTACATTTTAAATTATGAATTCCACGTACAAATAGCCTTTTTCTGTGTGCTAAGTTCTCTGTCGTAAATGGTTGTCTTCATTAGCTTACTTGAAAAGTACAAACTCCAAACCATTTGGGTCAATGTGATATTAGGTGAAAATGTTATTCCTTAAGAACCACCTGGGCTTAGCAGAAAGCTACACTTGACTGAGACAGTCCCTGAACCCAGTAATAAACACAAGTCGTGACTTAGCTTAGTGTCACAGGATATGTTCTAGAAAAGCAGGCTCTGTGTTGGACGGATGGTGACACTACCTCCAATTACTGGATTAGAAACTGCTCAGTCAGATGGAGAATATGTTTATATTCCTTATATCCGAAGACATAAAAAACGACATAGACAAGGAAATTAAAACAATAACATAAAAGACCCCAAAGATAAGAAGCTGTATTTACAATCTACTCAAAATTTTGTATAACACAAATTAAAAACAATATAACCTACTTTTTGACTATTAAAGCAAACTTTTCCACCCATAGATTCAAACCATTAGCAAAAAGAGAAAAGATAATTGCCCTCCCACTCAGCTCCCCAGGATTTTGTCCCTTAAAATGGGGATGATTTCTTGAGATTCTCTCATGATTACTTTGGAAGCTATTGTGAGTTTATGAGTGCCTTTAGCTTCTAATGCGGCTCCAAATGTCAATCTCTCGACTACTGAAGGACAATTAGGCAAGCCATGTAATTGTATTGTCACTTATTAATTTCAAGCTCCAATGTCATAAATTATATGCTTTAATTAATACTGTGTCAGTGGCAATCTGTAACTTTGAATGCATACGGAGGTTAACAAGAATACATAATTAAAAGAAAACAGTGAATAAGGGCACGGCTGAACAGTTTATAAAATTAGGCAAGAGAACAAGTGCTTTGTCAGCATGTAAGCCCCATGATTAAAAAAGAGGACAGCAGGATTAATAAACTAGAGCTGAAAAAACAGAGAAAGAGCAGAAACCACAGAGAAAGATACAAAATGAATTCGTAAATAAATGAAGGAACAGTCATGGCAGAGCATTCTAAACCATGGTGCTCCCAACAAGGAACATATTTGCTGATAGATTTTCAGTAAACCGAGTTGGTTAAGCCCCTCTGGGATCTGCGTTCTCGTGTTGGAGCCCTGCAAAGTGTCACTTCCCTCGTGAACACAGCACACTGAGGTGGCTGAGTGTGTTCCAGGGACAGAGACTTGATTCTGAACATCATTTATCAGCTTCCAGGCTCCAGTGCTGCCTGTGAAGGGGCCGCTGCACACGGTTCCCCTAAGACACCACAGACAGGACGTTTCCAGAAGGAAGTATCTGGGCTGCTGTTGGGCTTTTTTCTACCTCACTATAGTTGTTTTATTAAAACTGGGGGAGGATTCTGTGTAGGAATGATTTCAGGGTTCCCAGAAAGCCGATGCCTGGTCCCATCTGCTGGTCTGACAGATGTGTGACCAAGGCTGCTAAAGCCAGATGACGATTCAGCAGCAGAGCCCAGGATAGAAGTTCAGGGCCAGGTGACACAGCAGCAGAGCCCAGGATGGGGTCCCAGGTTTACGCTGATCATGAGGCTAAAGCAATCTCAAGGTGCCTAAGGTGGCAAGTTACGTTATTATGGAGTCAGAAACAGGATAGAAAATTGTGCAGTACAAACTGAGGGTGCCAGGGACGCTGACACAGAAGAGGCTGCCCCTGGGCAGGGAGGTGCCTTGGGAATAAGCTCTTGGTGAGCATGGGCATTGCAATGACAACCCCACAATCTTGCGGGTAGAACAAGGTCACAGAGACACCTGGTGGCAGTGACCTTTGGAGCTGTGGGAGAGAGGGGGGCATCGGGCATGCAGTGTGTTTCACTGGGGCACCAGGAGTAGTACAGACTGGGCACTGGGTTTTACCTTCTTCTGTTGCTGGAGCTCCTGGCTGGAGGGTTCTGCATTAATTGTTGTGGAAACATCTCCACCTGACAAAATTATTTTCTGGATAGTTTTATCTTCACTGTAATGAGCCTACTGTTATTCCAAGGTGAGTTGTAAAGGCACATTAAGTGATCCCTGCACTTGAAATAGTTTTTTATGCTAATTACAGATGTCAAATTTCCATGATACAATGGACTCAAAATTGGTGCAATTTGTTTGATTTTCTACTCCAGTTATATCACAAGACAACTTCAATGTGCTGGTTCCTAACTTAGTGACCTTGGAAAGTCATTCTATCTTCTGGTTTCAAGACCCTGTCCTGTCATACGGAGCCACCAAATAAGTCACAGGACACCGCTGGGGTTAGAGGAGCTGCATCTCTGTCTACACCATATGTCTCTCTGTATCTCACCCACAGCTGTGTCCAGACCCTCCCTGCGTCCCTCTCTGTCTACACTGCATCTCTCTCTGTATCTCACCCACAGCTGTGTCCAGACCCTCCCTGCGTCCCTCTCTGTGTACACTGCATCTCTCTCTGTCTGTCACCCACAGCTGTGCCCAGACCCTCCCGGCATCCCTCTCTGTCTACACTGTATGTCTCTCTGTATCTCACCCACAGCTGTGTCCAGACCCTCCCTGC
>NW_003852422.1:1914469-1932876 GCF_000181295.1 Otolemur garnettii
AATAGACCTGGAGAATATCTTAGGGCTTGAATAATTTTAAATGGTATTAAATAATGTCAGAGTCTGAGGAACAAAGGTAGATTAATAAGTAAGGAAAAGTATCCCTGTTGTTGTGAATTTAGTCCAAGTCCACAGAGTCCTGGGACTGCCTCTCTGCTCCACCCCCACGCACCTTTCACCAACCTAGAACCCAGGGGTGTCGGCCACTGTGCTACCGGGCCAGGTTTCTGAGAGAACCGCAGTATAAAATCCCCACGGGATCTTTGGAAAGAATGAAATGGTATTTCCGAATGTTCCCTGGGTGTGGGGGCAGCAGAGGACTCCATGCTATTGCAAAACCGAGAACAACTGGGCAACGTGATTGTAATATTATGTATTAATGTGCTCGACAAGCACAGGGCACGTGCTGGAGGGAACGCAGGATGCTCTGTTTAAAGCTCTCCGAGAACAGAGAATGGCGAGAGATGGAAGCCGCCACTGGAGGGAAGTAAGTAGATTCTAAGCTCCGTGGAAACCTGCGCGGAGCTCCATGTACCCGTGGTGCGCCCTGTGTGACGGGTACCAGCAGTACCGACACCCACCTTACAGCCTTCAGCACTTAGGAGGGGGCTCCCTATGATGACAACTTACAATTAATCAATCAAATCAATAATTCTGAACTACTTTCTTTTGCGCTTATAAGTGCATGTGCGCAACCCGCTGTGTCCTCTCACAGCCCTGGGCTGTGTCCGCAGGTCCCTCGAGCACAGCACGGCTGTTAACTTTCTAATGCAATTTTGTGTTGTTGGTGTTCCCGCTAGGACTTCACCTCCAAAGCTGAAGTCCTCAGCAAGTCCAGGTGAACCTGCATCAAAGAGAAAGTTGGTGTTGATGGAGGTGAAATAATTAAGCATTGCGGGGAGGTTGGATGCCGTCCCTCTCCTGGGCGCAGTGCGCTCAGTCGCCCAGGGCATCTGTGAAGGTGCAGTGGGGGGATGCAGCGTGAGAGAGGCGGCAGCTCCAGCAAAGTGTCAGTTGTCAGAAGGCAGAATAGTGGATTAATTGCAGAAACAGAAAGGTGGTTACTGGTTTGAACATCAAAATAAGTGTAACATTCCTTTAGCCTAGCATGGATGGAGCATTAGGCGGGTGTTAACCTTTAATACTGCTTTTGAAATTTCTTCTATCTCCTGTCTAAACTTTTGTTATGAGTTTATCTTTGCATTCTGTTTGAGTTGAAAGAAAAAATAAAATGCTTTCTGTAACTTATGATAATACAGGGTATTCTGACATGTTGTTATTACAGTATCACCCTGTGTTATTATTACCACAGGTGAGTCACAACATTGTTCTTACTGATGTTCACACAGAGGTCCTCAGAGATCTGAGTTAGATAAAAAGCAACCAAAAACATTCTCAGGAATGTATCTTTATAACTTGGGGAACCCCTGCACGTCAATTAAAAATGAAAAGTTGCTTTGTGCCCTATTCACAAGCATGTCCATAATTCATATTTTCAAGATGAATGTGAAAATATTTAATTTCTATATAAAAAACTCATGCAAATGAGCAGATAGCAAATATCAGTAAAATAGCAAAATGGCAACTTAGAACCTCACACTGACGGTCTTTACAGAAATTGTTTTTATTAAACCCACCACCCAATTACATGAGTGAAGTGGAGGGATGAGACCTGCACGTGATGAAAGAGTTGTAGCCATCACAAGAAAATTAGCTACAAGTGCTGTTCAAACGTAGCATCTCTCTGCTAAACCCACACCCATAAAATTACGAGTTCAAGTTCAGTGGAAACAGGAACTTCATAGTCTTATTCAAGAGCAGCACTTTTCACACCCCCCCTTTTAAAAAATCTTACAGCAGACTTGAACCTGTAGTTAAACTTTCATAGCACACTTAAGTTATGTTGATTTAAAAAAAAAAAGAGTACAAAAAAAGAACATACGGTGCTTTGAACTTCCTTAAAAAATAATTCAAATTAATGATCTTTAAAACTTTTCAAGGCACACATAAGATCCTCTCCAGCACACCAGTCGAAAATCACTGTTCTAGAAGATGCCCCCATATCCTGTGCACCTGTGATCCCAGCTACTCTGGAGGCCACGGTGGAAGTACTACGTGAAGCCAGGAGTTTGAGATCATCCTGGGAGACTCCATCTCTGGAATAAAAAATACAACAATGTCCTTGATGTTCCGAGACCTGCCTGATGAGAAGAGTGCTTATTAAATAGTTATTAAATGAATGGGTAAATTTTGGAATTCCACATGCATAAATCTCATTTCATTTAGTGTCATATAAATCATGGGCCTATTTGGTATTTTATTTGCATAATGAGTGGCACTTAGGAATTGTACGATATAGAACCAAGGCAGCACCAGCACTCACACAGGCTCCACTCGGACCTCCTTCCCCCGACCCTGTTAGTTCCAAGAGTCCCAGGAACAATAACTACGGCCTCCTCACACTCTTGCCCACTGAAGAGAGGGCAAAGCTCTCACACAAAGTTCTTGTTTATAAAAGGAAAGGATGAGAAATGCTCATGTTTACAGTAACAGCAAACTATGAGGGCCCTAATACAGGGAGCGGCCACACACCAGGACCATGTGGAGGCATGGCCACAGCTGCATGGGTTCACAGTCTTACAGGGGGGAAACTTCCTCTGTGGAATTACTACTCGTGGAGCAGGCTCAAGAGTGAGAACACCAAAATATGATTATTTTGTCAGATTGTAAAATGTAGCTAGTAATTTTATATATATCCCTAAATTATGATTGGTTTAGATGATGATTATACTATAATTCCTAATTAGAATTTATTCATCATGCAAAATTTAAGGATCATGGTATACAATTTTCTTGTATAAATGGATTTATATAGGTATATTGCATAATTAAAAATTAGCAATAATTAGTGCTATTATTGATAAGAAAAAATATTCAAAATTGGCAAATTTATGATTTCCTTTCTTCTTTCTCATTGGCTCTGAAGTAAATTGTTTTTATAAAAAAGGAATACATTTTCCACCGTTTCTAAGAATATTTGAAATAAAATATCTATATTTCTAATCCTTGGTGTTTGCACCATAAAAACAGGATTAGAGACATAACTTATGTCCACTAATGACTTCAGAAGTCCAGACAGTGGGGAGTCTGCCAGTAGTATCCCTCTCTGCTTCCGCAGCCTTAGCGGCGCTCACCAGCAGCTAGAGGGCCCGTCCCCAAGACCCCATGGGGTGCTGTGCCCGGCTTCCTTCCCAGGTGGGCCTCTCCACAGGAAGCCCAGGCTGCCTTCCAGCAGGGGCACCAGGTGTCTGGAGGAAGTGTCCTCAGAGAATCAGGATAAAGCTCTAGCACCTTTTAGGGCTCTGAGAAGAATGACATTTGAGACTCTGATTTATTATACCTACAAAGCATGACTCTCGATTTATATGGACAAAAGCATTGTTTTACTAAGCTTAGAGCTTCCTAAAGAAATGCTACTTCAAGCATAATTTTAAAAAAAATTAAGTTCTATGGGTATTTCTAGGAGATTATTTGTCTGTCCCTATTGCCACTTTTTAAGGCTTTTGAAATTGTGTCTCCACACACCCGTGAGCTCTTCTCCCCTCAGCAGACCCCAAAGGGGTTGGAAATCTCTCCTGATAGTCATGGGTCCAAATAAAAACTGCGCCTTGAAAAGCAAACAATATAATTCTCATCCATATCAACACAAATATGCGCATCATCTAAAAATTATGAAATGATCAATATTGCAAGTGGTGCTTTTATACTTTGCTTTCTATATTGTTTGTTTTTATAGTTTTGAACACTGGATTAAGTGTCAGTAGAGCTATTTCTTGTTCCAGATCCATTTCTACCTATTCATAGCCTGAAATAAGTGATAATCCCATTCAGAAACTATTTACATCTGTAAAATTAGCAGCTGGAATAAGTGACCTCAAGTAGCTTCTCCAGGCCCAGGATGTCCTGACAAAGTGTGAGAGGACAGATCCCTCCACTTGCTGTAACTGAGGCATTACGGGCTCAGGCGCAGATGCGTATCTGGGAGTCACTTACAGCACCAATATCCACCACCTTACAATGACAACCTTCAGATTCATGTGGCCACAGTTCTTCTAGCTTATGTAGCTGACTTTATTTGGAATTTGTTGACATTCAATATTTGCCATGTCAGCAGATTTACATAGGAGCCCAGGGCGCACTGCTGGCAGGAAGGACGTACATACTATGTTGATTACAATTCACCCCAAGATTGGAAATATATATCATCACATATTAGCCCCAATTCACATGCAAAATGATAACATCCTCAACTTTTTTTTCTAATCAAAAGGTTTTTATAAGAATCTCTCTATAATCAAGCCAAAAAATTGTTGTAAAGGAAATGGCTCTCATCCCTCTGTGTCTCAAGGACGCCTGCTGAAGCCCAGAGGGGATCAGATGATGTGTGTGGCTGAGCCGGGAGTGCAGCAGGCTCACGTGAACTTGAGGCCCAGTAGGAATAAAGGCGTGTTAGAACCAGAAGCCAAGTGCACATCAGAGGGTCTGCAAGCCTCTGTGCAGTACTAAAACCAGAGTGCAAATGCTGTCACAGTAGGAAGTTTCAGAGTAAAGGGGCAACAGCAAACGAAATGCAAAAGCAGGCATTCTGTCTAACCCTAAAATTAGCACTGTAATTCCTTTGATAGTTTTAATGATTTACTGATGAAACTTGCCTGATAATTCTGATGAGAATGATGAGGTTCAGGGGTAAATATGAAAATATGTTCCTATCTTCCATCATAACCATGAACACTGTCCAGGAAAGGGTCTGAGTCCAGACCACACAGCAGAGGCCTCTGGATGGGTATTGTCTCAGCTCCATCATAGAGAGGTCAGAGTAGGTTGTGAGAGCAAAAGGAAATATCCTTTGCATTGCCAGCATGGTCCTGAGTACAATGAACCAGAAAGCAAACCGATAAAGGTCAAGCCTGTCATTCACCAAGTGTCCGAAAGGGAAATTTTGATTTTTCTTAAATAAAAGGTAATTTGACCCATCATGGCTGAATGTTACATCAGAAGATGCCCCACTTTGCCCTGATGTAAACACAATAGCGCTTCAAGGAACATTGTCCAAGAAAGCCCTCGGGTCTTGGTGAATATATTGATCTCATCTGAGCTAATAAACGTGCAACAATGAAACCCGCTAATCAGGGACCAGGGCAGAAATACCATCCTGCCCTCCTGAGAAATATCAATGACCCTGTTTTTACTTACGTGTGATTTCTTTATTCATATTCACAACCCCCAACATGGTTTCAACAAAGGAACTCTTCAGGTTCTTTAGAAACTGTCAGTCAAGATTCTGGTTTAGGTGCAAACAAGAGAAGATTGTTGATTAGTTTATGAAGGCAGAAGAAGGCACACAGTTAGACTCAGGAGGTCAGTGTGGACCCTTAAAAACAACTCAACAGAAAGGAAAACAAGCAGAAAACTCCAACTGGCTGGCCGCAGCTCTGTTATTGGAGCTAAATTCTCACGGCATTTTGCTTTCGGTCCCCTGTCTATACAGTAGAATGCTCTGTTTTAGTTACCAATCAAACTGTCCATTCCCATCCCCAAGACATCTGGCCAATATTTACCTCCATCTCCATGTAAAATGAAAAAACCAATCCAACAAAGACAGAGGGCACAGCAAATCGCTGTGCAGAATGAGAGGAGGTTCTGGACAGCCTCGCCTCTGCCCTGGGAACCAGAGAGTCCGGTTCAAATCCCACCTGCGGGTTTTTTGGGCCTATTAAGTAACTCAGGCACCTGAGGCCCTATTAAATAATTCAGATTTCCTCACCTATGCAAAGGTGCTGTGTCTGCAATCACATCTTAATTTCTGTGAATCAATTCATTTACCTGAATTTAATGTTTTAATTCAAAGAACCACTCAGTAGATTCTGAGCGGAAGGTGACTTAAAGGTCTAAATTCTCTGCAACCTATAATAGAATTTGGACACCAGCTCTAACTTTTTGTAATTATATTCCAGTTTTCTTCAATGAATTGATCATAAGATCTGTGCCCCACAACAGATGTTGCATTGATTCTGGAAGGGTGGCCCTGTGCCTGGTGGAATCAAGTGTTCCTGAGGTAGAAAACAAGACCTATTGTATTTAATGATAAAACCCATAGACAAAAGGGCCCAACTCCCTGAGCACATATATATTCTTAAACAGCTTTATTCTTTTTTTCAAGATGTATTTTATTTTAATTGTGGTCAAAAGCACATAAGATCTTGCAGTCTATAAAAACAAAATATCGTTGTATTGTTTGACAGAACATCTCTAATTCCTCCAGCACCTCAGCCTGAACATTCTTAAATGTTCTACATCTTTTTTTTTTCTTCCAGATCCTGGGACTTGTTACTGTTAGTCTCTAGATATTTTTACAAGGTCCTCCTCATCTCCCATAATTACCCCCTTTTTTATTTTTAATTAGGAGTTCAGGTCTTTTAGACTTGACACCAATTACCTGCCGTCTCCTGTATTCTGTTTTTTTTTTTTTTCTTTTTTCTGGCTTATTTTTGGTGGTCATCCCTCCTCTCTGTTTATTCCCTTTGGTCTCAGCAGGCTTTCCTGTTGCTGTGATCTTCACTTCTGCTGGGATGCCAAAGTCCTGCCTAGTGGTTGCTGTCATTTGTTTTCTTCCATATGTAAAAATTAATTGTAGAGGCTTCAGATTACGTACATGGAGATCCCACAGCAAAGAAGGAAGAAAAATAGAAAATCAACAGTCTTAAGCAGGTTTCTTTTTAAATTTTTGTAAGGTTAGGGGCGCCTCCCTTACTGGATGTACTCATGGTGTAAAAGTCTATGGTGTGGTGATTCTTTCACTTTTTTTTTTTTTTTTAGCTTTGTTGGTGGTGGTAGTTGGGGGGAAGACTGTGAAACTTAAAATAACCTTGAAAACTCACCTCCTCAGACTGGGGTTGAGTTGCAAAGACAACGGCCAGCCATGCAGGAGAGTTAGAACTGGGTGCAATCAGGCATGGGTTAGTATCTGCACAAAAGTAGAATAGAAAATGAATGTGATATTGAGCAACTTCCCTAAACCACCTAAGCCTCAGTTTAATTGTCACTGAGCCAGGGAAGAGAGCACCCCGTAGCATGCTCAACGCTGTGGTGTGAGCAGTCCGTGAAGCACTCAGTCAACCTCTGTCACTACCAGCTGACCAAAATTATCTTGAACGTGTCATCTTACAAATAATCTTACACTAGGAAAATCACAGGCAACGTCAAAAATTTCTCCAGCATCATTTGTCTTTTGTAAATAACCCCCCAATTTAAGAGACTGCCCCTCTGCCACTGTCCAATGGCCATGACCCAAAAATAAGAAGGTGAAAAACCAGAAATAAGCTGGCATTTCTTCTGATGTCACACTCTCCAAACCCCACAGGAAGTACATCTTACTTAGAGGGAAAAAAACTGGTGTCTCAAAACATAATATAAAGCTCAAAGCTCTCTTTCAGAGCATAGTTTTTACTAATTTATCCCATTTCATTCATTAATTTATCAGTCAATATTAAATGGCTAGAGATTTCTGAGTTGAATAGACTGGGAAAACATATGTTCTTTTTTCTTTCTCTTTTTTTTTTCTCTGTGCAATAAAAGTAAAGCAGAAAAAGAGATAATAGGTCACACATGTACAATTTAGGAGAGTGAATGCTTTAGAGAATTAGAAAGAATAAATAATTTCTAAGTTGAAAGGAATGGTAGCTGAAAGCATTTACCATGTGTTAACTAAAATCTCTCCCTCTTCCCAGGCAGTGCACTGAGGGGATATTTTTGTTTGTTGCAGCTCCCCCTCCCCTTTTTATTTTCTTCTCTTTTCAGGATATCGCTGAAGGGATCACAGCAGGAAATTACTTGTGCTTGTCAGTTGATTGTGCAGTGAAGAGCCCAGTGTGGCTAAGAGCTGAAGATCTCTATCCCTGACCAGGAGAGTGAAAGGCAGTGTGATGGACCCAGCTCAGCTGCCCCGACCTTCCTGGTGACCTTGACCTGGAGGCTCACCGCCCTCCTAGTGAGAGTGAGATAATGTGCACAAGGCAGTGGCCTCCTCACACCAGCCTTGGTCATCACAGGCCCCACACCGGCACCCTGGCCTACTCCACCCTCCCGGGAGGAGCAAGTTGGTGCTGCCAGTGCACGAATCAGCATTTGGGGGACTGGCCCCATCCGACCATGTGGATTCTGTTTTGCTTTTCGATTAGATAATGCTCCTCTCTCCAGGGACAAGAAAGGCTTGCCTTCAAATAAAATAAAAGGTCAGGCAGCCTACACCGTTTCTACCTAGTGGAAAACACAGATGCAGGAGGCCAATCACTATTCTTTGCTCCCCGACGGGGTGTGTGCAGAGGCCTGCTCAGCTCTACCGCACCCCTGACAGCGTCCTGTCTTGGCTTCAATCACAAGAAAGTGTCACTGATTCCTAGGAGGAAATTTTCAGGTGCTGCAGGACCAAAATTTACCACTGCAGGTCATCAGTGAGATTTTTCTATCAGAGTACAGGTGTACTAATTGCTTTGGGTCAGAATAACATGGATGTACAGGTCAACACGGTCTTCAGTGCTTCCAGGTACATCACAGGTAATCACTCTGAAGCATAACCAATTATCTGATTCTTTCAATGACATGCTAAAATATTTCACATCTGTGTGTGATGCCTGGATAGCAAATGACTTGAAAATTCTTGAACAATTCAGGAAAATCAAATAGTTCTCTGGAGGTCTTGCCTTTGAGCGGAGGTGGGGTAATGTGTGGAGCCTTCTAGGTTAATGCAGTGCTGTGGGTGTAGACATTGAAGCCATAGTGGATGGGACAATTCCCTACAGCCAAAATGCCAAAATCACTGTCCCCCAAAGTGTGTGGACACAGTGTGTTTATTTCTGTGCAGTCCTGCAAGGACAACTTTATGTTCCCAAAGCAGCAACCACCCAGCCTCGGGGGGTGGGGGGGTGGGGCACACACCCACGTGGTGTATGTGCCCACCGGTGGGCACCCAGAGAAAGCCTCTTAGTTATAGTCTCTCGATCAGGTAGCCGTAAGTAAAAGAATGGTGTTATTTATCAAGTTCTCTTGGAATGGAAAAGAAAACGTCAGCTGCGAGCTTTGAGGGTGCTGGAGCGCAGCAGGGCCTCCCAGGGTGAAGGCACAGGGTGGGGCCTCGGGGTTCAGTGCCACTGCGGTGACCAGGGCAGCAGGTGGTGTGGGTTCCAGCGCAGTCTTGGGCACCTCCTCTGAACCCCTTCACCCCCTACCTGGCTACCTCGGCCCGCCACCTGCTCACACACATCTCCACGGACCCGTGTGCTCCCCCCGGCTCTCAGCGCCAGGGCTCACACCTTACTTTCTCTCTGTGTCCAATACTCAAATACTTGGGGAAAGGGGCAGCTCAGCTGGCCAGTTGCAGTGGTCCCACTCCGAGCAGGGCCCTCGGTTGGGATGACTCCCCACGCCCTGGCACATGGAGCACGTGGGGCTGGTGCACGCAGTGCCCACCAAGGGAATCCAGGTGACATGGGGTGGGACGCAGCCCCGGGGGCTGTTCTCCTGGTGGGGCCTGGTGAGCACCAGCAGGAAGCAACCTCAGCTGGCCACACTCCACACGGCCCACTCCACACTGGCCACACTCCACAAGGCCCCTGTAAAGCATCGTCTCTTTGGCAGCTGCGGATTGGAAGAGTGTGCAGCTTTCTTGGCAGGACGCTCCCGCCCCACCCCCGCATCCATCCCCACCGCCCCTCCTCCATCTCCTGGCCAGGTCTCCTAGTTCTGGTGCGTGGCTGCTTCTCCACACCCGTGGCTCTGCTGAGCTCAGACCCCAGCCTCAGCATCTCCATCCCCTGAGTGACAGTACCCTCTGCAGCTTTGCCTGCCTTGTGCTTTAATCACCTTTCATTAGGAAAATTGCAGGATGTGGAACACTTGAGCTGCAGGCCTTTCCCAGACCTGCTCCCCACTGCTCCCTGGTGCCGGAGAGAATGGTCACATCCAAGGTGGGAACCTCAAACTTGACCTCTAGACAGTTTCAAAACTTCTATTCAAACATTGACTGTCACAACTCTTTCCTCAGAAAATGGCTTGATTTGTAACTAGCAGAGAAAGTGCAGCCGTGAGACACATCTTGCCTCGGACCCTCCCTCCCCGGCCTCGAACTACAGTCACTTGAGTTCTCCTTAGCTTCTCCCATGTTCAGAGGAAGGCTGTGCAGGAGGTTCTCATGTTAAACAGGTCTCACTGGTGAGGAGACAATGGTGGCAACCTCAGAATATCAAACACACGTGCACACAAGAAGCAAAGCTACATAAAGGTTTGTGGCAAAGCAGAAAAATAAAAGCAAAACCACATCTTCAGTTAATGAGTATCAAACAAAATATTTCTTCATTAAAAAAAGTCTTTAAAGAAAGAAGAGAACAGGATGCGTGATTTAAAAAAATGCAAAATGAGAACAGCAGATGGTAAAAGACTAACAGGTAACACCGTGATGGCTTAGAAATTAATTGGAGACACCAAGGCTCAGCTCCCAAGAGGCCGCCAGGAGGAAAAATGAACAGAAATTCACAATGAGATGAATCATAGTAAAACCACAAGTACAAAGGGCCAGGGGAAGAAGGTAAAAGGCTGATTCTTCATTAGCAACACGAAAGACAGAAGGAAGAGAAGTAACAACTGAAAAACAGCTGTCAGACTCAAGTTGAGCAACCGGGAATCACTTGCCCAGAGCGCGTCAGCCATGGTGCAGACTCAGGATCGCGGCACTCAGCTTGTCTTGGACTCACTGCAGGGACCCAGCCAGACCGCGTAAGCCTGGGCGAGGAAGCAACAAAGCCCACAGGAATTCCACAGTGGGAGAAAGGAGAGCACACATCACACAGGCAGTGCCAATAAAATGGAAACATAAGCGCAAAAACTCTAAACAAGGAAGGTAAATAGAAAATTCCAATTAGGTCAAGGGAGTCAGCATCATGGTAATAATAAGAGTGGAAAAATGCCAAACTAAATGGCATTTAAAATCAGTAATATCTGATTGAACTGTTTGAACTCACATAAAGCTATAGATTCCTGAAAGATTGAAAGCACAGTTATGGAAAACTATCTAAGAAGCAAATAAACTTTCAAATAAGAGAAACACATATGACTGTAGTGGTATCAGTTAAAATAGACCTCTCATCACAGGAGTCACACTGGAATGTAAAAATTTTATATTTGCACCCAACTTTAAAAAAGTAAAACCCATTATTATAATTCTAATGGAAGATATTGTCAAACCTTTATTAGTAATTTGATCAAACTGAGCAAAAACAAAACAAAACAGTAAAAGTAATGTCCACAGTGCATAGTCAACATGCTTGAGAGAGTGGCTGGCTACACATTAATAGATATTATACATATATATAATCTAATAGCTCTCTATGGGAGACTACCCATTCTTCTGAGGTATAGATATAATTCAGATAAAAATTCATTAACTATTATGCCATGAAGTAAATTTCAACAAGTTTTAGAGAACTTATAAAACAGAAATGACATAACACAACACAGGACACTTAGAAATAAATTACCAAAAGATAATCAAAATAAACTTACATATGGAAAGTTAAAACTCATGGACTGTGTAATACATTGAAACACAAGCACACACAGAAAGACATGACTTGTGGGTCAAAAAGTAGAGAGAGTGGAAAATAGAAAATACTTAAATGCTACTAATCAAAATGTATTCAACATGTGATATTGTAAAAATAATCTCTGAGTTAATCTAAAGAAAACAGAAATGAAATTGTTAAGTGCAGAAGTCAATGACACAACAATTTGTGCCAATAATCACATGGAGAAATTTATCCAAAATATATAACTTGCTAAAATTGCCTCAAGAGAAAATAAAACACATGAATGGTTCCATAATGATAAAAGAAATTGAATCAGTAGTTTAAATTCTTTCACCAGGACAGTTTTACAAGTTGGTTTTATCAAATACATTATTTTTCAAGCCTATGCAAAGTCTTTCAGAGAACAGAAAATGAGAGATTATTTCCAAACTTATTTTTATGAAGCTAATAACTAACTATACAAACAAAATCAATAAAGACAAAGAAAAAATATGACATGCTAAGCATCACACCAGAAAAATACCAAAACTTTCTCACAGACAAAAGTTCTAAGAAACATGTTGGAATATCTAGTCCAACAATATAAAAACCCTGAAGTTGAGTTTATTACATGAATGCCAGGTTGGTTCAATATGAGAAAACGTGTGGGTCTCATTCACCAAGTCAGTAGATTTTAGTAGAAAAACCATTAAAAAATTTCTATAACAATAATGATCTCAGAAAAATATAAAAAGTCATTGAAAATTATTAAAAATAACTTAGCAAACTAGAAATACAAAGAAAATCCATAAACTGATAAATGATTTTGAAAAGCTTATGATCAATGGGAAGGGATTATTAAGATGAACCTCTCTGGCAGCAGAGATAACAAAATACACCTACTGTCAAGACTAATTCCAAATTTATAGAGCTTCTTTCTAATGCAATATGATAAGAAAAGAAGTAAATTATAAGAATTGGAAAATCAGAAATAAATTTATGATTGCCTGCCAAAGAAAAGCCATATGTTTTATGGACTCTTAAAATTAATAAGGTAACCTAGAAATGATGCAAGAATAACATTAACATGCAGTTGTCGAATGTATTCCTGTATCACAGAAAAATAGAAAATCAAGTAATATTTAAAATAACTGCAAAATAATAATACCTAAGAATAAATATAATGCTCCTATATAGCACAATATACAATTTGGGAATCATTTTAAAAGATAAATGAAGAGGTCTACTACATTAAAAAAAAATCTTCATAAGAACAGATTTGTTTATAAAATTGGTACAATTCAGATCTAAATTCCAATTTGAAGTGGTTGAAAGTTGGCAAGACTATTCTAAAATTATATATCAATAAGAACCAAAAATATCAAAATATTTCTTTGAAAAAATTATATGCCATTGCCCATGATCAGAAAAAGGAAGAAGTACCAAGTGCAATGTGCTGAAACAATTGGTTAACCCTCTACAACAAAAAATGAAATTGAATTTCTACTTTACACCTAAGCAAAAATCACTTCAACATGTATTACATATTCGAATGTGAAGGAAACACCTCTAAACCTTTTACATAAATACCTTCCCCCCAAAGAAAGAAGGAGATCTTAATCAAGACAACTCGGACGCAAGTCACAAAGGACAAGAATGATAAGTTCACCTCCACAAATGGAACCTCTGTCAAGAGAAGACCTGCTGGGGGAATGAGGAGAGAAGAGCCACAGGCTGTGGCAAGAGCCTAGGGTTCACCCAGGATGCCCCACATCCAAGGAAACATCTAACCTTTCAGTTGAAAAATAGGAAAAATGTAGGCAGGCAATTTACAGAAGAGCAGACATAAATGGCCAATAACCATATGAAAAATGCTCAGTCATTTCTGTGGATAAGAACATGGGAAAAATATGAAATTACAGTAAACATCTTCCCCTGATTCATATTTCTGAAAATACCAAGTGTCCACAAAAGCCTGTGGAAGCCACGCACTGCTCACTGAGGTGGGAGCTGAGGTGTGAACTGAGGTGTGAATGAGGTGTGAACTGAGGTGTGAGCTGAGGTGTGAACTGAGGTGTGAGCTGAGGTGTGAACTGTGTGCTGTCACTTTGGAGAGATGACTGTGGCTTCCTGCTGAATTTGAGTTAGCTCTGCCCAACAGCCCAGACATTCCTCTTTGAAGTGAAGAGCCCAGAGAAGGTCTGGAAAGTATCTACCTGGGCCACATACAAGGCAGCACTTTGTAAGAGCAAAAGTCAGTAAACACCACAAATGCCCATTGCACAATGGTTGGGTTATTTTCAAATTCTGAACCCATAATACCAGGTGCACATTACACATGGAGAAAATGACTGAACATGTCCACATGCCCACATAAGCAAAGCTTGGAAGTGTAATGTTGAACTAAGAAGGCCATGATTCTGATTCTCCTTATATAATGGTTAACAAAGTAATTCAATATATTCCTGGTAAAACTATGAATATATTAATTAATATTCTAACAAGATATTCTAGACAACACTTTGGGCATAAGGAAAAAATGAAAAGGGAACAACATAGGGCCTTCAAGATGCTGGTGAAATGATTCTTTTTCTGGCCTTGGTGCTAAGAAATTATCCATCAAATGGTTAGCACATGGTATTTTTAAAAGTTAACATATTTAAGTGAAAATATTACTCTCCTTTGCTGTAAACCTAATCTCACCTGTCTGAATCATTGGTATCATTCAGTGGTCAGAACACTGGATGTGATTCCTAGAGCCATTCTTCCCTGAACCACCTTGTACTGATCCTGTTTCCTTGATCACGGCCCAGTCCAAGGTAAGTCCCTCACCTGAGCTAAAGAAATACTCTCTCATTGCTTTTCCTGTATCTCCTCTGGCTTCCCCACACTCAGGGGTCTCGCAAAGTCCATATGCCCCACCACCCTGTCCAAACCCGGCACCTCACCTCCTTTTGTCCCTGGGATGATCTCCAGATGCCACAGCATGTCAACAAACTCTGATGATCTGATTCTCAAGCACCTTTGCAATCTCACAGGCTGACTTTTTGCCTTTGTTTCAAACATTTCACCCACACATCCTTTGATTCAATCCTTTAAAAGAGCCCTTCACTTTTCAGCCCAGGTGCTTTACAGACGCTGTTTCTATCTCTTTGCTTAACTAATTCTGGCCTGTTATCCAGGTCTCAGAGTGAGCGTCACTTCTGCAGGAAAGTCTTTCTTTAATCTCCGATGTAATTTAGATCAACACGATATAAGTTCATACAGCATCCTGCATTTATTCCCAGGAAGCCCCGACAACTGTAATTACCAGTTAGATTGTCTCTCTGTTAGACATAACCCCATAGCTCACCAGAACTAGTGCAATAATCTCCCAAATGCCATCCTTCCTCCACAGGGGTTTAGCTTCCTTTCAATCCATTCAACACAATAACCAGGTTGTTCCCAAGGCCTGTGGAAAAGTAAAATGTATTATCTGGAGATAGCTTAAGCTCGCCATGAAGACAAAACCCCAAATTCTCAACATTGCTTGAACAGCCACATTCTCCTGGCTCACCTTCCATGGCCACCTAAGCCCACTGTCCTCAAGTGCAATGTGCTGGTGCCCTTGCAATGTTCTCTAAACTCAACTCAGGACCTTTGCATGTCATCCTTGGGGGACAGACTAAGATTAAATATTTGATTAAGAGAGCTTCCTTGACCACCACAGTTTCTTCATGACAGTTATTTATTTAAATGGTAATTTTACGAATCTGTCTGGTCCTCCTGACTCAGGAGGCCAGCTGTCAGCTCTGCTGTGCCCAGTGCTGGGTATATGGCCTTAAACACTGGCCTACAGCAGATGGGTAGTGGCATTTTTTTTTTTTTTTTTGAATGAATGTGAGTCAAAGGAATAAGGGTGAGGATGAAAGTAACAAGGCCAGAAAGTATATTTGGTTCAATTGAAACTTTGAGATAGCAACATAATGAAGAAAGCATGGAGGCCAAATGACTTGGCAGAAGCCAAAGAAAGAGTGAGAGTTTACATACATTTGTATCCACTACATTGGCAGTTGTTTCAAACTACAAAAGCAGGATTCTAGATAAGTGCATTTGGCAGTTGAGAGCCCACTGATGAGAGGAGAAAGGCGCCCATCTGGAGGCATTCCTGTGCGAACTTGCCAGATCCCATGCTAATTCAGTTAACTTAGAAATGGAAACAAAAATGACTGAAAAGACAATACGAGAGTAACAATGTGCACAACATGGGCTGAATGTGGGTAGAGGAAGATGGAAGGTCAAAGACGGGAGGGCAAACAGAGCTTTCCATTTCTGAAGCCAGCAGACAAAGGGAACCGTGTTAGTCAGGGAATCCAGAGCTGGTGGTGATTTGGGGTAAAATAGGCTGAGTTTCTTCTTAGATGTATTGGAGTGAGTGCAATTGTGAGTATATCGGTGGGTTGTGATGAGAAGTTTGCTTACAGCCATACACGATGTTACCCACAAAAATAGATCAAAATTCCATTTGATCCATGAATCTCACTACTGGGCATTTACCCAAAAGGGAGGAAAAAGACATTTTATGAAACAGACACTTGCATGTGAATGTTACAGCAGGACACTCCACAATCGCAAAGACGTGGAAACAGCCCAAGTGCCCATCAACACGTGACCATACCATGGGGTACTGCCCAGCCATTAAAAAAAAAATGGCCATCTAGTATCTCCTGTAACAAATTGGATAGATTTGGAGACCATTTTCCTAAGTAAAGTATTTGCAAGAATGGAAAAGCCAACACCACATGTACTCAACAATAAATTGGAACCAGTTGATCAACCCTAACTTGCACATATGGAAATAAAACTCAGTTGAATTCAAGGAGGTGAGAGTAGCTGTTTCATAATGTTTTTGAAAAATTAGGAGTCAATAAGTTAAGACATGCAACCATAGTTGGCAGCAGTTCAGCACGGGAGAAAATGCGTCAGTGCTCAGCAATGATCAGAACTACCACTTCAAGCTTAGTAACTCCATTTACAATAAATCTCTTCACTACATCAGTCAATTTAAGAAAGTCTCTGTTCTATACAATATAAATGTTAAGTTCCTGCTCCATACATTGTCAAATTTCCCAGAAGAAAAGTTACACAGTAACAATTGAACTGCCAGCCACCTGCAATGCTGTATTGCTGGGTTTCCCCACTATGGCTCCTGTTTTTAATGCATAGTAACGGGCTCTCCATGAGTTAAAAGTCTAGACATTGGAAATTTGGATTATCTCACCTTATTATTCTTTTTCAAAATTGGTTAGCCTCTTTTGGTACAAATTTTCTATCTATATCTAAAAATTTCTTTCTGCGGTTTTGATAGAAATTTTGTTAAATTTATGTATCAATTCGGACAGAATTGACATTTGCTATGTTGAGTCTTATAATCCCTGAAGACAGCATGTTTTCCCATTTATATGTTTTTCTAAAGTGCTCCACATACAAATTATATTTTGTCAAATTTGCACCAGAGACATTGTGATAGGGTGAGAAATCTATCTTTGGTCTTTCTCCCTGGTCTCTGACACAGAGCACCTAATGCTCCTGTGGTTTCCTGAATGATTTAAGCATCTTTTGTTATAATAATTGTTCTTGGTCCCAGGCTCCTTGAATGTAGCTCCTAAAATCCTGGATTCTCCAGGGTAGTAACAGAATTTTATGTATGCTGATGAGATGAACCGTGTCCAGGGGCACCTAGACAATTTCAGGATGGAGGCTGGTCACCAGAAAGTCCAAGGTATTTTTAACTTCAACTATGTACCTCTGGGCAGGGGAGAGGAGCTGGAGATTAAGGTAAACACCAGTGACCTGTGACATAATTAATTACACCTATATACTAAAAACTCTATGAAAACAATAAAGAGTGGGGTTGAGAGAGGCTCCAGGGTGGTGAACACCTCAACGGCTGGGACAGTGGCATGTCCCGAGAGGGCACAGGGCTCCCAGCCCCTTCCTCACACACGCACCTTGCTCTGTGCGTCCTCCCCATTTGGCGGCTCCTCAGTCACATCCTTTATAATTAAACTGTAATAATAAGTAAACTGTTTTTATGAGGTCAGCGAGTCAGTCTAGAAAATTATAGAACCCAGAGCAAGGGCTAGAGGAACCCCCAATTTATAGACACATGGTTGAAAGTATGGACAGTGCAGAACTTGCAGTGGGGGTGTTCTTGTAGGGCTGAACCTTTCAATCTGGGCATCTAATGATGATGACAAGTAGACAGCATCAGAGCGGAACTGAAGTGTGGCACACTGCGTGCCTGCATCCCTCAAGAATGTGTGTGTGGAAACTCTAACCCCTAGGAAACGGTATCAGGAGGTGGAGCCTTTGGGAGGTGATTGAGCATGAGGGTGGTATTGGGAGGCAATTGATCGTGAGGGTGGTATTGGGAGGTGATTGATTGTGAGGAAGGTATTGGGAGGCGATTGATCATGAGGGTGGTATTGGGAGGTGATTGATTATGAGAGTGGTATTAGGAGGCGATTGATCATGAGGGTGGTATTGGGAGGTGATTGATTATGAGAGTGGTATTAGGAGGCGATTGATCATGAGGGTAGTATTGGGAGGTGATTGATCATGAGGGTAGTATTGGGAGGTGATTGAGCATGAGGGTGGTATTGGGAGGTGATTGATTGTGAGGGTGGTATTGGGAGGTGATTGATCATGAGGGTGATATTGGGAGGTGATTGATCATGAGGGTGGTATTGGGAGGTGATTGATCATGAGGGTGGTATTGGGAGGTGATTGATCATGAGGGTGGTATTGGGA
>NW_003852422.1:1932945-1986558 GCF_000181295.1 Otolemur garnettii
TGATTGATCATGAGGGTGGTATTGGGAGGTGATTGATCATGAGGGTGGTATTGGGAGATGATTGATAGTGAAGGTGGTATTACCTTGATGATATCAGTGTCCTTACAAGAAGACCAAGTCTTGTCTGTCTTCTACAGCCATGTAAAGATATAAAAAGTTGGTGGCCTGCTACCTGGGGATGGCCCCCCAAAGAACCTGACTGTGAGGGTGCCCAGACCTCAGACCCCAGGTTCCAGAGCTCTGGGAGAGAAACCCTGGTGGTCTCTCAGTCAAGTCACTTAGCTGTGGTACTTTGTTATAGCAGCCTTACTCAAGACAGGTGTCCAGGGGTTGTTAGAGGTAATTGTTTCCTGTGGGGGGGGGAGGAGGAAACCCTCCTTGGTATCACAAGTGTTGAAGTGAAAAAGACCCCTCCTTCATACTTCTCTTTTGTGGACTGATTACAAATGCTATTTTATTTTTAATTTTATACCCTCATGTTCACTGCCAAATATAAAAATGTGAATGATTTTTGTATATTTATCTTGTATCTTGCAACTTCACAGAGCTCACTTGTTAGTTCTAAGAGTTTTTTGCAGAACTTTGGAATTTTTAGACAATGGAAGAGAATATTATGACAACCCAAAAATGAGAATATTTTTCCTTTCTTTTCTCTAGGTCTGCCTTCTACTTCTTTTCACTGTCTTTCTTCCATGGATAGAATTTCTAACACTATGTTGATCAGAGTGGCGGGAGTGGATAGCCTCGTCTTGGTCTGAATTGTAAGAAAGAGCATTGAGTCTTTTATGATTAAATAGAACATTAGCTGCAGGGTTTTTTGTACGTGAGGTCTATTAAATTGATGCAGTTCTCTCCATGGTCCTCATTTTTCTGACAGTTTTTAATCACAAAATACCAAAATAAATGTTGATATTTTTAAAATGTTTTCCTGTGCTTCAATTGATACCATGTTTTTTACTTGTAAACTTATGGACAACATATGCTTTGAAACAGAAAAGTATAAGACAAACAATTTTTCATTAACAATATTGGTAAATTTTATTTTGTACACTTTTAAAATCATGCAATATATCAGGAATATCTTCACAGGTCAATCAAGATATTTCTACAAAATGATTTTTTTATTGGCTGTGTAGTTATTCATAATTATTATGTTTTTAAAATCCCACTTAATTAGATATTAAGAGAATCCAGAATTTATACTTTTTCTAAAGAATACTTTGATTCAATGTCTATGCATATATTTTAAGTATCTCTGATAATGTCTCTAAGGTTAACTGCTAAGAGTTGATTTCTTTGACAAAAAAAATCTATTTTTTTAAACGTATGATATACATGGTTAACAAGTAACTATATGAAACAATCAATGCATTATTTTAGTACATGCAATAGCAAGTTATTTTGTGCTAGATGATCATGAAAATGCAACAGTTACCAGGCCATCCTTAATGTTTCTATTTATGGATTTACATAATCTCATACATCTGTTTACATCTGGGTTCTCTCTACTCTTTAATGAAGTCAGAGAAACAGATATTGTGTTTTATTAATCTGTGAATTCTCAGCAGCTAATACAGGGAGGGCTTGAAACAAATCTTGAGGAAAATCTGTTACATAAGTTTTTTTAAACTAACATTTGATTATTTATAAAACTAACAAATACCCAAATAGAGATTTTTCTAAGTTTTTAAAGACTTAACATTTAAATTACTGAAACTGACAACTGAGAAGTGGACACTGAAAACTGCGTCTTATGTCCTCTCTCACTGTCTTCAAGATCTAGTAGTAACTAACAAGATAGAGACAGTCGGGGAATGGCAGGTGCAGTGAGTGGCAGGTGCAGTGTGTGGCAGCTGCAGTGTGTGGCAGCTGCAGTGTGTGCTCAAGTACTTTGCAAAGGTGCTTGTCAGAGAGACCAAATGCCAACAGTCCCCAGCCAGGGTTCCCTCTCATCTGAACAGGTGGGAAACACCCTAAGAAATAGTTGTCTGAGAATGTCCTTTCCAGAAGTAGTCCCTTTAGAGCAGTTATCATCAACCAACACATTTTTATTTCGGAATGAGTATGATAAACTTTTCAGAATCATTCACACACACAATGTAGTCATTCTCTCCCAAGAATATACATGATCATCTTTATTGAAATACGCATATTGTATTTTTTTTCTTTTGAGACAGAGTCTCACTATGTCACCCTCAGTAAAGTGCTATGACATCACAGCTCACAGCAACCTTAAACTCTTGGTCTTAAGTGATTCTGTCAACTCAGCCTCCCAAGTAGCTAGGACTATAGGCACCTGTCACAATGCCTGGATATTTTTGTTGTCATTATTGTTTAGCTGGCCCAGGCCGGGTTCAATCCCACCACCCTTGGTTAGGGTGACCAGATTTTAACATTTGTGAAGTGGGACAACATGGCCAGGGGGTGGGGCGGGGTGGAGGCGGGGCAGGGCAGGGGCGGGGCAGGGGACAGGGCAGGGCAGGGGCTGACAACAATGCAAACTTTGATAAGCAGTTCTTGATAATCACTTCTCAACAATTATTTGTTATTATTACAGTTTAACATAAAATTAACAAAAATAATATAAAACTCATATTCTGGCAAAATAGCCACATGGGCAGCTGAAAACCGTATATTCCCTTTCTGTTCTCCCACCAGTTTGTGCATTCTTTCCAAAAATCGGGACTTTTTAAAAATGTTGCTGGACATGGGACAAATTGTTAAAAAGCGGGACATCTGGGCACCCTACCCTCCATGTACATGGCTGGCACCACAACCACTGTGCTACCCGCGCTGAATTGAAATATGCATATTGTATTATAGGATTTTCTGCTACTTGCTTATAGCATGCTGCTGAGGGTGGACAATTTTGACATATGTCTTAAGTACATTTTTTGTTTTTTGCAGAGGACATTATCTGTAAATTTAAGAGAATAATGCTTCAGTGAACTTTACATTTAGGACTGTAGCCATAACAAATTCACTGACATATTGTAAGCAAGTTTACGGATTTTATTTTCCGTATTGTAAATTACTCTGTTTTATCTCTAAGAACTTTAATGGAGAGTTGAAAGTCCTAATAAAGCAATTTTTGATGTCAGTACATGAATATGTTTAAAATTAATAACACTTGACTTAATGACTTTTGTCCTGGAAAATATAGAAAATGTATAGAATATAAATGATTTACCCAAACAGAAATATGATTCTACTTAGAGAACTTGTACACTATAGAGGCAAAACTATAAATAAATATTTACATTTACTAAAATATTGTTTAATATTTATAAAATATGGTGCCATTTATGAACAATTGTGCATTCTTCTAAGGTAAAAATTACCCATGAGGGCAAGTGTTTCCATTTGGCTTCCCTGCTGCACTAAACCGAGAACCTGGATGGTTTCTGCACTAAGATATTAAGGAAATATTGGCTCCTGGAAGAAAGCAGAGTTCAGCAGTGGTGAGAGGGAGCTTGAGGGACTGCCTTAGGCTTATTCTGCTTCTTGAGGACAGGGAAAATTACAGCAGGTGTGGAGGATCGGGAGTGTGACACCCCTGGCAAGAGGGGTGTCGTTCAGAGCATTGGGACATGAGCGTGGTGCACTTCAGAGGCACCAGGTGCACAGGACTGAGCCTGTGACAAGGAACGGCGGCACTTAAGGCTTTGCTGACCCGTCACAGGGTAGTTGGTGACGTGGATAGTTTTCGCATAGGATGGCCAGTCAACGGTGGGTTAAGATGTTAGAGACACTAAGTGAGTCTATTTTATAAGCAGCTGAGAGTTGGGGCAGGGAGAAAGGATAAAATAGGCTGAATTTGGGACACGTGGGAACTGAGACTGGGAGGAATGGATCCGGGAACAGCTGCTGTGTGAAGGCAGTGTGGACTCGCAGGGTAAGCAGAAACGATCCGTGTTACCCGGTATGTCGTGACTAGCCAGCGATGTGCTGAGGGAGTCAACATGAAGGACTCACTCCTCCCCACAAACAGAGGGCAGGGCACACAGGGTGCCCCATTCTAGAAGGCGGTTAGGTGGGGAGAGGACGTCTTCAAGTCACACTATCTTGCAACTTAGAGGTTAAACATAAACCTCCTCGGGAGGCTTTCCCTGAACTCAGGGTTGAGTGGTGCAGGGCTGGGCAGGGCCAGGATTAACCAGAAAGACCATATGAAACTTGGCCAAGAGTGGCTCACGCTTTGGAGTTTCTGGGAGAGAGGTAATCAAATTTAAGAAAAAGGCAAAATGGACCCGGGAGGGTAAGAAAACAGTAAATATTTCCAGTTCTTCACATGGAAATTTTCCCAAGGGGCTTAAGTCTTGTTATTTTCAGTCAGATCATGTGAATCAGCCTCTGCCCATGGGAGGGGATGGCTGCTGGCGGCTCCTCTGTCCTCCACACGTCCCAGAAAGAGGGCCAGCAAGAAGCCCCCAGGTGGCCCGGTCGGAAGCTCTGCAGGCACCTCCTGGGCCCTCCCAGACAAATAGCCAGGCGCTTCCCACTGGACCTGACACTCTGTTCTCATGAGAAAACGCTTGGTTTTTTCCATCAAGGAAAACTTCAAAACCCAGTAGAGACAGGCCCAAGAGCCACCATGACAAGTTACTGAGTCCCCCGTGTGAAAGGGGCACTGTTTTGATGTGGCGGTAGACATGATCTTTAAATCAGCCCTTTGGGGAGGAGCATTTAATTGTATAAAGTGGGAAAAGCAAAATTCCTCAGCACCATTAACGAGACAGAGCAAGGAACTGTCCTCACACCCCACCACCCTCACCACCCACATGGAAGGAACTGGATGAAAGGGGGACTCTTCCTGGCCCCGGGATGAGGCGGGGATTGGGCCACACCCCCAGCACGGCCACTGACCCCCTGCCTGCCCTCATCTCCTCTCCTCTCACTCAACACAGGCTTTCCCCACGTGACTTTCACTCTGACACAGAATACGACTTACTGTGTTTCCTGATTGTGGCTGCTCTACCCAAACACCAGCCCCACAGGTGGAAATCTCTGTGCGATTTACATGCTCAGGTGTCCCGAGATGCTGGGATCATCATGTTCATGGCAGGTGTTCAGTTGCTAGCCAGTGGATGAAGAAAGCCTGGGCTTGTTTTGATATGTGCTATTTTTCCCACTTTTCCAGTGACAATCACCCAGTCACCCCAGGATGCCCGAGGGAGGCAAGTATGAGGCTGAGTGGAGCGAGGGCCGTGCTGAGGGCCAGAGCAGCTCATCTCTGCACAGGGAGGGAGCTTCCATTAGCAGCTGGCCAGTCTCCAAGAAAAGCAACTCTCACCCAGCTTAAGGCACAAGAGAACTATTATTCATATGTGTTTACAGAAACGGCTGTAGAGCAAGGCAAGGGTTTCTGGCGGGTGTGAAGCACAGGCGTTGGCTGTCACTCATGGCTGCTACTGTGCTGTCACTGACAGGCCAGAAGTCCAGTGGGGCTCAGTCCCCAGGGCCCTGGGCTTGGGCTCTCCCTCTGCCCACACATCCACACTTCACTTTATTTTCTTTCCACCCCAAAGTGGGATGAGTGGTGTCCAGCCACATGAAAAGTGAGAACCCAAATTTTCTCTTATTTTTTTGTTCAGGTAAGTGAACATGAACTTTGGGGTTTTAATTAAAACCCCCGGAATTTGGGGAAATATAAACTTCTTTCTGGATGACAGTTGAGGGCCGACTCCACCTCCCACCCAACCTTCGTATGTGAAGGAGCCCTGTGCAGACTCGACCTCAACCCCAAGCACCTGCCACCTCAGGCTCTCCCGAAGGTCGCTGGTCTACCTCCAAGGACAGTGGAGGTTGAGGTCCTCAACTAGTGTGTAAAGTCTTAGAATCAGTTTAAGACTTTAAACCTTTCTGTTAAAGTACAAACAGCAAACCCGATATCATTGTGCATTGATCTCAAGAAGAGACCCAGCAGGTCGTGCGTGAGACACAAGCAGATTGAGCAGCATCAGTGAACGTTCAGTGCTGCCTGCACAGCTGCTGTTTCAGCCTCCAGTGGCCCCTCCTAGGACCACGGGGACTCAGTCTGCCCACTGGAGCCCAGTTTCACACACGGGGGCCCAGACCCTGGAGACACACACACCAGGAACCCCTGCCTCTCACATGGACCCTGGGCACTTGGGAGGCCTGTTCAGCTCTTGCCTGTAAAGCAGCAGGAACATGAGGTCTGGGGAGAGGCAGGGTTCTTAGCAGGCACACAGGGAACCCAAAGCGGGTGGGATGGCAGCACCTTGTCTGGTGCTTTGGTCAGACAGGTTGTCACGGCACTGATAAGACACCACACTGCCAGACACCTCCAAGAGATTCTGTGTGAATTATTCCCACTGAAGGTGGGGGGCTGGCAGTTCTCAACCTCCCAGGTGGTTCCAGGTTGTGGTGGTTCTGGGAGTCCCTCAGCAAATACGTTTCAGTATTGTAGGTGAAATCAAGACGTTCTCAGCTGGAAGAGAAAACAAATAAAAGAATTTATGGTCAGCAGACCTACCCCCTAGAAGTTCTCTACATGAAAACAAAATGATTTACCAAGGACTCTCGGAACATTAGGAAAAGTGAAAATACGGATAAACAATAAATCTTCATTTGCCTCTTGAGTTTTCTAAAGTATGTTTGACAGTTTAAGTAAAACCTGCACACCATGTTTACTGATCTTAATATTCTTAAGGCAATAATCAAGACTAACACATTACAAGTAAGGAAGCCTAAAGGGGCCTAGGGATGGCCGTTTACTCAATTCACTGAAACAGATGAAATGCAAACACAGCAGACAGAAAACCAGACTTCATGAGCCCAACGCTGACATCACACAGAGGAAGATGCGTTCACCACCACCAAGAAACCCGCCTGGTGACAGAAAGGTCACAGCATTATCTTCAACATTTGGAAACTAAAAAACACACTTGAAAATAACTCATGGATCAAAGAGTAAGTCTCGAGGAAAAGAAATATGTATTGAATTGAATTAAAATTTTAAAAAAGTCAAAATTTGTGGGACACACTAAAACAGTGCTGAGAGAGAAATTTATAGAACGAAATGATTACATAGAGAAAAAGAGGAAATGATCAAATATACTGTCTGAGGTCACACTCGGAGAGCACAGAAAAAGGAAAGCAAAATAAACAGAGAAGGACGGGGACGACACAGGTCAGAGCAGCGATCAGTGACACTGAAAAGAAAGGAACAGCAGAGAGAAGCAAGGAGACACGGAAGTGGTTGCCTGAAAAAATCAATACAACGGGCAAACTTCTAGACAAAACTGAAAAGCAACAAATCATCAACTTCAGAGATGAAGCGCGGGAGAACACCACAGATCACGCAGACCTCAGAAATCAGCAGGTGAATCAGCACAACTCCTCACACGCACATCCGACAGGAGCCAGTTCCTCAGTGAACACGGATGACTGCAACTTGCCCAATGTGAAGTCATATAACTATCCCTAAAGGTATTCAGAAAAGTAAATTTATAATTTATTATAACTATCCCTAAAGGTATGCAGAAAGATAAATTTATAATTTATTATAACTATCCCTAAAGGTATTAAGAAAAATAAATTTATAATGTAAAAGCTCACAGAAGAGAAACGTCCAGATCAAGATAGCTCCACAATTTTAACACCAATTCTACACGATCTCACGTGAGAAACAGAAGAGGGAACAATCTTAATATGTTTTGTGAAATTAGTATTAGTCTGATAACAAAATAGAAGACATTATTTAAAAAGGAAAATAGGTCCATAGTCAATAACTCTCATAAATATAGATGCAAAAATCCTTAATGAAATATTATCAAAATAATTCAAAAATACATTAAAAAATTACATACTCTAAGTGCATGAGGTTTATTCAAGGGCTTCCAGGAGGGTCAGTGTTTGAAACCCGGTCAATATAGTCCACCATATATACAGGCTAAAGAAGAAAATCACATGGTCATATGTGATTATTAAAGCAAAATCAAACATCTATTCATGACATTGCATCCAGAAAAGAGTTCACACTTGAGAAAGAGCATCTCCAAAAAATCCACAACGAGCATTGTGTCTAATGGGGGAATACTTAATGTTTCTGCTCTAAAATTAGGACCAAGGTGAGAATGTTTCCTCTCACCACTTTTAATGGACAGAGTGATGGGAGTTCTATCACATTCTGAAGGTCAACAGCAGGATGTAAGAGGCACCCAGACCAGAAACCAAGAAAGAAAGTTGACTCAATTCACAGGTGACGTGGTCGCTGGCATAGAAATATCGAGGACACACGAAACTTCCCATAGCTAATACACAAGTTGAACGAGTTCACAGGATGCAAGATAAACACATGAAATACAATTTTTCTATGTGTATCAACGAATGTATGGACACTAAATTTAAAACAAGGAACTGGGAGGCAAATAGGCCAAGACAAGTGTACTGTTTGTATGCTGGAACCTGCAGAGTGTTGATGCAGGAGTCCCAGAGGAGCTAAGTAACAGCAGAAACATGCTCAGAGTGTGGGAGACTCCTCAGTGAGGTTGTCAAGTCTCCCAAGACATGCAAAGATTTAAAACAATTTTTATCAAATTTCCAGCAAGAATTTTTGTAGATATGGACCAAATGATCCTAAAACTCACATCTACAGGCAGAAGAACTGGAATAGCTATGCTCACATTTCAGAGCAGAAGTGGGAGGCAACACTCTAACTTGGAGATGGCTGTGCCGTGATGGTGACAGGACTGCATGGTATTGACAAAGGAACAGACACAGATCAATGGAACAGAGGAGAGAACCTAGAAGTGGAACCTCACAAATGTGCCTCATTCTCTACAAAGCTGTAAAGGCAACTCAGTTGGGGAAAGTAGCCTGATTAACAAGCAGTGGTAAGCAATTGGGTGCACACAGAAGAACCGAACCCTGCCTGGGGCCTCACGCCTTATGCAAAACTTCACTCGAAAGAATCATGGATTTAAGAGCAAAACATAAAACTATGAAAATTTTTAGAAATAGAAAATAAAAAACAAAAAAAGCAAAGAAAATATTTACGATTGAGGGCTACGCGGGAACTTCTTAGACTTGACACCAAAGCTCAATCCATAAAAGAAAGTGAAGACATGCAGTTACAGACTTCACCCTGAAAAGGACCCTCTTAAGAGGATGAAAAGATAATATAATTTGCCCCAAAGCATTTGCAAAGTACACACCTGATTTAGGACTAGTATCTAAACTATGTAAGAATGCTTAAAACTTAGGAGTGAAAAGGTGAGCAATACAGTTACAGTGTGGGCAAAAGGCATGATGAGAGAGTTCATCAAAGAAAATGGAAAAATAACACGTAAGCAGGAAGAGACGCTGAACACCATTAGTTACTAGGGAAATGCAAATTAAAGCCACGAGATACCACCATGTACTTTTCAGAATGCTTAAACTAGACAACACCACATGTAATGAAAACGTAGAAAAATAGGATCACTCAGACTCTCATTCTGGAGAAAAATATTGAGAGTTTAAAAAAGGAAAAACTAACAAGGCAACTAGCATAAAATCCACCAATTGCATTCCTGAGCATTTATTCCAGGGAAATAGAGAACTGTGTCTACACAACCCCCAAACACAAAGACTATTGCAGCTGTACCAGTAACAGCTAAACACTAGAAACAGTGTCCTACCGTAGGTTACGGGGGAAAGAAACCCACCCAGGCCATGAAACACTACTCAGCAACAAAAAAGGAACAGATCTGCCACACCTATGACCATGTGGACCCATCTCAAGGGCATTGTGCTTAGTCAAGGCACCAATTTCAAAAGGTTATGTAATGTATAAAGCAATCATTCTTGAAATGACCAAATTATAGAGATGGAAAACAGACGGGTGGTTGCCAGGGCTTGGGGATGGTTGGCAGCTGGGCGGTTTGGGCTATAAGCAGCAGGAGAAATCACTGTGGAGGTGGACTGTCTCTTACCTCGATGGAGGTGATCTCGCAGAGCTACACATGTGACAAGTTATAGTAGCCCTGTGCACACACATTGTACCAGCGCTGACATCCTGGTTGTAAAGTTCTACTGTTACCTAAGCTGTGACCAGTGGGAAAAATGAGGGGAGGCGGCATGGGTCCTCCCACACCAGCTGCAATTTTCTGTGACTCTATAATTATTTTACAACTTAAAAGAATTAAAGTAGGCAATAGGAAGAAATGTCCAGTGAGGAGAAAGATGGGGAAGTGGAAGGCGTGGTGAGCTGCTATGCCAGTGAGCTGATCCTGACCTCACAGGTCAAAGCAGCCCAACCTCTGTACACAAGCAACACCCAAGGACAAGTTGAGAAGTGGCCTTGTGTGTGTGAAGTTGTGAGCTGCAGAGTTAACAACTAAGAGAACCAACAGGCACTCTCAGAGCTGGATTCAAGGTGGGTTGACACGACCAAGTCAGGTAATGTGTTTCTTGTTTTTAAGCCCTGCTATATTATTTACTTTTAAAACCTGTGTATATGTAATGTAAATTTTAAAAAATGGGGAAAAAAACTATGATACAACAACAAAACGTTTTCATCAGTAGTGTCCTGGGACCATTTTTATTCTTTCGTCCTGTGGCTATCCCCTCCAGGGACCATCGGAGTCATCGTCATCGGGCAGAACTGGGCATCAAGGGCCACAGCCTCTGGAGCACACTGAGTCCCATTTGATATTTAGACATTTGTGACCATTTGATGTAACTGCCTTTCTGCTTTCTGATAGTTTCTGTGTATTTTCCTATCAAGCTTTACACACAGTTATAGTGGAACAAGTTTCCATCCAGCGTATCCCAGCGTGAATTAATTCAATATTCCGTTCAGCATAGGGGAAGATCAGGACCACATCTGCAATAGACTGAATCATCCAAACTTTTGTGTGTGTGTGTGTGTGTGTGTGTGTGTGTGTGTTCTTCTGATTTAGGAGCATTTAGCTGAGACAGTCTCACGGCTGCCAATGCTTTAACTCATCTATTTCCACAAAAATTAATTTATAGACAGAGGAAATCAGCAGAGTCCCAATTAGGCAGGCATGCCTGAGCAATTCCACGCAAACACCTCTTCAATTATCTAAGCTCGACGGATGGACCCCGACTTACCAAGCACAGTGAACTTCCTGAAACTGTTTTCTGGTTTTAATTGCACTGGTTGGCATAGTTCTGAAGTGAGAACACTATGTCGTGTGAAATTAAAATTTCCAAAAATGTTAGTTATCCCAAAGCTGCAGCTCAAGGTGGGAAATGTAAGATGTGCAGCGTGGATGTCATTAAACTGAGAAGGTCTCAGACTCCACTCACCTGGACATAAACTGGACAGAAAAAATTATCATCAGACTTTAAGATAAAAGGTGAATACTGTTTTGACAAACTTGAGAATATAGAAGTTTACACAAGTACTTTATGACTCACATACATTGTACACTAGAAATTTGCCAACAGAGATCTGAAATGTTCTGGGCACAAACAGAAATATTAACAATGTGAAGAGGTGTATGCTGGTTGGCTTGACTTAGCAGGTGTATGTATAGAATGTACGTCAAAATATCACTCTGTACACCTTCAATATATATCATAACACAGAATTAAAGAAATAAATCATGCACCCTTCAGTTCAATAAAGTGATTGAAAGGAATAATTCTTAGAGAAACTTTAACCCACGTGTTTATCATTTAATTTCTACTTCTTATGTTTATTTACATGTAACTTGAGTTTATTTTTCCTTGCTATCTGCTGGCAGCCCCATATCAACATGCCTGAAATGTCACTTGAGATCATGAACCATGTGTACATTTAACACACCCTACAGTATCATCGTAATATTAAAAATAAATTGTATTCCTTTAAATTGGGGTGTAGAATGAATTAGTGAGTCTGTTTTATGATTGCAATTAAGTCCACCATGAACTTTCTCTTAATCTCAATTCTGGCCAATCATTATTTAATTTGAATTCCATATTAATCCGTAGTAAATCCTGGCTTGAATGTTTGGGGTCTGGATTTTCTTCTTCCTCCAGTTATTGTTCTGAAAGTGGTGTAGATGTCTCTCTGTTCCTACCCTCAGGAATTACATTTGTTAAGAAAATCACTATATTTGGATAAGTTCTGACAGATTTTAAGCTGAAACTATTTCCCAAACAATAAGGCTAGGAGAGGGACCCTCAACTTCCATGTACGTGTCACTTGACCTCAGGCAAAGAGAGTGAAGAAGTTCTAACTCAGAGCAATGACTGTGATTTATCCACTGTCAGTCAAGTACTCACCAGCCCACATGTCTTGGGGGTACGCTGTGTGGCTATCAAAATAAAGTAAAAACGATATGATTAAACTTAATTTGCCATGAGAAATTTTCTCAGAAACATGAAATAGCAGTTGTTAGGACAGTCAGAATACTTAAGGAAAATGTTAAATGATCTTGCCATGTAAATATTATTTGTAGACATTATTACCAGTTAGGCTTACTGAGAAATATTGGCTTTATCTTAATCCCTGAGAAGTCTGCCACTGATTCAATTTTACTTACTCAGGCATGTTGACTTTTGGCATCCAGCTGAGACAATTTCACAGTGGTTTCAGTTTTGTTACTCCATATCATTATTTTTTAATCTGTTGCCTCTAGGACTCTAAAAGGCAGATATTTAACTCCCACAATAGGAAAAATCACCCATTTCCTTGCCAAGGAGAGCAGCCTCCATTATGCCAGAGTGGAACAGGACAGGCCGGTGTGGGACGTTTGGCTTATTGTGCTGACTTTTAGGTACTTTCCCCCATCATCTTGGTCATGGATTAGAGGGTGCACCTGCACTCCTGTCTTTGCCTTGATTCTACAGTGGAGAACTGGAGAACAGTGCTTTGCATGCCCCATCTCTGCTCTTACTGACCCCCAGTGCTAAGGTACCTTCAGGAAGAAGGAGGGGCATGCTCTCCTAAAGGCAAAAAGGTAAAAAGCCTAAATTTTGAGATAAGATGGCACTTTTCCCTGCCCTTCTCTCCAAATGCAACTTAATACCCTTGGAATAGCTCAACAGAGAATTGCAGAAGGACTTGGAATAACTCAACAGAGAATTGAAGAAGGACTTGGAATAACTCAACAGAGAATTGCAGAAGGACTTGGAATAAATCAACAGAGAATTGTAGAAGAACTCTGAAAAGGAGGGAGTAAGCAGACTACAGGAGACCCCTGACCTAAGGGAGACAGGGCAGCAGTGTCCCAGGCAGCAGGGGCTGCAGAGGCCTGAGTAGAAGACCACCCACCTTGGAGAGATATGACAAAAGATAAAGTCAGTGAGCGTGAAGACAGGTCACCGGAGTTTACACATGGAGAGAACATACTCTTTCCCCCAAATTAACAGCATCTCAAAGACTTGTGCAACAATACCAGATGACCCAATATTTGTGTCATCAGAACCCAGGGGAAAAGAAAATGTGAAACTGCAAATGTATGTGAAGAAATACTTACATGAATTTGGTAAATTGTGTGTAGTAATATATAATGGCTAAAAGCTTCTCAAATATGGCACAAGGAATTTAACAAGTCCCAACTAGAAAATCCAAAGAAATCTCACACAAAATACATGATAATTAAAGTCTTGAAATCTAAACAAAAAATAAAAACAGAGAAAAATTGCACAGTATCTACAAAGTGAGACCAATTCAAAAAAAGCAAATTTCTTGTTAAAAATCATGGAGTTTGGGACTGCATAATGTTTTGTAAGTACTCGAAGAAAAGAATTTTGTACCTAGCAAAACTATTCTTCAAGAATGTGGGGGAAATTAAGATATTATCAGTTGAAGGAAATTTAAGAGAAGTTCTCACTGGTAGACTTACCCTTAGAGAGTGATGGCTAAAAGCAAACAAATACAATGACAGAAATAGGAGAAGAATAACACCACCTTCATAAAGGAGGAGAAAGAGTAATGAGATGTATAGAAATGCGATGAACTTAACAAGCTACACTGTACCTCATGGGTTGCTTAATCATGCTTCACTGTTGATGCACAATTTATAACACCCTTAGCTATGGTCCCTAATGTGGACAGAAGAAATTCTTAAGACACTTCTGTTTAAAAAGTAGACTGGGTAAGGGATTGAAATAGTAGCTCTTAATCCTTAAATCAAATAGTTAAACCATTAATATCAATATGTTGGGATAGGATACTTATAAATATTGTAATACCTAGGGCAACACCAACTAAAAGTATATAAAGCAATGAATTAATGCACATTATAAATAAATAAAAATGGGATTCTAAAAAGACATGTTTAAGTGTACCATAGGAAGTCAAAAAAATAAGAAACAGAGAAGCCAGAAACTGAGAGTACACACAGAAAACAAATACAAAAATGGCACACTGAAGCCCTTGCAATAACTTTGTTATCAACTATTACTTTACATGTAAATGGTCTAAATATACTCTAAAAGGCAGAGACTGGCTGAATGAATAAAAACCCTGACCCAAAGATATGCTGTTGAGAGAAATTCACTTTAAACACATAAAATAATTTGAAAATTTATTCATGCGATCCTTAATTAAAAAGTAAGTGTGATTATAGTAATATCAGATAAAATAGATTTGAGAGCAAAGAAAGTTACTAGGGTCAAAGAGAAGCAGCCATTACATGGTGATAAAGAATTTATCCACCAAGAAGCCATGGCAATTTTAAATTTATATACACAAATAACAGAGCTTCAAAATATATGAAGAAAAAGCTAATAGAATTGGCAGAGAAATAAATCCACATTTATAGTTGGGAGCTTCAAGATCCCACTTTCATCAACCGATAGCATGATAGTACTAGAAAAAAATCAGCAAGGTATGGAAAGCAACACCACCTACCACAAGAACCTATTTGACATTTAGATACCTCTCTACCAATGAAAGCAAAATACACATTCTTCTCAAGCACCCTTGTGATAGATAGAGTCTATTCTGGAACATAAAATAAACAAACAATTAACAAATTCAAAAAATAGAAATTATCCAGAATAGTTGCCTAACAACAGTTGAATAAAACTGATGAATGATTGAAAGTGAACAGAACATCTCTAAATACATGGAAATTAAACAACACACTTTTAAATAATCTATGGGCCAAAGAGGAAAACTCAAAAAAATAATAAAAAAAAAACATGGAACTGAATGAAAACAAGAATTCCTCTGTATATAAAGTTTGCATGATGCAGCTATCACAGTGCTATGACAGAAACTTACCATAGTAAAACTGATATTTTACTCAAGTAAAACTGAGAATTGATCAAACAATCTAAGTTCCTTTCTCTACAAACTGGGGGGAGGAAGAGAAAACTGAATCCACTGCAGGCAGGGATGGTAAGTTCAAGACTAGAACAGGAATCAGTGAAATTGAAAAGCCAGCTGACAGAAAATCACTGAAACAAAAGCTGGCTCTGTGGGGAAAAAAAAATCCATGAAAGGAGTTAAGCTCTAGTAAGAAAGACAATATTACACAGAAAGAAGATACAAATTATTAATATCAAGAACGGAACAAAGGGTACCGCTGCGGATTCTGCAGCAGTTGAATGGGATAAACGTGAACAACTTTGTGCTCATAACTCAGCAACTTAGGAGAAAGTGACGGGCACAGTGGAAGCCATGAACTAACTAACTGGCTGAAAGAGAAACAGGTAATGCCTGTGTGGTTTCATGAACTTTACCAAACATATAAAGAAGAAGAATACTAAAAACAAATAGAAGAAATACCAAGTAAGAAAATTACAGACAAGTGTATCCCGTGCACTTAGATACAAGGCCCCTCAACCAGACATGAGCACCTTAAATTCAGCCATGCACACGAAGCACAGGCCATGCCCCGAGGTGAGCGGAACTTCTGCCAAGCATACAAGGCTAGTTCAATATTGGGAAACCAATCCATATAATCAAATATATCATATAATCGCAGAAAAAGATACTATAATCACATCATGAAACACAGAAGAGTCTTTGACAAAATTTAATGCTTATTTATAATAAAAAAATTCAGCATGTTAGAAAAAAATTCAGCCTAAAGGAAAGCTCCTGCAGCCAGCGTCACCCTTGCAGTCAGAAGACTGTGTCCTTGAAGACAAGTACACAACTCTCACCACTGCCACTCAGCAGAGCACTAGAAACTCTGGCCAGAATGATAGCAAGGAGCAGAAATCAAAGACCTACAGGTTGGAAAGAAAGAAAGAAAATTCCTTTTACATAAGACATAAATGCCTATGTGGGAAAAAAAGGAATTGATCGTAAGTCTCCTAGAAACTTATGCCTCCCATTGGAAGACCCAAAAGTATTAACTACATTTCTATATACAATGAACATGTGGACACCACAATTGAGAGGATTATTCTAAGTGCACACCCAAGAAAGTTAAGTACTCATGTGTAGACAGGTGTAAGCATAAATCTATCAAAACAAGGACAGGACCTGTATCCTAAAAAAGTCTGATACTAAATAAACAAATAAGAGAAGACCTAAATTAATGAGAAGACACACTGTGTCCAAAGACCGGACATTTCCACGTAGTAAATATGTCATTTAATCTACAAGATTAAATGCAGTTCCTATCAAAATTCCCCCAAATTAATCTATATGTTTAATACAATTCCTATCAAAATTCAAGCAATGTAATTTGAGACCTACATAAGTTTGTTCAGATATTTATATGGAAAGGAAAAGGCCTTATAATAGTAAAAGTCATTTTGCAAAGGAAGGATGTTATGAGAGGAACAACCCTCCTGGTATCCAGCCACGCTGTCCAGCTGCCTCAGTCAAGGCCGTGTGGTCAAAGGGTGGACACATAGATGGATGACCCAGAACAGACCCATTCAAATACACCCCCCAGATGTTCAACAAAGATAAAAAAGCGATTCAAAGGACAAAAAGTAGCTTATAAATAAATGGTGTTGGAGCAATTTGCCTTCCGTAAGCAAAAATACGAACCTTGACTTAAACTTTACATTTAAAACAGAAGTAGCTCAGCATGTTCCACAGGATTGAGAAAAGACATGGAACACTTCTCTTCTCTCTGCTTCCCCAGAATCACCTTGACACTGCAAAGGAAGGGTGCTGTCCCCAACAGGTACATGCTTATAAACATTTGCTCTTCCAGAACACACATCCTTTCTCTTCACAAATGAGCTCGCCTCGGTCTCCAGCATTCTTCCTCCACCCTCCCCGCTGTGCAGGTACAGAGCCCTGCCAGGCTCTCCCTCTAGCGTGAGGGAGGAAAGCCGTCTCCATCTCCCGGTGAGAAGACAGCGGAGGCCTGGCATCCCTCTGCTCCCCAGGGACCGCGCTATGACGGTCCCTGCAGGGGGCTGCTCTTCCTCCAGTCCAGTTTTGTCAAGACTGGCACCCCAGTCTTTTGTCTCATCTCCTTCCTCACCTACACAGTACCTGCCATGCGCTGGGTGTTCAATTGCTTTGGCAGCATTGATTTACACGATCAATCTGTACAAAGGTTTAAATGAACTCTCTGGCCTGCTTTGGTTTGAACGATTTGATTTTGAGGCAAGATGAAGTCCAAGAACAAGACTGAGTAGAAACTGGGACAAGCCCCAGACCTCACCACCAGCAGCCAGGAGTTGTCAGGACGCAGACTGCATCAGAGAGATCTGAAAAGTAGCCCCAACACGTAGACCATGTGTGACATTGCATGAATCCCTGAAGTCTGGTCATTCTCAGTCATTCCAATCTTTAAAACGTGGGACATAGCAGTACCTACTTCATGGTGTTACATTAACGGAAATGCAATGCCATTATCCATTAATTCTATTATAAATCCACTGTTATCCCATCACTGGAAAGATTAAATTTCTCAAGTGCTGGGCAGGAGAAAAATGGAGTAAAATGACTTATTTCAGTGGTTCTCAACCTTCCTAACTCCGTGACCCTTTAATACAGTTCTTCATGTTGTGGTGACTCCCAAACATAAAATTATTTTCATTGCTACTTAATAAATGTAATTTTGCTACTGTTGTGAATCCTAATGTAAATATCTGATATGCAGGAGACAGGTTGAGCACAGGTTGAGAACTGCTGATTTATTTGGATCTATGCTGATAAAGTCATGTTTGTACAAGTTGTAGTTTTTGGTCTCAGATATATTTTGTAGACAAGTGTGTGGTTTGTGGGACTTTTGTATATTTAGTTACTTAAATAAGCCGACATTCCTTTATTTCTGAAGGCGAGCATTGCTGGTCATCTAGCACAGGTATCTCTGGAAAAGCCACTGTGGAAATCATGGTTCTTTCTGCGTTGACTCACATCCAGTCAGCCCAGTCGAGCTCATATTTTCACGTGGGATTCCCTTGTGACTGATTAGCGTGCTGGCTCTGACTCATGGTTAGCACAAAGCATTTGCCACCTGCCCACATTGCAATAACATATCTGAAATTGTGCATCTAACTGACCTCTCAGTTAACCACTGCTACTCATTAGCTGGCTACACTGGCTCAAACTTACCTGATGCTCAGATCCAGATCCCACGTTTGATTTAGAAAAATTTCTTTTCTCATGCCACCATGCAGGTGTGGAAAAAGTTTTTTCCTTTCCCCATTCATTTCACCAAACAATAGCTGTGAAGCTTTCCTCATCTTTCTCTTCATTGCTCACAACCCATTTACCAGAACTAACAGGCCGTCTCTGATCCAGAATCCCTCTATTGGTGATCACATGGCTCCTCTCGCTCTGTAAGTCAGACTCCAGAAGGGTCTTTGCAGCCCACCGGGCCTCACTGCCAAGCAGAGGGCTGAAAACTATAGTAGCCACTTTTATGGGCTTTAAGACATTCCTTGGGATTTGATTACAAGATTTTTCTTACAGGAAAAAAGGCCCTTCTCCTTCTCCTAGGACAGGCAAATTTCTCTTCATTCTCTTTATAAATTTGTCTCTCAAACTGATGTTTCAGGGGATAAATAAATGTTTATTAAAATTTCTGATCATCTTAATAGGTATAATTTCAGCAAAACTTTATAAATTGTTGGCCTTGAACTGATTAATAGAGGGCCACCCACATTATGGAAAAAAATATGCTTTACTCAAATTCTTTTGGTTTAAACATTGATCACACCTAAAAAAAAAATAATAATAATAACTTAATGCCAACATCTAGACTGGTATTTGAGCAAAATTTGGGCACCATGGCCTAAATCACCACATTAAATTGACCAGTATCTCAGGATTTTATGCTATGTATTTCTCTCTGTTTCTAGATTTAGCCAAACAACCTACAAGGTCATCCCAGATTCACAGAGTGAAAACAAACTCTGACTCTTTCAGGAAAGGAAACCCAAAGCTTAGTCTATAGTCTGTGGATAAAGGGAGGGAGACAGACTCCAGGCGTTAAGAAGTCTGCACAGCCCCCACGGCAGGGAAGCCTGCTGCCTCTGTGCGTGCCGGCACCAGGGTGAAAGCCTGGGGGCTGAGCCCTGCCCCTCCTGGCCATGGGACCCTTACCGGGCATGGCAAGCAAACAGTGCAGGAGGAGCACCTGGGCAGACTCACGGTTCACCAGATGGGTCGTTCCCAGTCTGTGGGAAGTAAGGAATTTTGTCCAGTGGGTTTATAAATCTGAGTGATAATTTGTTCGTTTTTAACTAAATATATTTTTTCCATACACATGTTATTATATTTCAAATATACAGAAGATCAGAACGAACTTGTCTGAGAGACTCACTTATGCACTGATTGGAGCAAACGGGGCTGTGTCATCCTGAGCAACCCTGTCCAGGGTCAGCCTCAGCTCTGCCCCTGGTGTGGACGCTGAGCTGCCTCCCCCTTGGCTGGGGGCAGTGCTTCCAGTGCGGATGTTGCTGGGACAGTCCCCTCCCATGTAAGACGTCAGGCCATGGCAGAGGGTGGTGGCAGAGCTTCAGGACAGCAAGAGCTACTGCACGAAGTCTGCACAGGTGAGCCCTTTGCCCCGTCTACAGGTGAGAAAAACCAGCTTCCCTCTAGGAAGTGAGAGGGAGTTTTTGGTTTTTGTTTTGTTTAAACTCAGAGGCTTTAGAAGAATTTGTATGTTTCAGATTCTCTACTGCCCCATCCCAGAATTTTCCCTTGGCTGGGGAGCTGGGAAGGCTGTACCTGCCTGTCCTCCTTTCACACCAGCCTGACCACCTGTAGCTTTCACGGAATGTTCCGGTGGAATGGAATCCTTTGAGACAAATGTTTTCATTTGCTAAGACACTCAAAGATACTCTCAAAGTTGGTGGATCCCTAATTCCTCATTCTGTAGCTGTCAGTGGCCCATCCCACTGGACAGCAAGCTGTCCCACATCTGCCTGTGCAGGTCCTGACTTGCAGCAGGGGCAGCAGCAGCTCCATCACCTGCCTGTGGGGTCGGCTGTCCGGGTCTGCACGCTGCTTTAGCACAAGTTTCCAGGAGCCAGAGGCAGACCAAAAGCTTCCCTGCTGTGACCTCCTGTGTCCCAGTACAATTCCAGGACACTGGGTAGAAGGCAGGGGAGAAGGAGGAGGACACTGTGAATGTCCCTCCCCAGGCTTGCTTATGTCCTGGAAACAGGGAAAGTGCCTCCTCCGAGCAATCTGCCTCTGCTGAGAAGAGGAGAGAACTCAACCAGCAGCTCCATGGAGGTGTTTTGCCCATAAGGTTAACTCTCTCACACCTCTGGGTTGTGTGTCAAAGGCCAGGCGGTGCCTCCTGCCTCTGTCCCTGGGGATCCCTGAAGTAGGACGCGAGATGGGAATGAGGTGTCGGTGATCACAGGAGGCAGGCAGAGGCCACGGAGCTGGGCAGCGGTCACATCTCAGGATGCCTGGGCCAGGACGCAGAGCCAGGCAGGCAGCAGGGCCTTGTGCCAGGCACTGCAAGGGTGGCCAGGTGGCCCTTCATGCAGCCCCCGGTACCTACCACACACACAGCTGAGGCTGGCCCTCAGCAGGGATTGATCTTGTTTTCCAAAGTCAGTTAATAAATGTAAGATTACGAGAAGAAGGGAGTTTCTGAATTCTATTTTAAGATGGTCCATGCCTCTTTTCTTTTGCTATCATAGGCAATCCTGGAGCCCAGACACAAACTTCATTAGGGTCCTTAGCCCCAGTGACCGACACCCCAGATCGGCTTCCTGCGATCTACTTTTCTCATCAATAGAGTGTGGCACACGGAGAAAGGCTACCCTTTGTATTGCAGTGGCTGCTAATCTAATTTTCCAGGCCAAAGGATAGTCCCCGTGATCTAATTCTCAATCTACTACAGGATTGAGATGAAGACCAAATCATCTTAGAGGATCTAATAATCTTGTTTCCATTGATCAGTTTCTTAGGCAGTATCCTTTGGTGGAGACTTTTCAGATAAGTGAAGAAAATTAGGTTAAAAGCAAAATGCTTCTTTCTAAAATGTGTCTTTCACACTGCCCACTCTGCCCCGGGGCAGCTGGGCAGCCAGTCCTGCGGCGCGGGGGGCCCACCAAGCCACACTTACTGTACTCCGGCAGAGCCACAGCTCCGCGGCTGGGGACTAAAGCGCCGCAGTTTCTCCCATTGACTGCCTGAAATAAAATAATCTATGATGCATGAACAAGTCTAAATGAAATAATAATATCCTTAGCAGTGAAAAACGGATTGGTAATACAGTAATTGAGCAGATTTATTGCCATCTCCTTGAGCTAGCCTGCTGAAACAGCCGGCTATTTTATTTAATCTCATATCAGAGGAATTACTGGCTGGTAATCCATTGTTAAACATCATTTAGAATGATGGATGAAAACGTCAGCTCCTCCAACATAATCAATTCATATCTCATTAGCACATATTATTTATGATTCCCATTATGGGACCTGCAGGGGTCTCCAGGGGGAGATGGAGACCTCAGCTGTTGTCGAAATGAGATGAGATATACTGTAGCTTATGAGTTAATAACTGCATATAAAAAAATACTTCTCCGCTGTATCGATTGTTCTTGCTGTTTTATGAATGTCTTGAATGACTGGGCTGCCCCTCTCCCAATGCTGTGTGCAGCCGTGTCTGTCCGCACCTCCTCCTATGATCTTAAGGTTAATAATTTGGCTCAAAATATTTTACAAACAACAAAAGGGGTTCTATTTCAGAAGAACTTTGCCACAGTAGGGAAGCGTGCCCTTGAATGTCAAGTACGAGGAACATGCAGCCGTCCCCGGCTGCCCACTAAGGACTGGGCTGCCCCCTCCCCACTACCTATGAAGATAAATCGACATATTTCTCCAGCTCCAGCCCAGTTGTTTTCTACGGACACCCTCTCCTGTGTGCTGCCTCCAAGACCGATGAAAAGCAAACCTTGATTCATGGGCTCTGAGCTGCTGCTGATGCCCTGGTAATCACGGGTACAGTGTCAACCGACGCCTCAATTAAACTGCATTTGAGAATCATTTTATGCTCCAGCTCATAAACATCAATAAAGGAAAATGAGTAATAAATGACTGTCTAGAGTACAAAGGACCAGCTCATATTTCAGATGAAAATGAAGACAAAATGTAGCTTTTATTTGCCTGTGGAATTCCCATTAACCGCATCACTGACAAGAGAGGGCTGGATCAATAGCCGGCCAGCCCCAGAAAACCGTTTCTGGCTGTTCAGCAGCCAATGCAAAAGGAAAACTGTCATATTGTGATCTTTATCAGGTAATCTTCATTACACCAGACCAGTGATATATGGAAATGCTGGTCAGCTAGGGGCACTTCTAATTCTTGGTCCTATTTGTGGTTTGACTGTAGAGCGATCACAAATTATTTGTTTACGGTGATGAAAAATCTTCAATGTTCATCCCTTTTATTCTTTTTATAGGTAATCTATATCTGGGAACTTTCTCTCAAGACTACTTTATTCACTCAGGATTTTTAAGAAAGTATTATATCAAATCTTACCTTCCTCTCCCCTCTGAATAAGGGGGGACCTGCCCAGACGGATGCCGAGCCTTGATGGAGCAATTTGTAAGCTCCTTCTCCAAGTTCTGGAAGGGAATTTTGCTTTCTCTGTGAGTCGCTGCTCTCCCTTTAATTGAACAGAAACTGCTGCTGGCCATGAGGAGTGGGAAGGAATGCTTCATGCGACATGCAAATACAGCACAACCGCTTCTTCTGTGCACTGTGTGCCTTGGAGAAAGAAAAGGAAAGAGGAGGGAAACAATACATTGTATTGAGTGAGAAGAGGGTCAGCCATCTCAGGAAGTGCCTTTCACACAAACGCCTCGCTAGTGTGGGGACATGCGGTGGGTTAAATAGCATCACAGGAAGGGTCTGACAGACAGGTGGACTGGAGAGGCAGGGGGAGAGGGAGAGGCAGGGAGAGGCAGGGGGAGGCAGGGAGAGGCAGGGAGAAGCAGGAGGAGGTAGAGGGAGGCAGGGAGAGGCAAGCAGAGGCAGGAAGTGCAGGAGGAGGCAGGAGGAGGCAGGAAGTGCAGGAGGAGGCAGGAGGAATCGGGGGAGGCAGGGGGAGGCAATGAGAGGCAAGACCTTCCTTGGGAAGACAAAATGGAGGGTGGCAAAGTGTCTGGAGAGTTACAAAGAAGCAGCTCTGGTGCCCACTCACTGAGACTTGGGTCCTGATGGATCAGAAAGCATTTTACAAGTGTCAATGTATCCTTTAGAGTCTTTACAACGGAAATGCAAGGGGCCGACCTCCATTCGGACTCCTCACCTACCTGTTTTCATGAGTAGAGGACATGGGTCAGCAGACCCGGGAGACCCACCTCAGGATGTCGGGGTGTCTGATTTCTTGGTGCTTCTTACCTTGTCATGTTTTTTTGTTGTTGTTGTTGAGACAGAGTCCCACCCCGTGCCCCTTGGTAGTTCACTGCAACCTCAGACTCCTGGCTTGTGGGCATACCACTGCCTCAGCCTCCGGAAGCCACTGGGATTACAGGCGCTCCCGGTGGCACCCGGCTGGGTTTTTCCATTTTTTTCATGAGTCAGGGTCTCACTCTCACTCAGGCGAGTCTTGAACTCCTGAGCTCCAGCGATTCTCCCTCCTCATCCTCCCACAGTGCTGGGATTACAGGCGTGAGCCACCACGCCCAACACCTTGTCAGTTTTAAAGACATTTTCAGTATTAAAATTCCCTTTCTTTATACACATATCTTTTCTCTTCTTTTTGCCATAACTGGGAAAATTTTACCTACTGAATTCATATCAATTTCACATTATAATGTAAAATGCACTCATGTCCACAGAAATTGAAACTATTAGGAAAGTGGTATAGATATTAGCTTAAATATAATTTACATAAAAATACAGTGGATGATCTTATTGATCATATATATACTAGGATATCTGTCAACAAGGAACCCTACCAAAGAATCTGTAACGCTGTTTTATTCTTTTCAAGTCCTGCACTTACAGTCACCAGAGTGTGGCTATCCTCTTAGATTCCAGAGGTATCTGAACATCAGGGGACGGTGTACCTGAGATCACTGCCACTCCCTCTGAATTGCATGGAAGTGTAATTAAAGGAGGACATTTAATCGATTATTAAGTATATAGTATCTGGAACTTCAAAAGGCGTGCAAGAATGATTTTGATGGCTTTTGCTGGATTTTTTATTTTATTTTATTTTTTTTTGGCAGAGGGAAAACTCCCATGCCCTGTGCCCCACCTGCAGGACTAATTATTTCAGAAGCCCGAGGACATTGCTGTACAACTGAACAGAGGAAGTGAGTGTTGGACTCTACAGTTCCCCTGCCATCTGTCACTCACACACCCACCCTGTATCCACAAGAGAAATGCATTGGTTTACTTACTACCACTAGATTCAAGTGGGATCTTGGAGAATCACATGGTCTATATTTCCATCATTGTTTTTAGCCAAGAGACTTTTTTAACTGTTAACGGTTCAACAAATAAATGTTTGATTGTGCAATGACATTAGTGATGCCAAAGGTAAAATGCAACTTGGAATGCTTCATATCTTACTGCTGAGAATGTGGAATGGTGCAGATACTTGGACAAATACTTTGACAGGTTTTTTTTTTTGCAATTTTTGGCTGGGCTGGGTTTGAACCCGCCACATCCGGCATATGGGTCCAGTGCCCTACTCCTTTGAGCCACAAGTGCCACCCAGTTTTTTTTTTTTTTTTTGAGACAGAGTCTTGCTTTATTGCCCTTAGTAGAGTTCTGTAGCATCACAGCTCACAGCAACCTCCAACTCCTAGGCTTAGGTGATTCCCTTGCCTCAGCCTCCCATGTAGCTGGGACTATAGGCACCTGCTACAACACTCAGCTAGTTGTTTTGCAGTTTGGCCAGGGCCGAGTTTGAACCCGCCACCCTTGGTATATGGGGCCAGCGCTCTACCCACTAAGCCTCAGATGCCGCCCAATAGTTTGACACTTTTCAAAATATTAAACACAGACCACCACGTGCCCTGGCAATTTCACTCCTCAGCACGTGCCCTAGATAAATTCATGTGAAACCTTGTCCATGATGTTCACAGCAACATTATTTACAAAAGCCTCACAGTGGAAGGAGACCAGGTAGCCATCAACTGGGGAGCAGGTTAACAGAGAGAGGTGCAGGCGTCCTGGGAAGAGGCACGCAGGTGCCCTGGGAGGAGGCACGCAGGCTGCAGAGAGAGCCATTCCTGAAAACATCGTGCTGGCTGAAGGAGCAATCGTAGAGGGGCTGTGGGGTGTAGAATTCCACTTGTGTGAAATATCCAGAAGAGGCAAACTCTAAAAACAGAAAATGCAGTGCTGACAGCCAGAGGCACTGGGCGAGAGGAGATGGGGAGGGATGGGCACGAGTTGTGTGGCTCCCGAGTGACAGGTGGGAGCACGCAGTTCCTCGAGGAGGGGAAGGTACGTTCTGCAATTAGGGAAACCTGAAAATCACTGGAAAACCCCTGGGCAGCACACTTGTATTGGCTGAATGCTACAGTATAGGAACTATACTTCAATAAAGTTATAAATAAAAGCAAGTAAGGACGAAATTTGTTATTTTACTGACACAAACAGGTGAAATATCAGTGAGTGTGGATATTACAGATGCCAGAGGCGAGATTTCTCATTTATCTTCTGTCCTAGCACAGATGTCATAGCAGAAATGATCCTGCAGCCTCCAAGTTTAGGTTTCACAGCTCAGTGGTCAGTCACTTGGTCAAGCTTTTGGCCACAGGTCTCGTCTGTGGCACTGCATGGAGCAACGCTCGGCTGGGGCTGGGTACAACACAGCGTGGGGACTGGCTGTGCGTGGTCCTCACAGTTAGTGTGATAGGGAAGCCTATTCACAGACACTCAACCCTCACCCCTTATGCTGCTGGGATAATACGAGCTCATGGGCATCCAGAATAGCTTTTGTTCAGGGAAAGTTAGGCGCAACCCCCGAGGAAGGGGGAGGTGGAAGGGGGACATGTGTGGGCTGGGGTGAAGGACCTGTGTCCTCCAGCCCACAATGAGCAGAGATGAGATGTGCTGCAGAGCTGTTTGCTCCTAAATGACTTTTCCAATTAGCTTTCACTCACAGTATCCCAGTCAGTGAGACCTAATGGACATGGGCTCTGCACAGAGCCTTGTGCTGAATATCATGAGGAATAAATGTTCCCTGGGTGGATTATTTGGCAGGAGAGACTCCACGATGGGTTGTGTGTGAACAGAACACAGTCTGAGTTCTGGATCAAGACTACCCATGCCCGTAGAATTTAGTCACTGAACTTCCCAGATGAATATCCTCATTATTTTTCAAGGGGAGTTAGTTGTATCTACTCTGCCTGCCTGCACAGAGCCAGTCTCACGGCCAAATAAGACATGCACAGGGATGCACCTTAGCAGAGAAACAAGATGTGCACTCACAGGCATCGCCTTTGGATTCTGAGGGTAAGAGGCATTCAGGAGGGGGCCCTGAGGGGGTCTGTGACGTGGAGAACAGGTGAGACTGTTCCGGGTATGGAGGAGTAAGGGAAATAGTCTGTTCATTCTATGTACTGGGAGGGTCATGAACAGATGTGCAGGGGTGGGCCACCTAAGATCTCTGTCGTGTGTTAAAGACTTTCCCAGGAAAAACTGAATTTCAGTGGCCTACAAGATGGAAACACACTCCTGAGATGGACTGTGGGGCAGCTTTGCTTCAGGAGGCCTGTCCTGGGGCCCACGATGAGGAAGGGAAGCCCAGCAAGGGACACATTTCAAACTTCTGCCTTCACTGTAGTGCCTGATATTTCAAAGGCCACATCATCTGCTAAATCTCTCCAACTTTCTTCTTTGTATCTTCTCTTTGAAATACATCCAGAAGACCAAAAAATCACTTTATAATAAAGATATTTGCACCAGAATGTTTATTACAGACCAATTTGTAATTGCTAAGTCATGGAAGAAGCCCAAGTGTCCACTGACCCATGAATCAATTAATAAATTGTGGTATATGTACACCATGGAATATTATACAGCCTTTAAAAAGATGGAGACTTTACCTCTTTCATGTTTATATGGATGGAGCTGGAACATATTCTTCTTAGCAAAGTATCTCAATGATGGAAGAAAAAGTATCCAATGTACTCAGCCCTACTATGAAACCAATTGATAGCTTTCTTATGAAAGCTATATCCCAATTATAGCCCAAGAAGAAGGGGAGAGGGAGGAGAGAGGAGGGGGGAGGATGGGTGGAGGGAGGGTGATTAGTGGGACCACACCTATGGTGCATCTTACAAGGGTACATGTGAAATGTACTAGGTGTGGAATATAAATGTCTTAACACAATAACTAAGAAAATGCAGTGAAGGCTATGTTAACCAGTTTGATGAAAATATTTCAAATTGTATATAAAACCAGCACACTGTACCCCATAACTGCATTAATGTACACAGCTATGATTTAATTAAAAAATGAAAAAGAAAAAAATAGAAAGCTGGTGTGGTTATATGGGGCCCAGCCAGGTGACCAAAGAAAATCTCCCTATTTTAATTAAGGTCAACTGATGAGTCACATCAATCATATCTATGAGTCCTGCTGGCCACGGAAGGCCACGTGCTCCAGGGCATAGCATCTCATTGGATCAGGGAGAGGGCAAAGTGTCTTCTCAGGAGCCATGGGGCTCTGACCGGCGCTGGAGAAGGCCTGTACCAGGGAGAGTCCACTCGCCGTGAGTGGACTTCCTCTCACTCTCTGCCTGCCTAGTTAGCTCATCCACTGCTCTCAGGGCAAATCCAGTCTTGGTGCTTCCCGCAGGCCCCTGACATGGCTGCACAGGGTCATTCCTGGATAACCTTTTACTTGAGGGAAGGAAGGCCAAAGCCTCTTCCAGTCACTCCTGCCTGCTTCCCTCTCAGGACCGCACCCTCTCTGGCTGCCCCCTTCTGTCCCGGATCCAGAGGTAGGTGTCCCCTTACCCTGCGGGGCAGCCCCTGCAGAGCCCCTCCCACCCGTCTAGCCCTGGGACTCTTGTGTGTCACTGTCCTCCCTTCAGTTCTCCACTTCAGCACTGTGTTGAGTTCTCTCCCACCTTTCTACAAAGAACCCCATAACGTGCACACAGAGCTCTCCTCCCCTTTTCCTCCTCCCGACTGAGCAAGACCGGCTTCACTGACCATGCCGGCCACTCATTTACTTCTCAGGCTCTCGGCTAAACTTATTTCCCCATGTGGCCAGTCACGCCCTGGCGATGGACTCAGGAATGGAGTTTCCTTGTGCCCTTCTGTCTGTGGCTTCCTGGCGTTGGTGATCTTTCCTGTGGGTCCAGTTCCAGCCACCCTGCCCCCACTGGATGTCTCTTGGGGGTTTATCCAGGGGTTTCCCTCAAGGGCTCTGTCTTCTCAGTTTGGGGGTGGCCACACTCTGAGCCCAAGATTCTCCACCTACATAAAGGCTTGTCACTGCTGCTTGGATATTTAAAACCTCAAACCAGACATATTCAGATCTGGACAGCTGGGGACTGTTTTCCCCCTGATGAACTTTTCACCCCCAGGCCCGTCTCCCACCCTGCTTGGATTATCTGCCTGTCCCTCCGTCCTGGCAATCAGCACATCTGTGCATTTGTCATCCCCCATCTCCAGTGGACGTCTAAGCCCTTCAGGTTCTGCTTTCTGCATTTTTAACCATCTGTCCTGTCCTTCCTCTGCCTAGGACCCTGCCCCATTTGGAGCCACTGTCCACATGGGCTTTCTAAAACAAGACCCCAGTGGCCAGAGGACTTCAGCCTCCACTGTTCACACACCTCCCAAAAGCTGGAAAGCATAGGAGAGTGCCTCGGGCCAGTCCCTCAGCCCACTCTCCAGGGGGCTTTGAAATTTCCCCACATGTCCTGTGTTTGACTTGTGTCTCTGTTTTCAGTTTGTGTTACATAAGTCATGGTTCCTGCCACTCTGACCTGCCCCCAGCTCCTCGAGGGAGGAACATGGAGATGGTGGAAGGTCATTGCCTTCCTGCAGCCTTCGGTATGAAAGAGCACTCAGTCACTCTTCGGGTCATCTCTGAATGTAACGTGTCCTTGGACTGAGCATGTGCTATGTGGTCATCTGCTGACCTGACTGTTAGCAGTGAAGCCCTTAGTAAGTTAAGTGAAGGGGCCTGAAATGCAGGAAGAGCACCGAGCCGCGGCTGGTGGAGCAGGTGCCGGCCGGCAGCAGGCACGGATGTGAATGAGCCTTTAGGGCTCATGCACTGCACGCCGCTGGGCGTGTGAGCGAGGTGTGGCCAGCACGAAGCAGGCGTTCATCTCTTGTGTCCCTTCCTTTTCTGCAGTTCACAGGCCAGACCTTGAAGAATGAAACACTTCTCTTTCTGAAACAGGAACTGTGAGGGTGCATGTGGTGGCCTGTCCAGCCGCCTTGGAGGTCATGCTGGGGCTACCTGAGGATGAGAAACACACAGCTGGCCAAAATTTAAACTAGAGGCAGATAAAAAATTCTCACTCCAAGATGAAGATTGAATACTTTAATAAGAATATATTATAAAGTAATTTTTTATCTTCTGTAAAAATAAAACAATAAACTTGTCTGCCCCTGGAGTTAATAACAGATTTCCAAAAAGTTATCCCATGTCCAGCCTCAACATTGATCCCTGCTGAAACCAAGATATAAGCGGATGTGATCTCACATATCTCAGGCATCATATACACGCCAGCGTGTGCAGCTAACACTCACACTAAATCTGCATGCTGACAAAACCATCTTCATTTAACTTGAAATCATTAACATACTGGGGAACTACAGAGTGTAGGGAGGAGGTAAAATGGTAGAACAATTATTCAATAAAGGCACCATCAATAAGAATTCAAAAGAAAACAAATTTTGGTAAAATATAAAATGAATTTAGCTAGCGTGTCTTGCAGCTATTTATTATTTAACACACTGGTCACTCTCTCATAAACTGAGTGTGCTTCAAAGCGGAACAGCCCAAGCAGGAGTTCAGCCTGGTCATCAACCTGCACCTCCACACGGGAGTAACCAAGTGCTGCTTCCTTTGCTGACAGAGCGGTTTGTCCGCAGACCCAGCTGCAAGTGAGAAGGGGCCGACTGACCAGCGCATCCTGGGCGGCGGCGACGCCAAGCTCCGGAGAGCGGGAGCCTTCCCCGGGCTGCGCGAGAGGGAGGCGGCGGCCCCTGCTTATCTGCGGGCAATAAACCCCACGCTCTGGATCCACCAGGGGAGCCAATGGGCATGTACTATTTTAAAACTGAGGAGTAGTTAACTTAGAATAGTTAGTGATATTCTCGGTTTTCGCTTAAGAAGACCCCAAGTTCCTAATTCTTATTCCCCATCCCTAAGCAGATTTCCGACAGCGAGCACCAAACGGCCGGCGTGGGGCTGTGCCGTGTCCCTGGCGGGGAGCGAAGCGCACAGGCGGGCATCGTGCAGGCGGTTAGATGAGCTCTCAGGGGTTCACTCAGAGGGAATAGCCGTGTTTAAGGAGCTAATTACAGAAGAAGAAGCACAGCTTGTCCGAGTTATTCTACTAATTCAAATGTGAATTATAAATACTGCAGAACACCGGGGTTCGATCTCCAGGGTAGACGCACAAATGACCAGCCGCGTGCACGGCCAAACGTCTCTAAGGACAGGAGTCCTAGAATCAATCCCAGACATCCAGGTTAGTCCTAAAGATGGCAGGAGCCATCACACCCTTCCACAGAACTGAGACATTCATAAATATGGCTCTTCTCTACATCCAGTTACACAGTAATTATCTCTTTGTGTTTCAAGAGCACAGCCTAATTTTCATAGCCATAGCCAATAAAAAACTCATTAACTGTACATTTTTATACATATGTTTACATCTTTTAAAATCACAAATTCATGAAGATTCTCTTTATATAAAAATTTAAGGTATAACCCAATTGCAGGAACACCATAGGCACCCAACAGGCATAGTTTTTTGTAAAAATAAGGATATGTCAAATTTTAAGAACACAAACTCAAAATTATTATATTTTCAGATTCAAAGATATGGAGGACTAACACCATGAAGGTAGAATTGAGCTCCAGGAATGGTCACTTCCCAGTGGTGACATGCAAGGCTCCTGGGGCACTTGTGGACTCAGAGACCAGGTGACGTGGCTGTGAGCCTGGAAGGCAGTGTTTGCCAGCAGTGCTGGGCGTCTGCATCCTGGCAGGAGGCTGTTTGGAGAGGGCTGGAGGAGAGCTCCGTCCTGGTGGATAAGGAACATGCCCCTGCATGGTAAGTGTTAACAATGAGGACTGCCCAGGCAGGTCAACAATGGGATGAGGAGAGTGTCTGCAATAAAAAGCAATGAAAGTCACCTACGTGGACTCCATGAGACGGCGTCACACCCACATGCATGTGTGTACTGCATTCGCCTGTGTGGACTCAGTGAGACGGCGTCACACCCACACATATGTGTGTGTAGTGCACTCCCCTGCATGTACTCAGTGAGACGGCATTACACCCACGCTCATGTGTGTACTGCAATCACCTGCATGGACTCAGTGAGACAGCATCACACCCACACGCATGTGTGTACTGCGTTCACCTACGTGGACTCAGTGAGACGGCATCACACCCCCGCTCATGTGTGTAGTTTCGCCTCCAGCAGTCCGACCCTCCAGAGCCTGCCGCAGCCCCACACAAGAGGGAGGGCGAGAGGGAGGAGGATGGGGGAGGTGCGGGTCCATCTAACCTGCCCTTTAGGCCCAGGTGCTGGCTGCACTCCACTGTCACAGACACAAATAGAATAAACTGAGGCCACAGGTGGTAGAGGAAGGCACAGAGCAGATGGGGGGAGACAAAAACACATCGTACACAGCAAGCTAGTTTCACCTCTTTCTAGAGCTTCAGTGTGGCAGCCTAGCCCTGCAAGGAGTCAGCATAGGGATGAGGAGCTGCCGATACCACCTGCTGTGACCCGGCTGCTTGGCTTCTCGGCAGGCTGAGCTGCAGGAGGGTGTGGGACTCTGGGCAGCTCTGTCCTCTGTGCCCAGCCGGAGCACAGCACACAGCAGGTGCTAACTCAGTGTTTGTTACTCGGACATGTAAACATTATTACGGATAAAAGTTGGAGGTCAAAAGTGATAAGCATTTGAGTTTAGAGCTGCTCACCAGTTTATCACCTCTCCACTCCAAATCTACCCTCATTGGCTACTCTGTGTGAATGGAGCTGGGCCCCTTACAGGATTTGTCTTTTCCACTTGGCTCAATGCTAAGTCTCGTCAGTAGGGAATACCAGAAAGACACTGCAGGAAGGGAAGAAGCGATTCCTTCCTAGCTCCCAGCGCCTCTGTGCCCCACAGGCTGTGTGCCCAGCATAGGATCCAGCAGGGTGAGGCAGCTGGCAGGACCCAGGGCTATGCTGGCAGCCCGGCAGGTGGTTTTGCATCCACTGCTGAGATATTTCTGGGTGCCCCCCCACCTCGGAATGCCAGCTGGTGGACTCCCTGCATGATGTAGACAACGGCTTTCCAGCAAGTTCCAGGAGGCAGATTTCCATCAATGATTGGAGGGTGAGTTTCCAGAGGCTCCATCAACACAAGAATCTTCTGCCCTTCCGTAAGTCTCACTGCCCTCTGCACAGTGCCAGGACCCTGTTGCAGGGAGCCACGGCCCCCAGCTCCACCTCAGCCTTGGGCCGATTGTCACATTCTCCAGAACTCTCTTCTCCTTCAGAGCGAACCCCTCCTTGCTGCCATCTCCTATGGTAGCTGCCCTTTCTTCATGTTAAATTTCCTTACTCTGTGGGTTCCGTCTTCTGATTGGACCTGGGCTCCTTGGACTTAGGCATTGCTTCTGAGTAAGATGCTTCAATATGTTCTCAGATGGAATAAGAAGTTTTGTGTAAAACCATAAAGAAATGCATTCCTCACACTTTCTGCCATATAGGGTTTGGACTAACATTAATAAAGCAACGTGATTTGTTCTTGTTGGGATTTAAGCTCTGGTGATGCCAGTCTTGGAAGAGGAACGTGCAGTCCCCTGCTGAACACTCTCTGAAGCAGCATGGCTCGCCTCTGCACAGGTCCACACCTGCAGAGCCTGTGGAGAGACGCCGTGAGCAGGGCCACTCGCTTGCACACTTCTGCCCCAGGAATTGTGGGACTGAATGCCAGCTATGTGCCAACTCTAGTTATAAAATCCCTATTTCTAAAAGCATCTTGAGTTCTAAATTTTGTTGTTTTTTTTTTTCTGTAGAGTCTCAGAGTCTCACTTTATCACCCTTGGTAGAGTGCTGTGACGTCACACAGCTCACGGTAACCTCCAACTCCTGGATTTAGGCAATTCCCTTGCCTCAGCCTCCCAAGTAGCCGCCACAATGCCCGGCAATTTTTCTTTTCTTTTTTTTGTTGTTGCAGTTGGCCAGGGCTGGGTTTGAACCCTCCACCCTCAGTATATGGGGCCGGCACCTGCCCACTGAGCTACAGGTGCCACCCTTGAGTTCTAAATTTTTAATGTAAAAATGCATATATTATTTTCATTTCCAATCCATGTTAATAGAACCACTGCTGGTTTCCAAACTCCTCAATGCATTTTAGTGAACATGAAATCTTTTTTGTAGATACATATTTTTTTATGGGAAACAATGAGGAGCAATTTTCAAAGAGTGAAGAAAGACATAAAGATGAGTTTGTTTGCATAGACATCACAGATAATCTGCCTACAAGGAGCTATTTTTTCCCCTTCTTCCTAGACCCTAGGCTGGAATGTCGCCGGCTCTAAGTTGTAAGACTAGAAACTACCGTGCTAAATCCACTGATGCTCAGAATGTCGGCACACACCGTCAGCAAAGCGCAACATTTCTAATTATTAGCTGAATATTTGTGATTAGAACCATAGGCTGTATAGAATATCTGGAGCATTCCTAAAATTTTTAGCGTCTTTGAGCCTTTTAGGCCTATATTCTGCTACACAGAATCTGGGGATGTGGAGTAGACACTTAGGACCCAGATGGATCTGAGATAGTGATGGAAACAGAATAAATTGTCAAAGAAATTTTGCTAACACGCCTCTCTCCTAGGAGTGCTGGACAGGTACCTGTGGTTGTATCGGGGGCCAGCTTGCCGCTTCTGAAGGTGGGAGTTAAGGTTTATGGTAAAAAGCAAACCTATAGTAATTTCTGTACTTGTCCTCTTGTTTACTGAATAGTGACTGGGGAACACAGAAAACTCTGAGAAAGCTGTTGCATTTGAGGCAAGCAAACAGCTGCAGGGGGCATTATTCTTCTGAATGCCGAGCTTACAGTAACCACATGCACTCACACACATGCTCTGAGGACACACTGCTGGGTATTGAAGTTCCTTGCCCATCATAAAAAGTGTGTGACATCCGTCAATATCTAATTGTATTAGTTATTCTACAGAGGTTCCAGGAAAACTGATGGAGAGACTCACAGTATTGATCAACGTTCTGAAATCCCACATCCATTGTTTACTGAACTGGTCAATTATCATTGAATTTTTCATTTTGAGCTGAAATGAAAAATTAACAAAAATCAAGAAAAATTGTAAAATATCTTATAATGAAGTGAAGAGGGCCGAATTGTTAGTGCCATAAACTCACTGCATACCTTGCTTATTTTACCTGGTAATGTTTTTAAAGAAATAAAGGTAATTACTACCATGTTGACTGATCTAAATCATCTTCCATTACCCTTTTCTGTCAAATGAACTGAAATGGGAACAATATTAATTTAGCTGTTACGCCAGACTGATAGCCTCCTCTCTGAGTCAGATTATTGAAAGGTACACTTAATATTCAACGTTAAGATCTTAAGTTTCATCTCACTGATTTAATAACAAGCCAGAGTTTAAAACACTTATTGATAAAATAACATTTAACTGTTTCAAATTTTTGAATAGGAGCTAACCATTTTTAAATAAATATCCTTAAAATAAAAAAAGAAAGTTCATGGAATGGATTATGTTTCAGATAGGTAACAACACAAAGTGAAACCTACTGTAGACTACAAGCTGACACAGTAGAAATATAGCCAATCTTAAAATACATAAAGGCCCCAAATTCCAAGCAATATTAGAGAAGAAACCTAGACCATCCAAGAAACCAGTTTGCACTGAAGTATCATGGTTGAGATTGGCGTGCATTTTAGGATCTGGGAGCTGCAAAGTCACATTTGCCAGGCACATAGGAAATGCTTGCAGTGGTCTCCTGTCTAGCTGAGAGCCCCGGACAATGCAGGTCAAGGGGGCATTAAATATCTTGCACATAACTGGAGGTGAATTGTCTATATATGGGCAATTGTCAGTTCCAGGTACTGAATCTGCATTGACCATGATTGGTGTCTTTGTGAGTTCATGAAACAGAATGTAACACTAAGAAGAGCACAAATAAATATTTTTCAATGGCACTAACATTTGCTTTTAAGAGCTCATATTTGAAAAAGAAAATTAGGTATTTCTCAACAATATGCAATAGGGTGAGTTGGAAAAGAGTGTAGGAGATAAATGCCATGCAGTAAAATGACCACACCTGGGGCACACCACCATGACCACACCACCATGGCCAAACCACCAAGCCCACGCACCATGAATACATCACCATGGCCAAACCACCTGGGTCACACCACCATGAGTACATCACCATGACCACACCATCATGAGTACATCACCATAGCCAAACCACCAAGCCCACACCACCATGAGTACATCACCATGGCCACACCACCTGGGGCACACCACCATGAGTACATCACCAAGTCCACACCACCATGAGTACATCACCATGGCCACACCACCTGGGTCACACCATCATGAGCACATCACCATGACCACACCACTGTGGGTACATCAGGCCACACCACCAAACCCACACCACCATGAGTACATCACCATGGCCACACCACTATGAGTACATCACCATGGCCACACCGCCATGACCATACCACCAAGGTCAAACCACCATGGGCACACCATCAAGGTCAAACGACTATGAGCATATCACCAAGGTCAAACCACCATGGGTATATCACCATGGCCACACCACCTGGGGCACACCACTATGAGCACACCACCAAGCCCACACCACCACGAGCACACCACCAAGGTCACACCATGACAGCCATACCACCTTGGACCCTTCATCATGGCCACACCCCCACGACTGCTCCACCATGCCCACAACTTCAAGGCCACAGCACCACGAGCAGAGATAGATTTTTTGACCCTTTGGAAAGCACAAATATCATGTAGATGCGGGTATTTAATTTTGCTCTGTATTATTTATATAATGAAAGATACAAGAACACAATTTCTGGATTAAATCTCTTCTTAAGGCCTTTAATTTCCTATGTAAATTCACTGAAATCACAAGAAGAATGTGCTTATCTTAATCTTAGAGCTCCTTCATTTTATCGTTGCATAATTTTTTTTTAATCAAAAGTGAGATTTTCTTTAAATCATTGTCTACTGTGACCAAAAAGAGTCAACAAAAAGAACAATCTTAATAGCTTTAAAGGAGTCCAATAGAGTTGTAATTTGCCTTATAAACCACATCACTGTGGGCGAGATTTATAGCAACATGTGATCTTTAAATAGACTGTATATCACTTTGCTGTTGGTCATGCAATTAAGGATCTGGACAAGAAGAACAAGACACCACCAAAAAATAGTCCTCAAAAGGGAATTTGAAATGTCAGGGAAGATAAACATAATTTAGAATTCAAGGCAACATGATTTTAATGCTAAATACTTTGAGAAGATTAAGTTTCCAAATGTCCTATCTACGCATAGAACCCTTCCTCCGGTCAATATAGGCAGCAAGGAAAGAAATAAAGAAAAAAAATCTAGAAACATAATTTAATTAGGCAAAGAAAAAGAATGCTATAGTTTTAATGAAGTAAGATTGTTTAAACTATTTTATAAGTAAGCCATTTTAACAGTAAAATGTGAAAAGCCTGTATAAAACAAAAATTCAGCCAAGATACAGCTTGTTAATTTCTACTCTATGCAATATTTTGGAAATTTGAAGCATTACATTCACTGACTTTAAAATTTTAAAATTTTATCCAGATACCATAGTATGCACATACAAAAATAAAAATTGCATTTGTTAGTTTTATTATGAATGCTATCTTTTTCCTACAGAGCTTATCCTAGTGCATCTTCATGTAAATTTAGTTCAAAGTATTTAATAAAAAATGCCCATAACTATTTATTTCTCTATATACATTTATTAATATTATGATAATAAGCTTATTACAAATTTATATTAATTTAATATTATATGTATTTTATATTACTGATATATATGTTTACTATATATGCATCTGATATTATTTAATATAAATGATAACAAATTGCCCATAACTATTGTTCTATATATAAATTTAATGTAAATAATTTTATATGCATATATTAAACATATTATAGTGCTTATAAAACATAATGTAAGCCTTATTTTTGAAATTATATGATTACAATTTATTTCTCTGACAAATTGCTAGCGCTCTCAGGGACAATGTATGTTTATTAATTTTATCCCTAGTTTCTTACACAAGGACCAGAAAAATGTAAACAATCAAACTGTATATTTTGAATTTATGAATAAATTAATATCCACATTTTTTCTTTAAAAATGTATTCTTTCCATAAACATGTATTCTTTCCTTAAAATATGTATTTTAAACTTCATGTTGCCATACTTCCAAAATAGAGAGCACTATCAAAATATAATACTTTATGTTATAGAATACATTCTGAATTATATATGTAAAATGCATCCTATATTTTGCACATACAAAAATATAAACACACATATGTGGATCTATGTGGGTAAATGTATCTATATACATACTTAAAATACATGTATAATAATATATAATTGTGTATAATATACATTATGGGCATTAGATATTACATGTACACACATGTATTTACATGCATACATGTATGAGTGTATATATAATGTATTTTATATATAACATATGATTCTCAATATGTAAACAACTGATTTTTATTTTATTTTTCACTTTCCATGGTCTAAAGAACATGCACATGCGAGTGGTAGGTATGGGCAGCCATGCAGCCAGCAGAGGATGAAGGAGTCACAACTGGAGAATTGGTGTCGGATATTATCTTTTATTAGACCATTAACCCCAAGACTGTTGAGAAATTCAAACAATTTTGATCAATTAGAGACAGTACAGTCAAAAGATGATGTTTTTAGGCAAAAGAACAATGCAAAGTTCATATGAAATTCAGACATTCTCAGAGCCTTCCACTTCCCCTCAAAACCCTGCATTAACTGACCCAGCAGAAGAGCCCGAGGGCTCATGCTAATTGCACGCATCCCCTTGTCAGTCCCAGCAGGTAGGCAGCCGGCATGGCTGAAACCCTGCTTGCCAGGTGGAGCACAGGCCACTTGACAGCGATGCCAGTGTGCTCAGGAGGAAGCAGACTGCCCGGCTGGCCTTGCTCTCACCCTCCACCCTTCATCCCTCCTCCGCTGTACTCCAGGCTCTGTGGTAGGCACCTGAGACTAAAGCAAAGATAACAAAAGCTGTGCTCAACCTGCACTTTAACCACTAATTCCTCTTTATGGTAAGAAGAGCTGCATTTTCACACAACTCCATCCCATCAGAATCCACTTTCTTATCGTCAAAATTGCTCTGTTTAGTTAGAGCTTTTTTCTTTTCCATTAAACCCCAGTAAGTGGATCTGTGACTAAGATTTTGTCTAAGTGGACATATTTTGATTAATAGAAGCTGACCTGAAATATTTCTAATTTCTCTTCAAATTGTTCTTCCTATTATTTTATACTCAAAACACTGAAATATGAAATATTCTGTTGAATATATGAATTGAATTTCATTTCAATTCATTTTGCAATGAGCCAAACCTTATCCAATTTTGACTTGAATTACGTCTGGTAAGATGATGGTACCCAACGTCCTTTGCTGAAAGAAGCAGTGAAAACACAAATAAATGCTGTTTTCAGATGAGATCACTGGGACAGTGAGAGGCAAGATAGTCTAGAGACGAGAGCCCTGGAAGACTGTGCAGCTCTTGGACCGTCCAATGTATGTCCTTTTCTGTCAGAAGGTTTGTTCCGAATAAGGCATTTTTTGCAATATTTTGCTTTAAACCAGTGGTTCTCAACCTTCCTGATGCTGCGGCCCTTTAATACAGTTGCTGTGGGTTGCGACCCACAGGTTGAGGACCGCTGCTTTACACAGTTTTGTTTCTCCATTCCTCTTTAATGACGGAAACCCAAACAGCTGATAAATTGGTAGGCAAGAGAAGAAAGGGGCCAGGAGAGCTGCTGCAGAAAGGGGCTGTAGCCCTGGCTGTCACCGTCCCCGTCTTCATCTCAGGTGGCTGAGCCTCGGGTGTGCTCTGCAGTGGAGTGTCGGTACACACTGTCCTTTAGACACGTTGGCTGGACAACTGCCCCATCTTGTATTGATGTCCTCTGACTAGTCAGTTTGCTGTGGGTGAAAAATAATTTATGCTTGAATTTAATTATTAATAGTGGAAAAGTCTGAAATTTGATAAGAACTTCAAATAAAATTGAAATTTGAAAAAAAAGTGCATAGCCGAAATGTCTTATAATAATATACTTAAGCAGCTATTTTAGTAATAACAGCTATCTTGCTCTCAATTATGTCTCCAGAAAATATATTATGCTTTAGAGAAAAATCTTACATGTATATTTTTCAACTCATTAAGTAGAAAGCATATTTAAGCCAAAAGCTTGTGTCTATTTTAATAAGTGAGTCTTATTTGTAAAGCATATATCTTTGCATGTTTATGAGCATAATGTTTTATGCACAATTTATTCCCAAACAATATATATTATTTTTGTCAAACACCAAAAAATAAGGTTAAGGGTTTCAAACATGCAAGTTCAAAAGTATTGAAATCTTCTGTTGGATGTGTTTCCTTAGTTTTGAGAATAACTAAGTAACTGACTTCAGGGATGCTGTGTCTTCATCCTCTTTAAAAACCTGCAGGATACAAGAGGTAGGAAAATTAGTATGATTTAAAAATAGATGAAGATGATAAAACTGATTTTTTTTTTTGGTTATAGCAGAACTTACATGCTGCCTATGTTAATTAGAAATAGTACTCCTGATTTAAATCACATTTTTGAAGATAAAGTAAGCATAATAAAATTTGCCATAGATTTAGCAATTTTCAGGGAATGGTCCTGTATGTATCAGTGATGCTTTCTGGATAAACCTAACTGACTTGAATTTCTGACATCTCCAGGTGAAGGCAAGGCTGCACATCGGTGCAATGCTGCCACCAAATGGTAGAAGTCACTATAAAAAGCTGCTCAATAATGTGGTTTTGGAAAAACTCAGTTAATTCGTTATATAAAAGAGATATTTTAAAGCCAAAGACCCTGACACATACGCCCACTGGCACTCGTGTGGGCACATACCTGGTTTTTAACAGAGAAAACCCCATGAGGTGGTGAAGACGTGTGTCCCTGTGACTAACAGCTGCGATAGAAAGGCCACATGTTCGTGGGGCAAGGTACTCACTGTCTGTGCACGATGGTGTTAACACTGTCTTGAATGACACAGTAGAATCTTAACATTGCGAACACTCTGGTTGCCACTAAACTGGCACTAAGACAGGTTTCCAGGAAAACTCACCCTTCTGAGCCCTTCATGGGAAGCTGTGTACAAGAGTATTAGCAGTAAGATCCTTCATTGGGACAGAAATAATGTAGTGTAGAAATGTTTGTAACGCAGAATATACTTAGAAAACCACTTCAGAGATTTTCTTCATCATCCCCTATCCGGTGGGTTAAAGGGGGCTTGAGGCCTGAAGACGGCCCTGCGGGGGATTCAGTCTCGGCGGTGGGGCAGCTTTCTGTGCCACCAGCACATTGCATCATTCAGGCAGCTGACGGAATGACTCTGCCTGTTCTGTTCTTATCCAAGATTTTTAAATAACATATAATAAATATGTCCCATAATTGATATTATTGCAAAGGAAAGATAATAACAATAAAATAAATAAAAATAATAAAATTTTAAGAGGTAGATTTTTCATGGGTATAGAATTGATTTCAGAGTGGAGCTATCAACTTTCAGAGTGAAGAACCTTATTCATTAACTTTTTAATATAAACAACGTGCGTTCTATTGTTTAGTGACAAAGTTAATATAAATCAATTACTGAGAACTTAGATTTGGAAGACCTTTAGAGAAATTTTTTGGTGGCCAGAGACTTACAAATATGCTAAATATTACTAGAAATATAAGGGTGTGTGTGTATGTTAAGTCTTAAAATATACTTTAGTTATATATTAAAATTATTATATATGTAGGCACAATAAATGCTTAAATATGTTATTTTGCATTAACCTACCTTTCTCAACATAAATATGTTAACTTTCTAGTAAAAATACAATATTTAAGACATTAAATTCTGTGGTTAGGTATTCACAAAATATCATATTTATATGGTCCTCAAGACAGACAGTTTAGACTTATTTTTGAAATTTATAAGGCAGTATGTTTGATGTGTATTTGATATGCTTATTCTTACATAAGAATCATTGTTTCAATAAGTAGCATGTTTCTACTATAATTTTTATTATTGGCTACCGGGCATTATAATTGCTGTGTTGAGTACAGCATCGGTTAATAGGAAAGTGTAGTGTTTCTCGCGAAGGTTACATTGTCAGTTAGAATGGGCAACAGAATGAGCATTTTTCTGCAACAAAAAGGAACTATAAATCAAATTATCCTTAGCCTGTGATTAGTTCTGTCTTTCACTCTGAATTTCCTTTCTTGTGTGGATTTGAGTCAATCCATAATGTTATTTTAATTTAGTTTTTTGTATGTAATACATGCTCCTGTCAGGTAAATGAACTTGTCATGACTGAATTCAATGGATTATAATGACCTTTTATCTTTATTGCAGAGCTTTAGCTCATGGTAGGCAGAACTGGCTTAAGCACCTCGGATGGGAGTGTGTTCTAATTGAAAGTCTCCATCCGTCTTCACTGACAGCGTCATTATCGCCGCCGACGTGCGCTTCCATTTGTGTCCCCTGTAGCTGCCCCACGGTGGGGGTGCGAGGCAAGGCGGTGGCCTTGTCCAGATCCCCCCAGCCCCGCGCTGCAGCCAGGGTGCAGCCTGAGCCGGCTTGTGACCCACTTCTCCTCTGGTGCGTGCGGGCCTTCTCCACCCGGGCGGATGCACAGCGAGCTCTGAGGAGGAGACTCAGCCGCGGGGAGCGGGCTGTGCTGGTGCCGGGCTGAGCTCTGAGGCCCGCTTGGCGCCTGCAGTGACTGAGGATGGGTGGTGTTGATCAAAGACAGTCCTCAGATCTGAAGGTGGATACATGTAGAATAACAGTGTTACTCAGAAGCAGAAAGAGCATTTGGTTAGTTTGATTTCAATTCTAATTTCTAGTAAAACATTCAGATTTAATACAGTGATTAATATGAATAATTGTGAAGTTACTTAGAGCCATACCCTGGACCTGAGTCTCTCCACAGTAATACACACACACAAATGTTCACAGGCAAACACATATATTTACATATTGCTGGCTGCTCTAGACTGATTTTTCAATTAGCTGAGGTTCCTTTGACTTTAAAGTAAATATTAAAATAAAAACCTGATCAAAACGTGTTGGGAGTGTATTATAGAGGGCAAAGGCTGTATTTTATAGAACATACTCATAGTTCATTGCTTAAGATCTACTCCGGTAATGATGCTAAAGTGCTATTTCCTTGGAATTCACAAATTGAAACACTTTTTAAAACCTTTATTGGTTTGAACTTCACTATTTCCAACATTTGGCCACAATAAATATTTCCCAAAGCCTTGCTGTCGTGTGCACTATTGTGAATAATTTATGCAGCAATGAGGCAGGGATTTTAATTGATAGCAATTAGTGAACTTTCTAAATCTGCAAAACTTCAGCAAGCTTAAGCTTCCAATAAATGCCAGTGTCTATTTTTATGCTCCAGCCTCTATTTAACAGAAAGCCAAATGCCTTAGCCTGCAGCTGCTGCCGCCCCAAATGCCAGGCGGGCGTCTGTCCCACCTATGGCCCTGCGGGGTGCCACTGTGCTCGACTCATGGGGATTGCTGTTTGCATTTGCTATTTGATTTTCTTTTTTTTTATGATAGGGAGGAGGATTTTTTTGTTCTGTTTGTACAGAATGATCTGGCGACGTTCAGGTTCTTGTCACCAGGGTTGCACAGTGGAGGGAGCACAGCATTGCACTGATGTCGTGAGCTCGCCATGTAATAAGCTCAAAATTTAATAATGCACAGAAGATTATCAAAGAATCTCTGTACAGCGTACTGCACTCCTGGAAAACCCAGCACTGGGGAGAGGACGTGAGGCGCCGACTGCACCCCAAAGCTCTCTCTGGCAATGATAGCCTCCCTCTTTGTACTCCTGTGTTTCATTTCATATTCGAAAGTGTGCGTGCTTTTAAGTTCCAAATTCCTTTAGTGAAACTGAGCAATGAATTTTTACACACATTACTAACCTGATAACATTTTAAGCATGTAAAAGTTATGAGGAAAATTGCAGAGTCCTGTTCTCAAAATTTGAAGAAGGCAAATTTTACTTTCCTTGAAGATATAAAAAAAAATATAATCCAGAATGAAATTTCTGATGAGAAGAGGAAGTTAACTTCTTTTGATTGTAAACATGTTCAGAGAATAGTGATACCAGGATTCGTGGCCTTTTTCTTATTATTAATTTGGATGAACTACTCATGCATGTGGAAAACCTCAGGCAAGGGATTCGGTCAGCAGACCATTCTGAGGAGTAGCCGTGGGTGTGCTTGTTTTCTACTCAGCGTTATTTTCCTCCTCAAAATGCAGGCAATGATTGAGAAAGGCCTCCCTTTGTGTTTCTGCTCTCCTATTCCGGTTGTTTGAGACAGCTCAAAGAGGGAGAGTGGAGGGTCTCTCTGCTCAGCAGAGGGCCTGTGGAGGAGCCAGGGAGAGGGTGAGGCACGCGCTGACCAGCTCCATCTGCGTTCCCTTCAGGTCTAAGGTGCTCATGTAAATGCGATGGTGTCCCGTGCCGTGTGTGCACTGCCCTCTGTGTGTGCACTTCCCCCCAGGAGCCGGATCCTTTAGGGCTAACAGTCCAGGCCCTGCCCTGTCCTCCGTCCCTCGGTGCCTGGAACACAGGGACATTCACTAGGAGCTGGGTGCCGCAAGCACCTCCTGTGTCAGCTTGTGGTGTGGAACGGCCGCTTCTGAGTCTGCTCCAGCTCTAACTTCAAACTCACAGTCACACTTGGGATCTGGCGGAGCTCAGGGTCATCCCGGTGCTGGCCCTCAGCCTGACCTGTGTCACACTTCAGAGTGGCCTTGGCCATGGTGGGTGGGTCCTGTGGGAAGGCCCCTGCAACAGCACCCATGAGCCACGCCTCACGACTAGTCCACCTGCTCAGGCCTGACGAGTCCCCTGAGTCTACCCACAGTCGCTGACTTGGGCTATCCCTCTCTGACCACAGCCCCCTTCATCGATTCTTCTTATGAATCTGCTTTGCCTCCACCGAGACTCAAATTACCTGATCCAGCTCCCTTCACCCAGCCTATTAGACTGTTAGAGTTACATTTGACTTTCTGAGATAAAGGATATATAAGTGCTTTATAAACTCTAGAGCACTCACTAAAAGTAATAGAGTCTTCACCAATCAGATGTTGCAATGAACTGCTTAAACAATATCCCAGATAACGTCCTGGACTCTCGGGCCCACTTGACTTTTGCCTGTTTGCTAAGTCAATGCCCTAATGACGGAGCTGCACTTAGCGTCCCTTCTCCACTCCTGCTCTGGGCCATGCTGTGCAAGGCAGCCTGCCGGACCGTCCCCTGAGCACGGATGGATCTCTCTGAAAGGCTCCGATTCCACAAGCACTTCCTGCTGGCCAGCACTGAGTGCTGCCTGGCACCTGGCAGGTTTCGGAGGAAGGTCTGGGTGTGGGCATACTCTGCTCTGCTTCCTGTGGGGGTGAAGGCTCCCTCTGTGCTGCAGAGATGACTGAGGACCCTGAGGACAACCAGATGCGATCGTCCCCTTCTGCATGTATGGGCCACTTCATCCTTTTCTCAGCCTTGGCTGAAGAAAGACACACTTCGAAGGTGATGAGTTGGTAAACCCTTAGACTCCTGCGAGCACTTTCTCCCCATCACGACCTGTAGGGTGTGGGGTGACTGTCCCTAGTTCTCCCTCATCAGCTTCTCCTGGTGACTGTCCCCAGTTCCCCCTCATCAGCTTCTCCTTTTGTAGTTGCTTTCAAAGTCCCACATCTCCCAGACTGGGGAGAAGGCATAGGAGACACATTTTCCCCTCTCTGTGGGTCCCTGATATGACTGGTCACTCTTACTTTTTCTTTTGACAAACAGTTGTTTGAGACAGGGAGGGGACACCTATCATTGTCTCCACACAGCACCTAACAGTATGGGTTTTCTTCCATCTGGTTCTTGGTCTTTCTCTTAAAATTCCCTCCCAGAGGTTATCAGAAGCCACACTGCTAGTGAATTCAGTCACTCCCAGCCTTGATCCCCAAACCACTGCAACTCCTTGGCATTTCAGGCCCCGAGGCATCTCCGTGTGGAAGCACCCTCCTTCCCAGGGTCTGCGGGCCCACCTGCTCCCTTCTCGCCAGCAAATGGCATCCCTCAAAGTTTATTATTTATAGTCTTCATTCTCTGAGGAGATGCACCATTTATCCTGCAGGTCTAAACCATCATCACCTCAGTGCAAAATAAGCAGCAAGCCAAGGTCCTCTCCAAGAGCTTCTTGGACCTCCAGGCTGGAAGCTTCAGGCAAACACTGGATGTCACCTCCAAGCCCCGCACAGTCAGTGATGAGAATTGAACTCTCACCCAAGTTCCAGCTTCCCTGCCCTTGTCACTTCTGGCAGTCACTCAGCTTGGATCCTCCCCAGCTTCTTCCTCTCCGCCCTTCCCAAATCGATCCTTCTTAACGTTTCCATGGGCCTTTTCCTTTCTGCAGGAGCTGTGATCAACCAGGTTTAGTCTTTAATGCATCCCCATCTCTGTCCTTGGAAGTAGCATCTTAACTAGAATCCTAGGGCATTCCACAGATCACAGAACGTTACTCCCCCTTCATACCCTCATGTGACTGTGCAAGAGTCTAGCTCAAAACCACATAAAGCTCTAAGTTCTTAATGAGAATTAAGTCTCCGTACTTACAGACCTCTGCAAACACTTCACTTTACCCCTTGTGCCTGCCTAACAAATCCATTTACCTTTTTTCCAGCATATCCCTAGTCGTGGCTGTCTTTTTCCTTTGCCCATAAGCTCCTCTGCTTGCTCGGGAGTCCTGCGTGTCTATTACCTTAACGGCAACTTCCCTCAGCACCGGTCTCCTCCCTGAACTGTGCCCTGGTCATGTTAACTAGCAGGGATTTCTCCTAATAATCTACTAATTATGTAAGCCTCCTCTTTCCATCCATTGTTTATTATTTTTCTGTTTTTAATAGAGGAAGATAGTTCTACTCGATCAGGAAAGGTCTGGGCTTGAAGTATGACTTTGCAATTTTCTTAATGTGTATAAAGTAGAGTAAATGAATTAACCCCACATAGTTCCCTTTCTAAATCTACAGCAACAGGAATCATTCCTCCATAGTGCTATGGCCGGACTAAGCAGGTGCATCATTGCTTCATGCAAAGACTTTAATTCACAGCATAGGGGATGTGTTTGCCAAAGTTGGGTCCATTCCTTTCTAGAAGAAAATCTGTGTTGGCTTATATCGCCAAAATCTAGTGCTGTGCCGGCGTGTTTAGTAAATGTGTAGCACAAATAACTATAAAAAGAATTCAAGGAGTTAAACCTTGGTAGGTGTGTCAATCTGGATGCTTTCGTCCAGACTGGGGGAGAGTACCAGCTCACATGATCATGGGTTTGCACACTCACAAACATGCGTAATGTGACAACTAGAATAGCATTAGATTATCCGATGTTATTAAATTTATTTTATTGAAAGGAATCTTTAGAACATTAAGAAGTATAGGTAGATGCAAATATTTATAATAAAAATAATAAACATATTAGAAAAATGTTTTTAAAATGGGTAAAAATAAAATATCGTTAAAGAATGGTGAATGTAATCTGAGGGTATGCTTTCTTTAATGATTTTTTTTTTTAAAAAGGGCCTAATTTGGTAATGGTATAACTTGAATCTATTTTCTCAAGGAAGTTTAAGACACCTATTCTGTACAGAGTTAATATAATAATTATATGCATAAGTTTGCATCATTATTTTAATCTATTCTGGGCACTCTTCTTTATCTTTCATTCTTAAAACTTAAAGTCCATTTTAGTCTCTCATAATCCCATGACAGCACCTTCCACCGCAGACCTTAAGGCACAGGGCTGCCAAAGAGCAATCTCCTGAGAAGAGCCATCCAAGCTACGCTTTTTTTCAGATGATAATTTTGTATGCATATTATATTTTAAAATAACCGGATCCCAAAGAGGCACACACCATCTGTCCAGTGATGGCATAATGGAGTTAGGACACAGCACAAGGTCCCTGGTGGATCAGGTGGTCACCAGCCTAGAGCCCTAGCCAGGGGCCACTCCCTCTGCTTCTCCTTGGACAACTTGGGCCATTTCCTCCCCATGAATCATCTTCACCTCCGTGCATTTACTGGGACACAATCATTATTATTTGCTCTTGTATATTCATACCTTTTGAACAACCCCACAGAGCCATAAACAAGAAGAACTGAGAGGAACATTTTAAATGACTTGGTTCAATTCCCTCACCTTACAGATGAGAAGGTTTAAACATCTTGCCTAAAATAAATCTGCCACAATTTTCATAAATACATTCTATCTTTCTCTCTGTGTATAAAGGTCTTAGAGCACAGGCTGTGGAAGGTTATCCCCACAGGGCCTACAGAAGTCTGCAGGATAGGGTGGGAAGGTTTCCAGGGCTAGGTCAGAGAATTTATAAGGGCAAACTAAATAGGTGACCTCCAATGTTGTTTAAGAGGCATCAGTTTTGGAAAACGTTATGTATCCAGCTTGCATTATTAGTCAAAGTATCTAGAAGTAATTAAAATGCAGCGAATTTTAATCAAAGGTCAAAAATTGTATTTCTTTGACCCTCTAAAAAGCACATACATCAATTTCACAGTTTCTAAAGCCCCTCAAAGTTGTAGGGGATTTTAGAAATTTCCTGTGTTGCATGTGTGTGTATCTGAGAGTTTTCTAGGGAAAAAAGGCTGTAGTTGAAAGGGTGTTTGGGCCGATACTGATCAAGGACAGATTGATGACCCCTGTAAGGAGGAGAGGCCTCGTCCACACACGGGCAGCTTCATTCTCTGTGGACACGCTCTGGCATGCCTTGCCCGGCTCTGCCTACTTCCCAAATGGCAAACCACGGAAGACGGTTTGAGGCTGCCAAGCCGGGTGTGGTGCTGGAAACCATCAGGATCGGAAGAGAAGGGTGGTGAATTCCAAAGGAAGAGATCCGATAGAATTAAAGTGTAATAGACACTTCAAACTGTGTGATCTGACCTAATAAGTTATTAATAGGGAACCATTACTCCTCATACATTTTTTATTAGGAAGGCATTGCCTTTTTGTCAAGATTAGTGGATTATAAAATATTTGTGCTACACAATATAAATGACCCTACCTATTAATAAGTCTCCAGAAAGATATGCTTAAATTGAATTACATTAGAAAGAGAAGTGCCAACAGAAAATTAGGCATAATTAATGGGGACACATAAATAAACCAGATATGGAAGGAAAAGGACATTCTTCCCATTGATCATTTTGAGAATTAATTGCCGATATATTCTAATGACGTGCCAACTATTTCTGTTTGCATAAGGACTGTCCCATAGAAGGTGAAAGGCAGAGAATTGTGTATATGCATTATAATTTATAGCTGAGAGTTAACGAGGTTGATCACATGACTCTAATTAGTGGACATAATTTTGAAGAGCTAAAAGCTACCACTTAAAACACAATATTGCAACAAGGGCTCATTAAAATTTGTTCCACTAAAGCAGAGTGGTAGTTTCCGTGTGAGTGGAGCACTGGCTGTTCCCAGTGAGCTTGGAGTGAGACTGCCTGGGCCATCCCTGCTGAACATGGCAGTGTGGGGATATCACGGTATTATTTTCCATGGGCCAGAGCCAGCAATCCACTTAGTGCTGAGATACCTCAGAGATACAGGAAATTATTTTTCACATCTCATTCACATAATGGGCGCTGTGAATTGAGTTACGCTGGGGAAGAGCACCCTGGATTGTGTCCATTTGCAAACGTACATAAGGTTTCCCTGATAGCCCAGCACCCTTCCAAGGAAACGGGTCCAAGACCGTGTTTCAGGAAGCTTTGCATGTGTGGCATTCACAATCAGCAATCATTTTAGGAATGAATCTTTGTGGCTGTAGCATGCTGGTTTTATAATTATGCAAAGTATTTTTTGTGTGCTTAAAGGAGCCAGCATCATACACTAAGCAAGTATAATTAAAAAATGCTCAGCATTCAATTTAAAATAATTGCTAATGCAAAACAAATAAGGCTAATCAACCCCTTAGTTGCTAGACCATATTACTAATGCAGAACAAGCGTGGTACAGCGAGGCTGGGGCAGGCAGAGCACAAGGTGAATGAGAGGGTGCAGGAGCGCTGACCCACCTGAGCCTGGGCCTGGGGCAGGGGGCCTGAACTTGTCAGATATGCAGGAGGGATTTCCAAGGGACCTCCTCACTGTGTTTCATGTGGGGCTGTCCCAGTGACTGACCCTGCCTCCTCTTTGTGGCTTAGGAGCAGGTGTGATTTAGTGATGGTAGGAGGGTGGCTGGTTCCACGGAAGAGAGGCCTGTGTCTGCGTCAGCCCGGTTAGTACTGAGCTTAGACGATACCAGGGCCTTCTACTCACTCCTGTGCTGTGCTCCCTCCGTGGCCTCTGGGAAGCATAACAGCCCCCACTGTGACGCTGTGAGAAGGTGATTCAGGACGGACACGGCCACTCGGAAGTGAAAACGCTGACTGCCTTTTCTGAAGTGCTGGGGCAAAACGGCATATTTAAGATAAGATGTATGAGAGAGATGGTTACCTAAGCCTGAGAGAAAACTGACATTTTCTATTCTAGTGTGACCCGATCGCATTTCTTAGCCATAGTAGCTTCATCATTTATTTATTTATTTACTCATTTATTTTAGTTTCTCATGTTTTATTCAGTGGTCCTGGAAAGTTCCCAGCATTAGGGTTGTGAAAGGGAAAGTCAAAGTTGCACCAGGATCACGCACCTGCCTGCCTTCCCTGGGAGACCCCCGGAAATGAGCGGGACTGTATCCGCACCAGTTCCAACTGCGTCTTGTTATCAGGAACCTGCCCAAGACTTTCCTCCCTCTCTTGGGCCTCACTTTCTTGTTACGGAAAGGGAGGGTGTTGGTGCTAGATCACACTCTGCTCTGTAACTGGACTCCTTTAGCTGTAACCACAGCCGCACGTGTTCTGGGAGGGGCTACAGAGAAGCATTCACATCTGCAAACCAAGGGAGGCAGAAAGAACGGAGGTGCACAGACGCGTGACGTGAAAGTCGGCAGGTGTCCCTGAGAGTTGACGATGGTCACCTTCGAAGTGCTCCCCTCGGCCATCTGGTGACTTAGCGATATTCAGCAGTGAGGTACGTGGATGAGTAAGTGAACGTAATTGCCCAACCTTGCAGAACGTTACTCATGCAACCTCACTACTTCCATACGGGTCGCAAGGCACGCGTTTTCTTTCAGGGTCTTGCTTGACTCCTTTGAAGGATGAGATTAGATGAGCCATTCTCTCCACTCTACATGACAGGCGCTGTAGAACACGACTAGGTGCTGGCTGACAGGTGTTTATCCTGTCATTCCAATTATTAGAAACCGCACACCATCACCTGCGGGAAGGTTTGCCCCGACTTTGCCCACAGGGAAGAAAACGCTCAGTGGGCAGCAGCTAAGTGGGCAAGTGAGTGCTGAGGACCCATCCTCTGCATGGGGTGTTCCCTCATGGGCCTCAGCTCTCCAGTCCGAATCCAAGATTTTAAAAGAAGAAAATTTATTTTTCTTAGTATAGCAGAGACATGATGGCATTTTCAGAATAACTTTGCTCAAAAGAATAAAAGAGCAAATCTGAGTCCACATTACAAGCCTCACATTTGTCCCTACCACACACGGCAGCACTTCCCAGGCCACAGGTCCAGCTACTCAAAGATGGTTGTGTTCTGCTCAGGGTGAAATGCTGAAACTTGCTCTCTTCCCTCCTCTGGCTTCTTGCCTCCTCCTCCTGCAGAGAACATTCCTGGCCCTGGACATTTCCACGTTTGTTCACACTGGCCAATCCAGAGATTCATATCTTTGGTTTGCTGAGAATTTTTAAGGCTCAACATTAAATGAACAGATGTTATGGAGGATCCATGTCAAACAACATTGTTTTTAAAATAACTTCAACATATTAAGGGGCACAGATATTTTTGTTACATGTACATCTTATATAATTCTCAGGTTGGGGCTTTTAGTGTGCTACTGTGGAGTACCTCTCAGCCATGAAAAGGGACCAACCAATATTCAATTAAAGGTAATGTTTCAGGGAAGGAGATTGGTGAGCTCTCACCCAATGGGCACGAGGTGGGGGGGTAAACGGCACACCCCCAGGTGAGGGGCTCAACTACAACTGGGACCTACCTAACAAACACAATGTAACCCGATAATCTGTACCTTCACATTCATCTAAAATAAACATAAATAGATAAATAAGAAATTTTTTAACATCTTGTATGTGCAAGACACTGACTCAGCTATCCCTGGCTAAGCCCACTGTAGGCCACAGAGGCTCACTGTCCACAGGATGGGCACCTCATCACCTCATGACCCAGTTCTCTCCCCTCTTCTGGACAGACCAGCCACAGGGTCCCTGATGGCCACAAACCCAGTGGCTGAAAAGAACACTGGCAGGCTCCTGCCAGGTGTCTGAGGCCAGAAGTCTGAAGCCCAGGCATCGGCAGGCTGGCTACTTTCAGAGGCTCTGTGGGAGAGACCCTTCCATTCCCTCCCAGCTCCTGGCCTTTGGCATTCCCTGGGGTGTAGGTAGTTCCTGCTTCTGAGACCCATAGCCTTCTCCATGAGTCTCTGTATTCAGGACCCACCCGGTCCTGTGTGTCCTTATCTGAGATTACATCTTAAAAGGTCCTATTTCCAGTCACCTGGGGGGGGGGTCTGAGTGGACATGAGTTTGGGGAACACTTCACCCCAACACAAAGCAGTGAAGCCTTCTGGGTTCCCAGAGCCTCACCTCTCCTGCCTCCGCACAGTGTCACCCTGAGGCTGTGGCTGTCCCTGCATGAGCTGGCAGCTCAGTTTTCAGCAGAATGAAGGAAGCTCCTGATCTAGAGGGCGTCTCCCTTCTCAGAGCAATGTCCCAACAAGGTTTCTGCACTCTCAGGGCTGACCTTGTGTGGAAATTCCTTACTAGGACCCATGTGACTTATTAGCTAAGTTGACAGCAGAAACAGATAAAACATCCATTGAAACCAGGAACAGGACAATTTAAGCCATTCACATTCATTGAGAATATTGATAAGCCTGGTAGAATTTTGGATATCAAGTTGTTCGAAAGTCTGGTGGACATTTCTAATCCTTTTGCCACTATGGAAGTGGGAATTTGATCAAAAGTTTCTGAGTGAGTTTACTTTTGTGGTGGAGGATTGCACTGGTCATTATGGAGGATAGGTCTGAGAATATCCTGGAGAGCTGGTTTAGTTATGGCAAATTTCTTCAACATGTGAATGTCATTAAAGTATTTAATTTTTCCATCATAAAACTCAGTTTAGCTGGATATAGGATCCTGGGTTGAAAGTTATTTTGTTTTAGGAGATAAAAAGTCAATGACCACCCTCTTCTAGCTTGAAAGTTTTCAGCAGAGAGATCTGCAATCATTCTAATATTCTTCCCCTTGTAGGTTATGGTTTTCTTATGTCTAGCTGCTTTCAGAATTTTCTCCTTCATATTAACTTTAGTGAAGTTAATTACAGTATGCCTGGGGGATGTCTTATTCAGGCTGAGTCATGCTGGGTTTCTGAAACTGTCTGCTATCTGAATTTCAGAATCTCAGAATGTTTATTGCAGCCCAATTCATAATTGCTAAGCCATGGAAGAAGCCCAAGTGCCCATCGACCCATGAATGGATTAATAAATTGTGGTATATGTACACCATGGAATATTATGCAGCCTTAAAGAAAGATGGATACTTTACCTCTTACATGTTTACATGGATGGAGCTGG
>NW_003852422.1:1986931-2003830 GCF_000181295.1 Otolemur garnettii
AAAAAAAAAAAAAAAGGAACAGCCTGACCTAAGGTGGCACGTCCTATCTCCCTCCTTTCCCGGCTCCAGTGGCCGGCTTCTAACCTCAAGTTCATCAAGGAACATTCAGGCTCAGGCACCAATTTTGAGAAAGGCATTTATGACGCAGACTTTATTTACTAGAAAGAAATGTAAGGCTTTTTGTCTTCTAGTTTTTGTTTTTTAAAGGTAGGTCTGAATTTTACCCTGTACTTTCCAGAGGAACAAACAGCATTTGAATTCAGAGATGATGGTCACCACTTGTATAGTACATATAAATGATGCACGTTCCACATCCTGTGTTTTAAACCATGGTATGTACACCATGGAATACTATGCAGCCCTAAAGAAAGGTGGAGACTTTACCTCCTTCATGTTTACATAGTTGGAGCTGGAAAATGTTCTTCTTAGCAAAGTATCACAAGAATGGAAGAAAAAGTATCCAATGTACACACCCCTATTATGAAACTAATTTATAGTTCTCATATGAAAGCTATAACCTAATTATAGCCCAAGAATATGGGGAGGGTGAGGGGAGGGGAGAAGGACGGATGGGTGGAGGGAGGGTGATTGGAAAGATCACCTCTATGGTTTGTCTTACAAGGGTACAAGTGAATCTTTCTAAAAGTAGAGTATAAATGTCTTAACACAATAACTAAGTAAATGAAATAAAGTCTATGTTAACCAGTTTGATGAAAATATTTCAAATTGTATATGAAAACACTACACTGTACCCAATGATTGCATTAATGTACCCCATGATTGCATTAATGTACATAGCTATCATTTAATAATAATAATAATAAAAAAAAACGTTGTATGGCAGTCACTCATCCCCTATGGGGAAATAAAGAGCATTACAGGGTTCAAGGTCTTAAACCAGGGGACCGAGCTGGTAAGCAGTGGAGCCAAGGGTCACATCCTCGCCAGCTTGGACATTGTCTAACACGCCCAGACTTAGGGTTCATGCTAAGTTACACGTGTATCTTTATTTCATTGTATGTGCTTTGGAGAGGCGGCTTTTTTATGGGTGTCTCCCTGCTATGAAACCTATTGTCCTGGTTGTTAGGTAGCTACGTTCCAGTAAACATCTCGGAGAGCAGAATAGGTGCACATTTCAACAGGATTATTTACGAGTGCTGAACCCCCATGTGGTGTTTATTTTCTTCTTTCCCCTTGTTGGTGTGTCCTGAATCCTTTGCAACAGGTTAGCATTGCTTTAAGTAAGAAAACAAAATTAAGTTAAAAACACTCCAGCGATTTCCCTGTGTGATTTTGCTCCCACATGGCACAGGCCTTCCTTCCCTCGTCCGGCCTCGCTTTTGTGTCTGTGCAGCTGTTTTGTCCATTCCCACTTTTTTTGCCAGCTGCCACCACCGCGCAAATGGCCTCCCGGGCACACAATCCCGACACCTGCCGGGCGCGCAGGGCGGACGCCAGTCCCGCACAGACCCCTCTCGGCTGGAGTCGCGGACGTCCCCCGTGCAACGGGCTTTTCCACAAGCAGAGACAATTGCAGAAACACCGGTGATAAATATTAAATAATAACTTTGTGCCAGACCACTGGGAAAATGCAGGGAGCTTTCAGCAGCCCCTAATCCCCGCTCCTGCCTGCTGCGGGTGGCCTAGCAACTGCTCGCCGCAGCAGCGCCGAGGAAGGACAAAGGTCCGAGGCCTCCCCGAGGGTTTGTGCGCCGCTTGCCAGCTACACCTGGGAGCTGCATTTAGGTCGCGCGCCGCTTTGTTTCTTTCTGTGTTTGTATTTAGGGCACTCAAAACTGGGAAAACAACATTTTACAGCCTCCATCGACACACACGTAGCTCTTCCTGGGGAAAATGGCAGTCATGAGTTTTTTTCTTTACATAAGAATCAGTGTATATATCTGAAAAGGTAACGTTTTCCCTGTCAAATCAGCAGCAGCATCTAAAAAAAATGGAACAAGTCATTACTGGCTCCTATTCAAGCATTATGAAAAGAATGAAGACATTGTTTGTGGTAATGTCCAGTTTTTAAAATGTGCGCGTCTTCCTTTTGGCAGGGAGCGAGTGCAAATGGTCCCAAATACTGACATGTGTCCAGCCTGGGGTCCAGTGCCCTCTGGTGGCCGTCCTGGGGCATGGCCCCGTGGCTGCCTCCCAGGGGACAGGTGCACGGATAAATGATGCACGTTCCACGTCCTGGGGCTTATCCGCCCGGGCTGTGAGGCGGGGCCTCTGTGCACGTCTGTCTCTCCCTCCCAATACCATGTCCTCTGTCTACAGTGATGGCAGATTCAAGGTTTTTTGCGTGTGTAAATGTCTTGGAGACACGTATGGAGAAAGTTGCTTGTCAGCTGAAAACGGGAGGGTATTTCCCTTGTGTTGACATGTTCCTTTGGAATAAGGTTCCTTGGTGATTCCATTATGTGCAGTGGGCTGAGTGTCCGGCAGAGCCAAGGGAGCTTTCGTGTTCTAAGTGATCCTACATCATTTTCCCTTCCCCTCCAGCTGGCCGCTGAGTCCCTGCCCCCTCTCCCTGGCAACTCCAGCCCTGTTGAGCTCCTGGAAGTCCCTTGGGTCTTCCCACCTCCGACATGTCCCCACCTGCTCCAGCAGGGTCCTCTCTCTGTCTGGACTTGACAGCGCTCACAGCCAACTTGGGCGTCGCTCCCGGGAGTGGCCACCTCGCTGTTGGGGCCACACCCTCCACTGGCACATCACACACCTCTCACCAGACATGACCCTGTGTGACACCAGGCCAGTCTCTGTTTCTGTATGTCTGGCAACTAGACCATCACCTGCATGTGTGGGCAGCACATTTAAAGTGTGTCATGTGTACAATAAATAGGCAAGTCACGACCATGCTCCTGACAGGTTAAGAAAACACCCATGGAAAGCAAAATAACCCTCCTGAAGATGTCTGCCCAGGAGGATGGACAGTCTGAAGAAAGGGACCTGGGCAGGGGAAAGGACTGACCTGAAGGAGCTCATCTTGAGAAGGCTGCTGAGGTCTGAAGGGTTAGTCGGTGGGGACAGAGATGAATCAACTCCAGGTCCCATGCATGAGGAAGGGACCTGTGGATGGCTGGGTGGGCTGGTAGGAAGCCAGCTGGGCCAGGGTGAGGTAGGGAGCACAGAGGGGGCCCACAGGCCATGGCAGAACCTGTGATGCTACTGAGATCAGCAGGCAGATCACAGAGGTGGGAGGCCGGTGTGTTCTGAAGAGTATCACTGCAGCTCCCAGGCCCAGAATCCAGCTGACAGTGTCAGAGGCCCGGGAGCTCTGGTCTGCTGAGCACCTGAGGCCAGTGGGCCGGGTGTGGTGAGCACTCAGGATGGAAGGCAGCAGCACAGGGGCTCGGAGGCTCCAGCTCAGGTGACAGGTGTGAGGGCAGCAGCAGGGTGGAAGCCAGAGGCAACCCCAAACCAGGGCTGGTGGGGGTCCTGCTTTCAGACGTGTCTGCTTTGGGCTTCTTTGTGATGTCCCAGTGAAGCCTGGATATAATGTTCTCAATCCCGATAAGGGTTAGAAAGCAACTCAGCCGATGAACACAGTGCTGCGGGCCCCAGTCACGTGGGCGGCCCGGAAGTGTCTGGGGTCTTGATGGGACTGAGTAGGGCCAATGGGACAGAGAAACACACCAGCTCTGGCATCACTTGGTGGAGTGAAGATCATCACCTGGCACTTTCCCTCCTAAGTGTGTCTCAGAGGAATAGATGTGAATGGGAACCAGGACATGTACGTAGTGTGGTTTCACCCCCATGTAGGGACTTCTGAATTTTTTGTTTAAATTTAGTGCTCTGAAAAACAACCGTGTATATAATTTACTCTATAACAATTTGATAAATAAAATTGTTTTAGAACCAAATGTCAGAGTAATTTAACTGCAGATTTCTCAGATTTATCACAGAATGGATATTTAGTGTGTGGTATAGTAATTTGATGGAAAACCACAAATGTAAAAGAATTTAATAGCCAGGGGTGTCCGGCCTGTGGCCACGGACTACATGTGGATTTCCTGAGGCCTGTTTTGCTTATTTGTGGTGTTGGATGTCATCAAAATTATGCACAATTTCTTTTTCGTCACCAAGTTTCATTAGTGTTTGTTTATTTACTATGTGGCCCAAGACGACAACTCTTCTTCTATTATAAGCCAGGGGGGAAAAAAAGGTTGGACACCCCTGATTCTAGGCCATCGATGAACCTTAGAAGTGTAACATTTGCAAAGTAAGGAAGGCACACAGTACGATTCTACTCATGTTAAGAAACAGGCAAAACCAAATCATAAATATTTTAGATATGTGGTCATCAGTAGAAGCAAGAAAAGCCCGCTGGGAGGCCATGGCCCTATGGGCAGCATGACACCCAGGGTCCACCCCTGGTCTGTCTGCGGACTTGGGAGCACTTTGCATCTCCTGGAATAACTGTCATCATCAGTCTTCACCTCTTGTCCTCCCTCTGGACACCCTTCTTCTGAAGCCCACCCTGTCTGTAGCCCAGATCAGCACCTGCCGGCCCTCCCCTGTCTTCAGGTAACAGGGAAAGCCCTGCAGGTGGCGCAGCCAGGGCCTGCTTTCTCACAGCTGGTGGTCTCAGTCCTTTAACTGCTCTGATTAGACCCTCACACGGATGGGATTAATGGTGTCCTTTGATTAAAATCTACCGTCTTTCTGTTTTGTTTCATCTGTTATTTGTCTCTGTTTGTCTTTTTCTCCCTTCTCTTTGGGTTAACAGATTATTTGTTATGATTTCATTTTATCTCTAAGACTGATGTTTTACTTATGCTCCTGTTTAAGAAAAATTAAAGGTTGCTTAGAGTGTACAATAAACCTCTTTAATTGTTCTGAGTCAACCTCCAAGTACCACTGCACTGTACCTTGGGGAATGCCAGGCCTGGAGGCAGCCACTCCTGCTGGTCTCTCCTTTGTCCCTGGAGGCATTTTGCATCCAGAACTCAAGGCAGCGACTCTCCTTTCCCCAAGGCATTTGCATCCAGACTCCCTCTTTTTGTTAGAAGCACATTCCCTCTTTCATGATCGCGGTCCCCAAGGGACTCAACATTTCCTTCTCTCTGTGTCATCTTCAAAATATTCATGTAAAGCATGTCTCCTCTCAACTCCGGCTTCTGTCTGGTTGTTCCCTTGCCTGGTAAAAAGCCACTCCCTGCTCAGGCGCGCAGACCTCCCACCACAGACCAAACTCGCATCTGGCTTCCCATCCCATGGGCCTTCTGGCCAGTTAGTCAGAAAAGCCCTTGCCAGCCCCTTCCCTGCTCTGCTCTGCTCACTCACCGCCCTCCTGTCTGTCTTCCAGACTCACCGTTAAGCTCTGACCCTTTACAGCTGAGGCTCGTTCATGTGCCAATGCCTGACCAACACCTGGAAAGTGTTTAGGAAGATGGTGTTGGATGGATATTTTGTGTCCCAGGACAATTTATCAACCCAAGACCAGCCGTTCTACCCATGCATCTGTGTGTGTGGGTTCTCCTTGTGGCCTTGTCCTGTCTCACGGCAGGAGGACAACTTCAGGACCACCAAGCAGCACGGTGTTAAATCTCTAGGGACCCTGTGTGTGGCACTGCAGAATTGAACTGTTATTTCTTGTTTATTAGAAACTCTATCTGTATGTGGACCTTGGGATAAAATATCTCAATTTCTATTCATATATGAATTCTATTTTTATGGTATTGTATGACTCACTTAGTTTAAAAAGACCCACTATTCTTGATAATTCCTTTATGTGTTTTAAGAGAGAAGTATACTTTCTTTAGATATATTTGTCTTGTCTGTATACTCCAAACTTTCAACTTTACCTCTAACCTTAAATCCAGAAGCATCATTGTAAGTCACTAATTTCATCCTCCCCATAGCAAAAGCACTCCTGTCCACTCCAATGTGAGATTCTGGGACTATCTCTACTCTTCAGTTACCAAACTTTACTTTATGTGAGATATTTTTTGTGATATCATACAGTTATTGAGGGCTTTGTTTTCTTTCAAAGGAGCATTCTGAGAATTAGGTTTTCCATAAGTCACCTGCTGGGAGGTCACTTCAAATGTCTGTGCTGTCAGCTGCTGTTCTGAGGCCCATAGACCTTGGTGGCACCTGGCCAGCCTTCCTAGTGATGTGACCTTGAAGGAATCCTTACTCAATTTCCACTCCAATGGCAGATCTTCCCCCAGCAAAAGCAGAGGCCAAATACACAGATTGGGCAATAATGTGAAAATATTTAAAAATATATCTGTGGAAGGTCCACACCTTCAGCTATTGAACAGCCCTCTTAAGAAATCCGTGGTGTTCACCTAGAAGATGCCTCAGTGTTAGAGTCCAAAAGCACAGCCACCGCAATTTCTATGGCCTTGGTCAATTTCCCCCTGAGGTGTATCCATCAGTGGAATTCTTCTTGCAATTAAATATGTCTGTCCGAGGAGAAGGTGCATCAGACGGCAGTGAGCCTCGGTGCTAAGTGAGCTTCATTTTCCTTCTAAGATACATGATCATTTCTTTCATTAGAGGCAAAAGGCAAAATTAGCTCTCCAAATAAAGTAGCTTCTTGATGTGTGCAATTTAAAGTGACTTAACTCTTTGACAGCTCAGCATCAGCATTGAAATGTCTCTCCCAGGCCCCGGCCTTCTCCTGCACGCTTCATTTATGGTCAATTTGGTAATTGGGGGCGAGTTCATCTTTTCTTAGCTGTTCCTGCTTCTGTGTTTTGTTTATGCCAATTTTCTTGCTCACTTTAATGGCACTTGCTGAAATTCCGGAGCCACTCTTGAAATAAAACTATGGTGCATAACCTCGTTATTTTTGCATTTATTACCTCCATTGTGTGATATCTTTTCAGTCATTGCTGTGCTTATAAATTTCTGCTGATTCTTTGCCTCTGTCGGCTCTTTCGTAGTAATTCTATATTTTTACCATCATCATAATTTTGTTGCTTTATTAGATAATGTAATTAATACTTTTAAATTTTTATGACGAGTCAGTTTTATTAGTTTTGTTTTAGAATGACCCTGTGGGGTGGGGGTGGAGGTGCCACTCCTCATCCACTTAATCATTTTTAAAATTATGCCAGAGCTCAGCAAACTTGTTACTCTACAAGGAAAGGCAATTGCAGATTCCAGAATCAGAATTTGCAGCACTGATACCATGTAATCGTTACACTGTTTCTTTGATGAACTGCCACTCTATTATGTATGCATGTGTGACATTGCCAGTATCACCAGTGTGGGTGTCCCATGTGGGACCAGGTCTCTATGAGACAAAGCAACACTGGTTTCCACCATGTGCCGACTCAGGAGTCAACAGAATTATTACATCACAGCACAGCTAGAAAAAAAGTCTGGATCCCAGCCCTCTGCTTTGACAGGGCCAGAGCCAAATCATCACAGATGAATATTGAGATGTTTTCAAGCTCTGAAGGAGATTTCAGAATATGTTGCAATAAAGTTTTAGTGTCTAACTCTCCACCTCTTGTTCATACTCCAACCTGAAAACTTCGTGTTTGTATCCACGTGCATGCATAATATTCTTTTCCTAAATAATAACTTAGTTAAAAGTTTGTCTTAAAAAATGAATCCTTTTAAACCACTAGGCACCCCTTTAAAAGCCTGCGAGACTTCCTGGGGCATTGAAACTTCGTTCTGCTCTGTCTCTTACTGTGAACACGTCTCCAGAAGTGCCTGGCGGGCACATTCCTCCTCCCTCCCTCCTGCTCAGGACCCTGGCGTGGAGTTGTTTGGTGGGTCCCTCGTGAAAGGCCCCTGAGAGCCTCTGGATCTCCCTGTGAAGGACGTCACTTGGCTTGCGAGTGGCTGGGCCCTCCCGTCCAGCACTCCTGGGAGGTGCTGTGTGAGCCACAGGACGAGGTCTCACTCGTTCCCACAAGCCGACAACGCGTCTCACTCAGGTAACAGAGTTGGCAAGTGGCAAGGGGACTCCGAAGGAACCTTCCTGTCCGGTTTTCAGATTTCCATTTGTGTAATGGATGATTTCAACAAAGCACAGGTTATTAGCATTATTGGAGTTTTCACATTTATTTAATTGAATGACTTTTCCCCATACTCTAAAGATTAGCTTCAAGATTTCTGTCATCTTAAAAGATACTCTATTCTCTACTTTTTCCTAATTTTAGTTTCTTCGGACATAAAGCTAACTCATCTAGAGAGAGGATTCTCATTCTCATACTATGACTTTACTGGTTTTGGTGAAAACAATCCAGGCCAGGTTTACAGAGAATATAATGAAAGGCTAACGACACAACGGGAACCTCCCCGAACGCCGTAAGCACACACGGTTAGGCTTTGAGCAGTGTGGCTGATGGCTCCGTGAACAGGAAGACGTGCAGAGCTTTACTGTAGTTTCCCAATCACTTCTTCAAGTGATTTAAGAAGGTCGAAAGTCAGCCACAGAATGATGGTGACACTTCATTATCACGAGAACCCATTCTTCAAGGACATAGGACGCTGCCACTACTAACTTCACTATTCTTCCATCTGTAAAAATTTGTAATTTTACTGCTACCAACGGAAGCCATTTTTGTCTTGAGATGGGGTATAATTCTTTTTCTGTTAATTTTTTTTCAGATTGGTAGAAAACAATGTATACATTATAACAACTCAATATTCATGAGCCCAAATCAGAATTTTATTTAGAATAAAACATTACCCAAATACAGATAAGGAGATTCTTTCTCAAAGTACATAAACCTTATTATAAATAATATATTGTATAAATGTGAGAAAAATGAGCACTTGGATGTGATCTGATCAGCATCTTGTCTGAGAAGTTTGCAGGATCAGAGGTGTGCTCAGACTCACCAGCCAGGGGGGATGCTCTAGACTCTGAGAATAGTGTAAAGACACTGCATCCAGTTACCGTAGGAAGGATTCCACTTACAACATTCATCTAGGTAATTCATGTCTTAAATTTGCTGTACTGAAATGGTGACTTTGAAAAATTATTTGATATTATCTTCCTTGTAACAAATACCTGTTATTTTGTTTCATGAGAGAGTCCTATTGTTGTAGCTATCATTCACATAACCCTAAAAACAGAATGAAGTAACCTCCATAGATATTTAGATGCATATTATCAGATAATACTAACAGTTTGGTATCTTAGATTTTTTTTCTTTTTATTGTTGGGCAGGGGGAGTTTGATGGCTTCCATTGAACTATAGACATATTTTTATCACCTTACCAATCTGCATATGTTATTTTCAAGTTAAAGGAAACGTCTCCTTGGTGATTCTTGTAAATGTCTCCACTGACCTTCTCTGGGGTTTTCAATCTTAGCTGTGTTTCAGGGCCTGGCCCTATTAATTTGTGCTTTATAAAAGTGCTAGATTATTCTGTCCTTAATTACACTATGTCAGCTTCCTGGCTCAGCGATCTGTAATTACCGAGGTCTTTCCTTATGGCTGGGTACCATGTTGGTGTCTTTGCACTCTTGAGAAACAGTTTCTATTCTTGGAAAAGCAGATCTACCTCCCCCAATCTCTGTTCCTTTAGGACACTCAGATGACTTCTTCCTAAACCCAGTAATTTGATATCCTTAACTTACACCAAAATACATGCTTTAAAGCTTTTCATTTTTTAGGTCAATCCCCCAATATCATAATCGACAGTTGTGAAGTCACCTTGAGAGTTCTGTGTTCACATGTCCCACCCGATTCATCGAGTCATCTGTGGCACCGTCAGCGTAGGCCCCTGTCCTGTTCAAGGCTCTTTTATACTATTTTGTTTTTATCTTATTTTGATGGGAATCAGGAGCTCTCCCCAAAATGAAACATATTGAAGAAAGTTCTTGACCCAAATAACATAGTGTTTTTTCCACTTTCAGTTTAAACTGTGTTTTTACAAATTGGTTTACATTTAGAAATAGGAAAAAAAGTTAACTTGTCATTCACTTCTTAAGTCTTCTCACAAGGTAGGGCAGTGTCTACGCAAGTAATTTTTCTTCAGCCAATGTTAAGCAATTTTGATACAAGCTAATTTCTAAAAATACCTTTAAATTTTATTTTCACCTTTATAGCTTTGAGGATGGTTTTATAAGTATTCTCATTTCTATCTAGCTTCAAGAAACAAAAGATTTAAATCTCTTCTTTTTTTTTTTTTATTGTTGGGGATTCATTGAGGGTACAAGAAACCAGATTACACTGATTGCATTCATTAGGTAAAGTCCCTCTTACAATCCTGTCTTGCCCCCAAAAGGGGTGTCACACACCAAGACCCCACCCTCCTCCCTCCTTCTCTCTCTCTGCTCTTCCTTCACTTCTCACAACACAGTCCATAGATAATTGTTTTAAGGAGGTATACTTTAACTGCATAATGTAGTTTTATATTATTAAATGTTGAAATTCTAAACACATTTCCTCACATAAAGAAAAGTACATAATGAATGATTCAGAACACAAAATCAATCTTTTTCACTTTTTTCTCTGGGTTTTTTTTTTTTTTTTTTTGAGTGTCGCCCTGGGTAGAGTGCTATAGCATCATAGCTCATAGCAACCTCAAATTCTTGGGTTCAAGGTATCCTCCTGCCTCGGCCTCCTGAGTAGCTGGGACAGTTTTTTTTTTTATTTATAGTAGAGACAGGGTCTCCCTCTTGCTCAGGCTGGTCTCAAACTCCTGAGCTCAGGCCATCCACCTGCCTCGACCTGCCAGAGTGTGGGGATTACAGGCCTGAGCCATTGAATCTAGCCTTCACTTCTGTTTACAAACAATTTTTCCTTAGGAAATGGTGTCAATGCTTAAGTAAAGTATGAAAGGGTCCATAAAGGCTCATGCTTGTTTTCTCTGGTATTGAAAAGTTGTAATGCTAGTCACAACTTCTATCTGCTTTCAAAGATGAAATCATATTATTTATCAATTTTAAAAAGCAAGACGTATCTTTAAAATCCACTTGATTTTGATAAGATAATTAAATGGCGATTAGTCTGAAGGGAAATAATACATTTACTCATGATGTTACAATAAATACATTTTTTTTAAACATTTGAGATTTCTTTTTTTCCAATTTTATTTATTTCAAGGTGTTTTATTAGCTCTATTGAGATGAAGCTACCTTCACGGAGCGCAGAGGTTGTTAGTGGTTCCTGAATGCAGGTGTGCTCCTGCTCCGACGCCAGCAGCTGTGTTTGGGAACATTGTAATCTGCGTCCTGTACATCAATTTTCCTGGCCATGACATTGATCTTTTGTATGAAATTGTTTCCTAGAGTATGGAGACGTTTCCGAGGCACTAATGTTATCTCAATTTTACTTTATTCATTATACATGCTCTGCACAGAACATGCAAGGATCTGCTTTCTCCTTTGCTTTAAAAATTATTCTCCAGGGGTCCATAGGTGGGTATTATGCTTCACACCAAACAATATATGTTGAATTAATACTTATCTTCCAAGGAGCTCCAGCTGTGAAACTCAACTTGCCATTTACATTCTCAGCAGGGCGATGAGAAGCTTCAAGTGAGAACCTAGAAGTTAAGTGACTCAGTCACTTTTCCAAGCCAGCCCCAGCACCAAGCCTTCCTGCCAGCATCATAGTTTAGGGGTGACGTTTCTGTGTGGACCCACAGAAGCTAGCATGAGCACACACACACACACAAACAGGAAATGCCCTGGTTTCTGTTCATGTGCTAGCTGGTAAAAAAGCTGTACTAGAACATGAGGAAATATTAAATCTACCCACACATCAAATAGAATGTAGTTTATCTGGAATCCTCCCATTCCGAAGCTTTCCTTAGTCATGCAAATCCTACACTCAGAATACCTGTGAGTATTTTAAGCTGTACACAGAAAGAGGTACCTTGTTTTCAGATATACTCAAGTATTTTAAAGTATTTGCAGGGTGAAAAATATCGTGTGAATCAATTAATTCTCATGTATTTATTGATATCAAAAAGCTATCAGATAACTAACAGGTTAGTATAGCTCCTTAATCAAACAACTATTGGTTAAACTACCCTATAATTTAGACCCCCTAATTCAGATACTATTTTCCCTCATATATTTGTTATTAAGATCAATTAGTTTAATTCACATTTTTATTAAACATCAAATAAGTCTTCATCGTGACCAGGAGTCAGCACCTAAGTTCTGTGCATCGCTCTGGACCAGGTGGAGTTACCTGGGAGGCCACCTGTCTTGTGAACTTTCTGCCTCTATTCAGCTATAAAATGAAGGCCCTGATCCAGATGACACCCCTCTGAATCCTAACATCAAGTGCAGGCCTATGTCGGTCTGCCCGTGGGCCCCAGAAACACAATCTTCTTTTGAATCTTTCTTATATCATGTAGAGGGATGGAGAGAGTCTGGAGGGAGCTTCTCAGGGCATCCCAGGCAGAGAAGAGAGAAGAGACTCCCGCAGCCCTGAGAAGACAGGAGAGTGAGCAGGTGGAGGAAGGGACAGAGACGTGCACTCAGACGGGTGCGGGAAGAGCTGCCTGTCCAGGCCCCGGCGCCCATGAGGCCCCCTCCCTGTGGCCACCACCAGAGGCTTCTTCCTACTTCAGACTGTCGGCCAGGTAGAGTGGGTTTCTGTGCCTGGTAAGGAACGAATTCTGATAAGAGCAAACGGAAAATGTAGGAAGAGACACAGTGATGAAACAAAATGCTTCTAGTGCTTCCTGCAACTGTGTCATTCTTTAATCAACAAAAGCTGCTCTCCTGAGCCAGCACTGGAGGGCATGTGGCCACAAAGGCAGGTAGGTGAGCTGCCCCTGTGGCACCCACATTGTAGAAGGGGCAGAAAAATGACACAATTATGATTGGCCATCAGCTGGCTGCCATGACAGGGTGCTCGGGAACAGCTGGGTAAGGGGCTCACGTACCAGCTACGTGTCTGTTATTTCAGTATTTCCTGAGATGTGAGCAACTGTGGGGTATAGGAGAGCTCATCAAGTTGATATCAGGCGAATCCGGAGCTCAGCTACCTTCACTGTGTCAAAGTTCACCTTAGCACTGAAAGAACTTTTCTTTGCACACTCTCACAGAATGCATGAAAAATCTGAGAACAATTGACGGAGACTCCTTCGTTTCTTTATTCCTTGAGGTTGTCTTTTTTCGACTGGGGTAAACATTTTTAAATTGAATCATACAGTTGGTAAGACCCTTTTGTCATCTGAGACGCTGAGCCTTCTGGTTTGTGTTTTTCATATCGTTTTCTCATTTCCTACAAACAGCACTAAATTGAATGTGTGCGGTTTTACAGCTGCTATTAAACCAACCAAGAACTGCTTCCACTAAACCCTCCTCTTTGGAGGAGAATTTGTTCTCTAAACTATTACTTTTTATTCTGACCTTGACCTCCACATAGACCTTGGCACTTAAGGGCACCTGTGGTCTGCGGCTGTGCTAACCGCAGAACCGGATCTGTTCTGTGGTTTCCAGCCCCAGCGTCTCTCCAGCGCTAATGGCTGCTCGCGACCGTAAAAGATGTGCATTGCGCAAGCGCAGCTCTGCATTGTTATTGTGGATAAGATAGAGACGCAGACAAAATTAAACTACATAAAAAGTGGCTTCATCATAGACACCCTGTTATTGCATATTTGTAATATGTGGAAAGTTTCATCTTAAAACATGGTAAAAACTTTATTAAGGAATAACTCAACGAAAAGCCGTTGCCTGGAGATGATTTTATCTCTTGTGCTCCAATCATTTGAATTTGGCTGTTTGAGATAAAGACTCTGTATATTTTTATGACAGAGGCACACATAAACAGCATTGACTTCTGAAACTGTGTTAGGAGACAATGTCAGAGCAGTCTTTCAAGAAACGCTGTGAGAGCCCCGCGCGTGCTGGTGGAGACGACAGCGCTGCATGGAAAACTCTCGCGATGTCAAGCAGAAATGGTCCTCCAGGTGGAGGAGAGGAGGAAGGGTTACAGGCCTGTTCAGCTGTTTCACTTTCCAATATATATCTGCCTACGTGTGAGACACAATTTTAACACACATTTAAATCAATCTAAGGGAGCTCGTCCAATAAATGTTTAAATAAACAAAATGAACGAGTTTAATTAATGCATTTTATTTTAATTACCCGCTTATTCTGATTGTTAGGATCACTTCACCCTAGTGTGCTGTGTATTCCCTTTGAAACTTGAAACAGGATCATTTAACTCTGTTGTCATTTGCTGAATATTGTTGTCAGGGGTCTTGGAATGAACCAAAGCATATATAAAGTGGAACTCAGTGAGCGTTTAAGTAAATGACTGACTGGACAAACCAGGCTAAATTTCCATGAGTGGATGATACATATTTCAAAATAAGTAAGCAGAAGTGAAGTCAGACAGGTGTTCTCGTCATGTGCATATGAGACTCTGTTTTATTGCCTAAGTTTATTCACAAGAAAGGAAATTCTCCAAAGAAAGATGCTTTTCAGCATCAGGTTATAAGAGTTAATTGTGCCAATTACTACTTTCTTAGTAAAGTTATATTTAGAAGGTTGAGGCTTTGCTTTTAATTCTTGAAATTATGTATTCTATTTTCATCAGAAAAAATGATTTTTATGTTTATTTTTTGCAGTTTTTGGCTGGGGTTGGGTTTGTATCCACCACCTCTGGTATATGGGGCCGGCACCCTACTCCTTTGAGCCACAGGCGCTGCCCAGAAAAAAATGATATTTTTAACTGGGAGCTTTTAAAATGAAAAAAGATTATCCTTCAAAAATTATCCCTTCTGTGTAAATATTGGATTCAATCCCACCTCCCCCAAAAGAACTCATAGTTTGATCTCAACCTTTAGGGGAATAAAACATCCTTAATACAATAGCTATAGTGAACAAGGAAAGAAAAATTTTTACCAGGAGAGAAGGCATTAATGTGAAGAAATGCAGGAATGAAATCCACACAAAACACAGGAAACAGGCTTGGGAGCGGCTGTCCTTTCAGGGCCTACTTCTAAATAATGCATGATGAACTAATTAATAGTGAATTTTGTGTCTCTTATAATTACTAACATTGGTTAAACTGAGCACTAATAAATATCACATCAACTATTGAAAAGTTCATTTTAGTCAGTATCACTAATCCTGCCCTCCAACGTCCCTGGATAAATTATTTCTTTGAAGTTGAAAGATTCTTGCTTTCTTTTCTCCTTTTAAAGGGGGGAATTAACTGACTCTTAATAATCTTTTCATTTTATAAAAACAACATTGAAAACTATTCTCCGTATTTGAGGTCACATAGTTTAATCCTAATGAGATGGTTCACATTATACTGCTAATAATTTTTTAAATGACACCTCAGATTTAAATTTGTACTTGATCAGAATCCTGCCTTTACTATGAAGTGAGCAACTAGGAAATCTTTTCTTTGAACCTAAGTTTGTACTATCTCATGGGTAAGACTCCATTTCAGTCAACTATTCCTTCCTACTGTTGACAGGAGTTTTATTTTTTGTATCAGAAACAGACATTTGTAGGTTTGCGAATGCATGTAGACATTTTTGACAAGTGGCAGATAGAAAACCCAATTCTAACAGCACATGGCCAGCAGCTGCCCGATTTTGACCTGCTCCTGCCAGTCCAAAACGCTAACTGGATACTCAGTTCCTTTGCAGGATAAAGTTGATTAACAAGGAATGTGGTTAAAATAGACCATAAACAAAATTGTTCTTTAGAAATTCATAAATTAGTATTGTATAAAATAATACAAATATATTCACTGTTTTTTTCTTTGATGATTTTTAAAAATATTTCATGACTGTGACAGGTCCAGTTTAGTTAAGACATTGTCAGATGAACGGTAGGTGACTTGGCATTATAATACTTGGAGTAACTGTGCTAGGTGGGTGTGTTTAGAAATGGTTGGAAGATCGGATGAAAGGATATTGATGACGCATCTGAGGGCTCTGGGGGATGCTATCAAAGTTGTTCTTGTGCATTTTCTTCATCCATTATGCAAATATTTCAACTTATTAATAATTAAAATGGCAACACATTAATAATTAGGATTTCCATTACAAATCTGACCTTTAATTGAATTCTATAGGAATAGACTGAAAAATGAGCCTCTTGATTTATGCTAAGAATAAAGGTTAAAAGCCATTTTGCCTGTCAACCATTTTCTCAGCCTTGCGGAATCGGGGACGTGGAGGAGGTTCCTCCCTGGGTGCACCCCGCACAGGCTGTTTCCACTAACCAGAGAACCCTGCTCAGGATTTAGGGGCATAGTTCTACAGACTCACTTTTCTAGAACAGTCTGGGAAGTTAAACTTTTCCACAGGTTGAAAAAGAAAACTCGAGGCAGGTCCTGTCTATGTAGACCTGCGCTGGGGCCATTTTCAAGGAGGTCAGTCGATCCAGAAGCTCGCCCCGGGGAAGCCAATCAATCAGCTGACTGCGTCTTCTGCTCCTCTAATTAGTTACTGAAGTGCAGTGATTGACCCGATGCCACCAAGGGGGCCGTGACCCCTCCGGGCGGGACCTGAGCTCTCCTGGCGGCACACCAGCTTGGGGTAGCAGGTGCACCCGTCAGGACGCGTCCAGGGAGAGGTCTCTGTCTCCAGGGACCTCGTGACTGATCAGGGGCCTGGCGAAGCCTTTGGGGACAGTCTGAGGGCCCCCGTTTCTCCCTGTCTAACATCCATATCGTCCCCCACACTGGCAGTCCCTCCCATGAGGATGCTGCGGACAGGACCAGAGGCAAGAATAAAAGTTTTTAAGCTCTAGGAAGAAGTGGTGCCCTTGTCAATCACCTGAAAATAAAGTGTATTTGCTGCCAACCCATACATGCCCCCGAGGGCGGATGGAGCAGTCCAGAAGGAAGGGGCTGGCAAATCCATGGAGGGCTCCCCCACCCCCCACGGGGGTCTCCTTCACCCCCTACAGAGGCTCCTTCGCCCACCCACCCCCACGGAGGCTCCTCCCACCCACCCCGGAAAGACACGCGGGCTCTGGGG
>NW_003852422.1:2003850-2065183 GCF_000181295.1 Otolemur garnettii
GGAAGGGGCTGGCAAATCCATGGAGGGCTCCCCCCCCACGGAGGGCTCCTTCCTCCACCCCCATGGAGGGCTCCTTCCTCCACTCACCCCCAACGGAGACTCCTCCACCCACCCCGGAAAGACACGCGGGCTCTGGGGAAGTCACTGCCACCCCCACAAATGCGTCTGGAGGGTGGACGCAGGCGTTTCCCCATTGGTTCTTCGGTGCCTGTCACCAGAAAACTGCCGCCATCCCACGGATTTGTCCTAGTCGTACATGTTTTCATAACACACCAATTATTACTTCATGACAGAGAACAGAAATGGACTGGGGTAAAGGCAGATTTGGGACATTAGGGCCAGAAAGGACTTAAAACAACTGGCAGCTCACCCGCGTGTTCTGTTCGGCCCATATCGTTCTTGGTACCTGTAAAAAACCTAATCACCAGGATTTAGGTACAGAGAGGTTCACAGGGCCGTCTGGATGTTTGCGTTTTTTGGAGAGAGACTCCGAGAGTGTAACAGGGTCAAGCTGCTTTCTGCGCACGTAACTCGGATCAGGTGAGTGACCCTGGGTCTCCCCGACGCCCAAGCTCTCCTCCTTCAAACATTCCCTGCCCTCTCTCGGCACCGCATTTGACTGCGACAGAATCTGCTAGAAGTCACCAGTCTGCTGCGGACAGACGGGTCCTGGGGCGCTGCAGCTACGGGCGTCCAAGCCTGCGCATCCCGGGAACAGGAAACCCACATATTTCCTTTCCATCGTCTAGTGACCTGGGGTGTCTAGTTGTGAGAGTGACTTGAATTTGCATTTCCTCTTTGAAAGTATCTTACTAAATTGTATTCTGGGAAATGCAATAAATGAAGAGTTTCCATGTGCGTCAGTGCAAAAAGTTGGAACTATCATATAAACCATATGGAGACCAGCGACGGGCGCTTGTCCCCTCACTCCAGGGAATTCTGAGTTGATGTTACAGATGGGGCGCTGACATCACTAAAGCAGTAGGACCAGAATAGTTGGCATTTAGGCTGTCATTTCTTTTCTTTTTCCTTCTCAAGAAAATTCTAGACTAGAATCAGGCATTATCCCAAAGAATTTCCCATCCTTGTCAAAGGTCATGTTAAAAAAATTATGCCCAGGCCGGTGCCTGTGGCTCAAAGAGGACGGCACCAGCCCTATATACCAGAGGTGGTGGGTTCAAACCTGGCCCTGGCCAAAAAGCTGCAAAAAAAAAAAAAATTATGCCCACTTTACAAACATTCCACAAGTGTGGCATTATTGTAAATCTGTTAAGATTAAGGTGGCATTTATTGCACACAACCAACTTTGGACAAGGCTGCTTATCTGTTATCTCAGAATGAATAATAATTTGTATTGAACAAGCAGGTAACATGGGCTAATTTAGTTTAAATGAACGGGTTCATTGGTGTTATTCCCATGGGAAAGAGAACAAGGATTATGAAAAAATGAGAGACCCAGCATTGGGCATTTTTCTGCCTTTGAGTCCATCTGTGCAATAGTGGGGCACAGCGAGATGGGGTGGAGGGAGTGTCCCTGCCTTGCAGGAGGACCCTGCCACCCGTGGTGCTCAGGACTGAGGGTCCATCAATAAGTCAAAAATGGATTGACAAAAAAAATTTTAAAAAATTAATTGACTTCAACCAGTTCAATTATTGTCTTTAAATTCTCTACTGTCAACAAGGTACCTCTTTATTTACTCCAGTACTGGGGATTCGGCTCCCATGGGCTTTTCTTTATTCCCTGCAACATGTAGCTCCTGGACAGGGGGAGGGAGAAGGACCAGGATGACCAGGCTCTGCTCAGCTCCCCTGAACTCTGGCCCTGGAGCTGGGAGTCCTGGGGGAGGAGAGAGGGCTGTAGGTCCCTCCTGTGTCTCAGCCTTGCTTCTGTGAAGCAGAACAGTTGCCGTCTGTAAGGTTATCCTGAGTAGAACTGAGATAATGTATGTATGTACGTGAAAATATTTTAATATCACAAGGCACCGTGAAGGTACGTGGCATTTTAAAGGAAAACCACATCTACCTAGAGAATTCAGCATGATGCATTTTCATTATATATTTCATTATATATTATGTGAGATATGAATCATAATATATCAGATATGATGCAGATGATACCATAGGTAGAGAAAGGGAGAGAGACAGAGAGAGAGAACTATGGGAAGCAAGTGCTTGGTTCTATTGAATAAAAGCAGTCACAGGATAGTCTTCGTTAAGACTGCTACAGAACGCTAGAAACACACACTAAAAGTGGTTTCCACAAAGTCTTTATTTTATATAAACAGCAGTTCAGAAGCATAGTATAGTTTTTGTAGTAGTAAAATCAGCCTCCTGGGGTGTTATTTCCTTAATAAGTCTTCCGTTATGCATTATTTTCAGGTTTAAAATGGCATAGGCTCCTAAAATGTCTTTTCTCTTCTCTGAATTTAAATGTCCTATTTTCACCTTTTAAGTATTTAACAAAAGTTACACATTGGGACATGTGAAGGCACGGCCCAGGGTCTGTTACATCCAAACACTTGGCTCTGCAGAAGCCTGGCATTGGTGATGGTCCCGGGGAGCGTGTGTGCTCTGAGGGCCGTCATTCCTACATGGCACCCCCCGTACTTATTTATCTCACACGTGAGAGCGTGCTGCTTCACTGGGAAGTAGCTGCTCTGATGACAGCCCTTCTCCTGCTTCCAGGAGGGCTCACCTTTGTCTCTATTACATTTTTCACTGTGTAGACCTGTGACAAAAAGAAAATGCCCCTCCTACGTGGCTTTATCATGAACTGTATACTCCTGCTGCTATGGGGGAAATTGGAGAGCATGGCAATAGCTCACTTTAAGATTCTGATTTTCAGTGCTCCTGTGGCTCAAAGGAGTAGGGCGTTGGCCCCATATGCTGGAGGTGGCAGGTTCAAACCCAGCCCCAGTCAAAAATAAGATTCTGATTTTCCACCAATACCATTGATAAAATTTTATTTACTAAAGGGATGCTTTATTGTCCACAATTCAGCACCTAGAAGACACCTTAAGGTACTGTCTTACTGTCCATGATTATTATATAGCTTGGCAATAGATTTCAGTATCCTTGGAATCTAAGAAGAGTATTCAGACATTATCTGTGTGTTCAATCAGGTTTGTTTGTATCTAGTTACGTGCCAGAAGGCCTCTCCACAGGGGCTGTGAGCAGACAGTGGCCTTAGGAAGCACCGGAAGGGAAAGTAAAAGGTAACTTCTAAAATAAAGATGTGTATTTTAAAACAAAAATCTCCAAAAGATAAGGCAGAGTTAGGAGTGTGATCTCTGCAGCCATCTCTAACTAAAATTCATCAAGTGACGTAATTCTTCAGATTAACACACGCATTCCTTACATCACAAGTATGATCCGGTTTTCTTTCTTCAAAGTATTGTTCTTTGCCTTGATTTAAATTAACACTGTGTACATGTAGCCATGAGGGGTGAAGACTGATCTCTCATCTATAAATATACGGAGCTCAGCCATGTGGATGTTTCCTTAAATGGGAAGCATTTTTAGTTACATAAAGTGTCAACTCATTGCTTTAGGAAAGCTCTAGGGTTAGAATTGCTTTGTTTTTTAATTTAATAGACTTTATTTTTTAGAGCAGCTTTGGGCATATAGAGAAACAACCAGTAAAAGCACAGTTTCTCTTTGCACAAGGATGAATCGGCAGATTTCCCGTCCTTGGCAGCCCCTGGTGTTGGTGTGAACGCCCTCTCTTCTCATGTGGACAAACCCGCAGATTCCCCGTCCTTGGCAGTACCTGGTGTTGGTGTGAACACTCTCTCTTCTCACATGGACGAACAGGCAGATTCCCCTGTCCTTGGCAGCCCCTGGTGTTGGTGTGAACACTCTCTCTTCTCATGTGGATGAATGCACAGATTCCCATGTCCTTGGCAGCCCCTGGTGTTGGTGTGAACACTCTCTCTTCTCAGCTCACTGCTTCCTTCCATTTTATTTCCCACCAAAATTCCCCTCAAAATGAAACATTTCAGAACACTGTAGGTAACACAGAATCCACCTGGTGCAGACTGCTCAGTAAACTGTGGCTCCAACCAGACTTTAAAAAAAAAACCAAAAGCCAGCAACTTTATGGCCAATTAAATGGCTGTACAATGAGATCATCACATCACAAAGTCCTTTAAGGCCTTGGAAAATTGCTGGTTAGTTATGATAAAGTGAGTTCATTATTAATTTTTTGTTTGAAGCCACACTTGGTACAGTCTTACTAAGCTCTTGATCCACAACTTCGTGCAGACTCACTCTTTACCACAGGTCGACCACTTGGTGTGGTCACCATCAGCTGAGCATTTCTGGTTCTCTATGTGTTTGATACTCGCTTTTAATAGTTTTTACTGCAAACAGTATTCTAATTGAAAAAAGTGTGAACAGAATATTAATTAGAATCAAAAATTGTCCTGATACAATTAATTTCCTTCACACACACTGTTCAAGTTGAGACTGATGTCTTGACATTTTGCCTATGAGTCTCAGAAATAATCTGGGCAACAAGGAGGGATAAAGATTTGCCATGTTCTTTATTCCTGCATCCTATCTAGGAAATGCTGATGCCTATGTGAACGGATAGGTTAGAATGACTTACTGATTTAGTTATCAATATATATGATTGCTAGTGAAAGGAAGTTAGAAAATCCCACATCTGCTAAGTGCACAGTGGTCCTAACACAGATTGCTACTGACCTGAACTGCAGTACAGATTCAGTGAGATCACAGGGTCTAATGTGGATGTGTAACCATGTACAAACTCAGTTCAGGTTTTGTCATGTAACACATTTCATTTTCTTCTTTAGTCTTACCAAAAATTCCTAGTGAATAAAATTTAATCCTAACAAAAAATATTTGACATTTTTGAAACAGATGTAAGTACAGTGCAGAGTTACTATGTCTGAAAATTCTTACTCTCCTCCCCCTCCAAGTCCTTTCCTTCAATTCTCTTTTATTTCTGACCCTACCTCAGTGGGATACCTGCCCTGGTAAGCTAAGTCTCTCTCCTTGCTGTGGGCTGGTGAAATAGAGCATGCAACAGGTGAGGGGCAGGGCCCGTGAAGTGGGTGAGAGGCAGGGCCTGTCCAGCAGGTGAGGGGCAGGGCCCGTGAAGTGGGTGAGAGGCAGGGCCTGTGCACAGGGGAGAGGCAAGGCCTGTCCGGCAGGTGAGGGCAGGGCCTGTCCAGCAGGGCTCTGGGATGCAGCTGCATTTTCTATTTTCACCAGGTCAGCTCTTGCATGCTTTTGCATGGTGGGCTTGATGTTTTGCAAAACTACTACATGAACCTCTTCAAGAGGTAAGTGTAAAAGAAGGTGCCCAGAAGAATTAAGTATCCAAGTTGTAAGTGGGTAAGTGGAAGTATAGTTGACAAAAAAAAAAAAGAAAAAACAACCCATTTAAGTACATGTGAAAATAATTGTCCCTCCTAAGAGCCACATTTTGTCACAGTCCTAATCCATGCTGGGAACTGGTGGGGTTTCTATTTAAAAAAGACCTGGGCACCAGGACTCAGTCTGGGCGAGGGCCAGGTGGAGTGGTTCTAACTGAAGCCCCACTTGAGAAACGCTGAGTCTGGTGGCTGCGTGGAAACAGTAGAACCTTCTGGGGCACCAGCAATGCAAATGTGTGGCCAGATGTCCAGATTACAGAGCCGGTTGGTGCTGAGAGCAGCCAGGTGCATCAGTGGCCTGAGAGGAGCAACAGGGGCGTAGCAGCTCAGGTGCATTTCCAGAGTGTGTGACGTGGGAGCCTGGAGGCACAGATGCGTCTCCAGCGCGAGTGACGCGGACACGTGGCGGCGCAGGTGCATCTCCAGCGCGAGTGACGCGGGCGCGTGGTGGCACAGGTACGTCTCCAGCGCGAGTGACGCGGGCGCGTGGTGGCACAGGTGTGTCTCCTCTTAGAAGGAGACAACGAGAGGCAAAGTGTTTGCCAAGGGACAGCGCAGCTCACAGCTGCCAACCCAGCTCGGCCCCATGACAGGGTTGGGGGATCGGGGGTGCTCAGCCTCTGTGCTTGAAAAGAAAGCTGAAGCCAATCCTTGAAAACTGATTCTCTGCCGCGAGAGCCTTGGAGCTGCTCTGCGGAGAGGTGGTCCCTGCACCGCTGTGCTGTGACAAGGCTGGGCGAGGCCTTCCTGCCCTGTCCCCACCTTGTGAACTTCACAGTGCTCTGCATCACGACTCCTTTCCACATGTTTTTAGTAAAAATGGACAATATTCTTTTTAAAAGTGAAATACAGGATATCTCAAAGGTCACCATATACAGAGAAAATGGGAAATTATAGCTATGTGTATTTTTAGTTACAAAATATCCATCACAAAACTTTACAAAGAGGTGGCCAACCTATAGGGCATATTTTGTAAATGTTCTGTAAAGTTTTTTAATGAATATTTTGTAAATAAAGGTTCATTTTGCTACAATTTCTCCTTTTCCCTATATGTGACACCTTTAGGATGTCCTGTAGAAATGAGAAACTTATTTTTTCATTTACACTGTTTAGAGATTGCTGTTCTATTTTGTTAGCAAAATGGAAAATGATCGAAAAATTCCAAATGTCTGGTAAATATATTTGTTTTTAAAAGGGAGCTACTGAAAAATATTTTGTTTATTCACTCAATAGAAAAATATTTAAGGCATCATAGTATACACATGTTACTGATAAGATTTTTAAAGTCACAAAACACACATGTATTCCGGTACTGAAACCACTGTCATCAAATTCTTGGTGTCTTTGTGGAGTGCCTTCTATGCCCTCAGCACTACACGGAGTCATAAACGTGATGACTTGAAATCCCCAAGATATGAAAACATTAGGAGGCTACATTTTTGTTAATAAATTTTAGACTGATTTCCAAGCATCAGCTCTTATAGGTATAAATTATCTCTTCAAATGCACATCTGACGCCTCAAACGTCTCTTACTCATGAAGCCATCATGCTATGAAGGTGTTGTTTAAAAGCTAAGAATTGCAGGAGGTCCAGAAGATCAGCTGAGTTTTTGTTTAAGAGCCAGTGGTGTAAATTGTTCATTGAAATCTTAGTATCTGGAATCAGGAAATCCAACTTTTATAAGAGTGTCTTGTTCACAGTGAAAAGTATACAGCACGCTCCCTGGGGACAGGGCTCAGCTACAACTGGAGCGTCACCTCAGAATCGCCCACAATGTAACCTGATCACTGTACACTCATGATAATCTGAAATTTAAAAAGGGAAACATGTAATTCTGGCCTTATGATAATTAGAGTCAACAGACACACATGCACATATATATAGACATTTTCTCACACTGATCGATAAGATCCTTGAAAAACTAAAATAATAAATGTCAGACTGTTGACTTTATTCTCATATTAATTTTTTCCTCAATACCAAATAGTTTCCATGCAATGAAGTGGCAGCTGCAATTTACACTCCGTTACTTACAAACATTTCAATTAGCCTGGGCATCTGTAGACTTGCTGGCCCCTGATACCTTGTTTGCCCAGGTATTTTTTTTGGCTTTGGTATGGGAACAACAGCAAACTTGTAGCTCAAGAATTATCTTTAGAGAGACTCTTAGAGCCATGGAGGGGGCATCCAGAGGAAACTGAGTGGCTGGGGTCCCACCTCCCCACCCTGCCAGGCACACTAACCCCCAACCTGTAGATTATGGAGTGTCAGCCATTCTGTTAATTCCTAGGTCTTTCAAGTACAGAATAATTAAGTGAAACACCATTTGTGTGTTTGTAACTCTTTGCTGTGTATTACTGTTAGTAGTCAAGCATTTCAATAAATGTGCACACACAGGGCTGAGCTTTATAGAAAAGGGGGAAGCAGCCTCTAAATGTAGTGCTGATTTAAGGTGATCTTGGATCAAACTCACTCTCTCACCTTATTTTATTGAAAATAAAAATTCCATGAAAATAGATTTAATGGGACCTCTGTTCTGCAGAAAATGACATGCTGCTTGAAGAAATCACACAATGACTTTATCACATTTTTCAGAGGAAAATAAGAGAAAATGAGAACTCAGCAAGTATCTGAGGCAACTGGCAAAGATGTCAGAGCCAAGGGTAAGTGACATCTAGACCCCGAAACCAAACGGAATCTTAACAGCTAATACAAAACTGAAAAAGAAAATGAACCACAGGCTTAACATTATACCTGCTGGTGATGCTGGAACCTCAGCTTATGAAAATACTGATCAATATTTACAATGAAAATTGCTTTTGTTTTTAAAACGAATAAGCTAAAGTGCTTTTCTTTAGAGTGCTTTGGTTGTACTTTCAAAATAGTCAACAATTAAAAATCACTGTGTATGACACGTTACTGACCTTTATGTTACTAAAACAATTTCAAATTACACAGTATCACTTTTAGATTAGCGTGTTAATTATACCTTTTCATCTTTAACATTATCATGGGTTTCTGTAGCAATGGGTTACCTATTAGACAATTTAAAGTGAGCATATTTCTTTTGGGAGGAATAGTGAGGCTTAATATGTTGGAGTTTTACACCTTTATGTAGTGCTGGCACTTACTCAGAAGATACAGACGGCTCCTGTTTCCAGATGGGTGATTATCGGCTCAGGACGTGTCTGACTGGGATTCTTTTATATCCAGCATTGAACACAGCGCTCTTAGCACAATCTCCTCGGCCCATCTAGCATGCTAAGGACAGGAGAGGCCAGGACTTCCACTGGCCCAGGGAAGTTGTGGTCATAGACTTCGGGACAGCAAGGCAGGAGCGCGGGTGCCAAGAGCCTCAGGTGCCTCTGAGCCCAGGCGCTCACCTTCCCTCAGGGAGCAGTCAGTTGAGGTCGCCACTGTGAGCATCATGGGCCTGGAGAGAGGTCTGTATAGCCTTCTGGGTAGTGTGTGTTATAACTGAAAAAACTCATCATGGACTGATGTCACTATATGCTCTAAACTACCCTATTACTTTCCAAGCCAGCTAATTTGGAGAAATCTATATTAAAGTCAAAATCTCTAACTCGCCAATCTTGCAGACTTGTGCAGGTGCACACACTGTCTTCTCTGAAGCTCTGGGTACCTTTCTGCAGCCTCCCGCTGAGCCACAGGCCCAGAGGACAGGGCCAGTCTCTACCACCTGCTGATTAGTTGGGAGTTAGAAACCACGGTGGCAGGATGTTACGAGAGCATGTCCTCACAGAGGCACGTTGGAGTCTGGAAGGCTGGATTGAAGCCTGGAGAGCCTGGGATGCTGAGAGCCCCACAGCCCAGAAGGGCAGTGTGGACTGCAGGACTGCACCGCCTGACTGGCTGCCATCTCTGTGTCTGTCATGGCCCAGAGAGCTGTGGGAGCAAGCCTGGGGATGCCCACACCCCTCCCCTAGCCTCCTCAGAGCCAGGTGGGGTTCAGGCCCCAGAACTTGGGTGGACTTGCCAGGCTCCTGCAGGGCAGAGGCTCTAGAGGGGACGCCAGCTCCTGGGCATGGCCTGGCTTTGTGGCCTTCTCTCCTGTGAGTGGGCAGAGGAGTGGGAAGGCCCATAGAGCAGCCTCACAGAGACCAGGAAAGTGGCTCCTGCACTGGTGCCTACAGGACTAGAGCTGTGCTTTAGAAAATCCGGAGGTTACAGAGGTTACAGTGTGTTCATACAAAGCGATCCTTCCTTGAGACGTACTGTCCACATTAGACACAAAATGATGTGCTTTTGATATCACTGCAATGTATATTAGTAAATTAGAATTTAAATTACTTTTTATTAAAGTATTGGGCATGAATTTATTATTTCTGTGAGCAATGCTATTTGTGCAAATGGCAGAAAATCAAACTTCAGAGATTTAAGCTTTTGGATTGTATTTATTCGTTCATTTACCCTTCGCAAGACTGGAAGTCCGGAATGAGAAAGATGTGGGCATCATTTCTGCTCCTCAGCCGTGTCATTACCTGTTCCTGCAGCTCTCCTACAGAAATATCAGCTAATGAAATTAATCTGCGAAAAAGCAGTAAAGATTTAAATGTGTAATTGTGCACTGTGGAAATAGGATTGCAGAACAGAGACAGACACAGTGACTGTGGTGGTGGTGATGAGTGAACACGGGCAGAATTAAATGCTCAGCAGGACACATGCGTGAGCCCCTTCGCCTCATCGCTGCCGTCTGAGTTCTCTCCTTCATTATCATCACCATTATTCAGATGAATAACTGAGACATCAGCTATTAGGAAACTCCCCTGAAGCCACACAACCAGTAAGTGAACTTGGCTGACTCTGGACCTGGGCTTCTACAAAGACCCTGATGGGGAACTGCCCACAGTGCATCTGGGCAGCAGGGTCTTGGCAGGGCTGGTCCTGAGGTTGGTGCCCACACGTGTGGAGAGAAATGACACTCTCCTCATCCCCGTGAGTTAGGGTCCTGTCTGTCAAGGCCCTCATTATGCTGGTTCCAATTTACCTGAATACTCTGGGATCAGAGCCACACTGGTTCCACAAGGATGATCTCCTATGGACTCCGGGAGTTAACCTGGGCAGAAGACTGTCACTTATAGTATTTCCTAAAAACCAGGTGCTACGTGTATGTTACATGCTTCACCCCATAGTCCTGCATTTTTGTGGTAAATCAGTTAGATGGGAGAAAAGGGACTTCCCTACTTGGTTACAACTATAGGACGTCAGATTGGCGTCCAAATCCACCCTTGGCTGATTTCAAAGTCTAGACTCTCCATTTTTCTCCTCTGTGGTTCCCTCCCGGGGTGTCAGAAAGCACAAGGGCCCCTCCCTGACACGGGGGACCAGCTCCTCTTACCGGCTGCTTAGGTGGCTTCTCTGACACCATCCTCACCACGGTGTACTCTAAACCCAGCAGCTGGGGCAGGAGCTCTGTGATTTGTTCTGCCCTGTTTTTCTTTAACAGACTTGAAGTCAGTTAAATGGAGCAGGAGAATCATTCCACTCCTGTCGGAAAGTCCCAACATTCCGAGGTCATTGAGAGCTTAGAAGTGGCAGGGACCTGAGGCAGGTGCTGCAGTTCCCATTAGCTCCGTGACTACACGCAGCCATGACCTTCAAGGGCAACAGGAACACTGCCGGGGGGTTATCAATGGCAGCAGTTTTATATACTTAAAAAATTAAGTTTAATTGTTTAAAAATCACCCAAGCAAGATTTGAATTCTATGTAAACATAACTAAATAATACCGTTATGAAATAGTGGGAAGGGATTTGTCCTCTGCATCTGCTGTCTCTGCCCGTGCTGAGTTGCTTCTCCATCCCGAGTAATGTGCCTTTTTACACTTTGCCTTGATACTTTATTCCTGCATTTTTGAATATACTTAATTATCTGGATGTATATTTGCATTAAATTAACTCAGTTAAATATATATCATTCTGCAAACTAACTTTTTAATTTTATTTACACCGTGTGTCAGATAATGGCGTGATTTTCCATTCTGGGCTACTCCATCTGTCTGTAAGTGCTGAATAGGACACACAGTATCCATGCACTGTGTATTATATGATAAAATTGGTGAATGTTAGCAACCTTGTTACAACAGAGATTGCAAATAACTTTTGTTTGTGAAAACTAGACTGAAAAGAATGTAATTATGCCTGACTTATTCTGAAATTGTGCACCTGGTTTTATAGAACACAAATGTAGAACTGGGATCAGTGGGTCAAAAATAATATATACTTAAAATGTCAGTAGGTCTCGACAAACTGCCCTCTGAAATCCACCTTAGTGTTTAATCCCCAAAACATCGCACTGGGATGTAACTGTCTCTTCTCTCCACACCACACTCCCCACAACTCTGAGCCGAGCAGGAATCTGTTTCCCTAGGTTGAATTCTTCTGCTCCTATGTTCTCTATTCTAAATATTGCTTTTGTTTTTTGTGCTTGGGGCTGTCCACCTACTTTCTTTCTAAGAACTCCATGAGAGTTACTGATTGGGTGTGTCTGATCACTAATCAGAATCACTGACTGTCTCTACTGTCCAGTGAAAACAGCCGGGTGAAGCTTTGATCTGCTGAGGGAGCTTCTCCCTGCTGCCTGGCCTGTGTGGCCGTGGTCTGTGGGCCCTTCCAGGCTGCTGCCTCACTCTGTGAGTCTGCTGATGCCTGCCGCTGTGCTCTGAGTCTCTTAGAAAACGTCAGCACTTCCACCATCCTCTTTGCTTCTTAGGGGTGCATCCATATTCTAATTTCCTAACAGCACATTCACTGAGCTCCAGGACTTACGTAAATTCATCCTTCTCTCTCTTGGTGCTTGTTTTGGTGGGAGGGGCTTCAGATGGATGCCCTCATCCCTCTCTGACACCACCCACCAAACACGTCTGATAAAGAACCTTGTCAAAAGGTGCTGATGTGGACAGGGATGGAGAGATGGAAATAGATAAACTGCCAGACAGAGATGGTAGATAGATAACAGATGGGGGATAGGAACTGTGTGAGCCTGACTCGGTTGTACAGAGACAATCAGTCCTGAGAAGACTAACAAACACCCTCACCCCTCTATGAAAGCTGGGCTACTGAGTGGAGATGGGTTTTCTGAGCTCCACTGTCTAAGGCCTCCCTGGAATTTCAGTACTAGAGAGTAGGAAGATTTATCAATCAGTCACATGTCTAAGGCACATTTGGAGGGAATTTCTTTATAATTTCTATTCACACCCTATGTGAACACACACGGGAACTATTTGTATGTGATGTGCATGCAAAGCTTCAGAGCAAGTTTTCCTACCATCTGGGGCAAGTGAGTTGCCACCACTTCTGGCCACCCCTCCAGGCCATCCCTCAGCGCCACCCCTTCAGGTCAGCCTGCAAGGGCCTCCTGTCAGCAACACCTGAGAGGGAGTGTGGCAGCTGCTCCCCAAAGTCGTCAGATCCACACCCCAACATTGCAAGGTCCCCAGTGTGGGGAGCATGGAGACCCATGGCCTGGTGACTCTGACAATTTCATCACAGAACATTTAAGTAGGGAGAGGCGTCACTATGGGGTGGAGGTGCCCTTGGAGGTTGCATAAGAGAAGTGAATTCTTCTAGATTGTCAGAGAATGAGAGTAAAGACCATGGCCAGGCAGAGAGCTGGGGACGCTGGGGCACCTGGGGCACAGAGGACCAGGAGCAGGAGGTGGAAGGGGCTTCTGGGACAGTGGCTGGAGGTGGGCAGCGTCACTCGCCCGCAGATAGAAAGATGCAGGAGAGAAAAGTCTGTGAGAAGCGTCTGTGCAGATTTAAAGCCAGTGGACCCCTCAGCCACAGCTAGCTCCATATTTTTATCTCAGTTTTAATAAATGGCCACAATAGCCAGAATGCAAAGAAGAAAGCTGAAACCATACAGAGAAAAATCAATCGCATTCCTGAAGTAGAGTGAGGCGATTATTCTCAGACAAAGGAATTGGAGGACAGATTGTCGACCGTAATTGATGAACATACCAGTAAATTTAAGGAAGAAGAGCTTAAAAATAAACAGAGACCCTGGACTGTGTCCCCTGCTTCATCTTAACTGTGCTCAGGGAATTCTGTAACGTTGTTTGAGCACAGAGCGCTCCCTGGTGCATCTCAGCCGGAGGGACCTCCATGGCCCGGTGGCTGCACCTGCTCTGCGGGGCCTTCTCACCTAGTAGGGGGGACCAAAGTGCACTCTAGAACAAGGTCAAATACAAGGTCAGGCTGAGGACTGCTCTGAAGATCTGCCCTTGTCACTGAGGCTGGGCAGCTTGTCCAGTGTCCCCAGTAAAGCAGAGGGAAAGGGAAACCTTCAGTTTCCTCAAACTGCAAAAATAACAAAGAAACACACACATTTGGAATATGCATTTGGGTCCTTTGGAAAGGAGAGAACAGTGTGTGTGCACCGTGTTGCTTACCGTGTCCTCATTAGAGGACAACTAATGTGACATTGAAACCCCAGTGTTTGTGATCCTTAGCAAGTGACATAAACCACCTTCTCCGGACGCCTCAGCTGAGTGCCAGGGATAAAGCAAGATGCCCCATTCTCGGGGTGCCAGGAGGCTGGGGAGTTCATACACGAGACTCTGTGCCCAGCACACAGAAAGCAGTCAGCATGGGTCAGCTTAGTTTCTTATCCAGTGTTGAGAGAAACTTGAACTTGGGTTTCTTTAGATCAGACTACCACGGTACAGTTAGACTTGTACAACAACATACATGAAACGTATGTGTGTATGTTTGTGTGAACAGAGTGCTGTTACCCCGACTTTAATCACAGCGTCACCAGCAGCTACAGCCCGGATACGCACCCAGCCATCTGGACTTCAGAGTCTGTGATCTTTTAGTGTCTTCTTTAGATGTGAAAACATAGTCATTAATAGTACAGCACTTAGTCATCAGTAAGTTAAGCTTATAAGATAATATTCATGACTGTCTTTGATACGTCCCTGCGATCATTATCTTATTGGATACGGCTTAGAGAGATGCTTAGATGTTTTGAAGTAAACTTGAGACTCAGTTGGTCTGAGGTTAACTTTGCAAATAAAACCCTGAGGCCCAGACCTGAACCCGGTGGTGCTGCCCTTTCTCCTTCATGCCGCCTGCCGCTGATCCATTGCATTTGACAAGGCCAGATGAAGAGAAGGAATGTGAGAACCACCTGAGGCTTCCTCCTCTCAGGAGGACCCTCGGCTTCTTCACTCAGCTGTTGTTTGAACATTTACTGTGTCCTGGGGGGTCTCACAAAATATCCAGGTTCAAAAGGTCACCAGCTCTGATGCCTCCCTCTATCATTGCCTCATTTCCTTATAAAAATTATTTTAATTTCTTTGAATTTTTTCTTGAAAAAAATACATTATGTTCCCTGCGTGGTTTAATAGCATTTGAAGCAACATTTTCAGAAGCTACATGCATACGGTGGGTTTCCTGGCTGCTTTATTGGTTAGAACAAAAGTCGGGTTTTGAGGGGAGCACCCGTGAAGGCGGGGACTGTGGCCTCTTGCTCGTGTCCCAGCCCTTGGTGGAGTGGACGGTCAGCAGGGGGGCTCCCCATGTTGGTGGCGAGTAGATCCCCAGACCCCGGGCCATGTGTGCAGGACCCCAGCCTGCCTCCCTCTGGGGTGGCTCACCTGCTCCCAGCCGGCCGCTGGATTTCACATTTCCAAACACTTCCAAATTCCCTCTCCAGGCACCAAACAACTCACCTGCTGTCTCCCTGACATAGACAACTGTGCCAAACACCCAAATTTGCAGGACCTGATCTATCCTTTACTACTCTTCACTAATTTGGGTTCATTTTTTACTCTTCAGAGCAACCATTTCTTACAGATTCTGTAGCTTCTGCTTTGGTGTTTTAATATTTTCTAGTCTCATTAAGAACATAGGTTTTTTTTTGTTTGTTTGTTTTGTTTTGTTTTATTTTGGCCGAGGCTGGGTTTGAACCCACCATCTCCAGGATATGGGGCCAGCGCCCTACTCCTTTGAGCCACAGGCGCCGCCCCTTTTTTTTAGTTAGAATAGTCTTTATAGTTATTATTGTAAAGGAGAATAGAAAAAATAGGCAATTCTCTTGAAGGAAAATGTACATATCATACAGAGTTTAACATACAGAAAATATATTAAATTTTTATCATTTATTTTAGAAGGCTTGAAATGCCTAGAGTTTTAAAATAATTTACAAATAGAATATTATTAAATTAAAATGCAGAAACAATTACCATATTCTGTCAGTCAATAGAAATAAATATTAAGACCTGGGTGTGGTGGATCACCCCTGTAATCCCAGCACTTTGCAAGACCAAGGTGGGAGAACTGCTGGAGGCCAGAGTTCATGATTAGCCTGCACAAAACAGCAAGGGCCTATGTCTACAAAAAAAATTAAAATTAACCAGGTGTGGAAGCACGCACAGGAGTCTCAGTTTCTCCTAAGGCTGAAGTAGAAAGATCACATGAGCCCAGGAGTTTGAGGTTGCTGTGAGCTGTGACGCCAGGGCACTCTACCTAGGGTGGCAATGTGAGACTCTGTCTTTAAAGAAATGAGAGAGAAAGAAATACTGAGAAATATGATCAGACATAAACAACATCAGAACACCTTGGATTTTAGCACCACGTCCTTATCTCTTGAGGTTAGTTAAGAGCAGAATGTGTTTTAAGTAGATGTATTTAGAGCCAGGCCAGCAAAGGGCACTTCCACATACAGCCGTCTAGTGTGGTCACCAAGCCCAGGGTACAGTCGAATATCTAATCCCAAGATACACGGAACAGTCACAAATGAAATTTCAAGAAGTTTCTTTCTTTTAGTTCTCCTTAGCCACAGTTCTGAGAGCTCACTTTCCTTTTTCACCGACTTCACAGTTAAAATCACATACCTTCTGGCTGGACACCTGCCCTCTGGGACTTGGCTCATTACACCTGCTCTGTTCTTTCTTCCAGGATGATATTTTTTCCAGTATCTGAGAACATGTCAGATACTTTCTGGGAAGTATGTCATGTTTGAGTAGTTACCAATTTTTGATAACTTGGGGTGGTGGTATATGTCATATTTACATGTTCAAGAAAGGACCTCTAATCCTACAGCGATAAGTGAGGTCACCTTTGAGCATCTCAGAAACCAGGCGCTCATCACCAGCAGGTGCACGGGCAGGGAGGGCCCACCACAGATGCACCACAGACGGAGCCTCACTCCTGGCCACGTACTGAAATGCATGGAGTCCATGGATGCCACTGGGATAAACTGCTAGTCAGGGAGTGATGAATGTGTCCCGATCAGGGCCAAGCTGACATGAAGCCCATGATTTAGGTGTTTTATACATTCTTATTCCTTTATTTTTCAATCCTAAATACTGATAGTTCTAGTTATGGCCACAGATCATTCTGGAAAGAAATAAGAATTCAAATTGCTTTTTTGAATGTTTGGATAGTCTTTCTCTCTTCTCCGAGGAGATGTGCATCTAGAACTTAAGAGACTGTGTTATTCATAATGGAAATAGCGGAGACTGAGCCTTGGGTTTGTGGATGTCGGGAGGTGGAGAATGGTCAGGAAAAGATTCGCTGCTCCTCATGGCGGAGGTCAAACAAAACCAGCGTTTCTTCCATTTTTAATATTAAAATTATGAGGATCATTTGATTTGAAGGAATATTACTTTTGTAAGTATAATTCTTATACAAAATTCAAAACCCTGCCCTTTTGCCAGCGATATTAGCAGTGTACGGAGAGTTTAAATTGTAACTTAGAGAAGCAAATTTAGTCATTCTTTACTTTGATCCACCAGTTTCAGAAAGCTTTGCATGCTAGCAGAGAGAATGCAAAATAATATTTTAAGGAAATTTGATTCTTGAGGCTGTGGTGCTTCCTTATACATAAATTACCCTTAAACCACAGTGGTTATTGAAATAAAAATTCCATTTCTCTTACACTGACAATCCGTTCGGGGGGCAGGGAAGTTCCTTTCCCTGAACTGAATGAGCAAATTGACTGTGACATCAATGTGATTATTACAGTCACGCTTTTTATTTTTAATATTTTCCTCTTGACAGATTTATTTCCTTTCAAATCAGAAATATTTCTTCTGAGGAAAAAATATATAGCCCCCTTATGTTTTTTGATACTGAAAATTACCAGCTGCGAAGCAGTGACATACGGGAATTGAAGCCCCTGGCGAGTGACCTTACCGACCACAGAGGCGGAGGTGGGGGTGGTGGGGGGTGGGATGCAGCGGTTTAGGCAATCTCATCGCGGCCGCTTGGCTCGCGAAAAATGAGAAATAGGTTTTCTATTACTAAATATAATGAATTTCCTTTCTTTCCTGTCACAAATTGTCAAACTTCATTCAGTAGAGGAAAGATCCAGACTGAACATTTATGGAGGAGTCATAGGAACCCCCGTGCTGTACAGTGGGTGAGAGCTGCATGATTCAGGGAACTGCTTCATCAGCCCGACATTCCAGACCAATGCAGTTAGTGGGTGCGGTCCCGCCGGCCCAACTGGACCTACACATAAAATATTTTCAGTGCCATGGAGTGGACTTGTGTGCATGTATGTTCCGTTGCATGTATTAAATATCACATTTAGTGGTCTGTGAAGAGGTCAATCATCTTCCTGGCAACCAACAGAGTTTTACTGGGAATCTGTCATGTCTGTCAAGAACAACGCCAGCGATTTTGTGAGTAATGACATGAGATCCACTGATCTGTAATACACCAAGGAAGCGAGAAATGACACTGGGAAGTACCTGGTCACATTTCGGCCCTAACTTCACCCACGTCAGGCCGAAACCTGCATACACAGCCATGTGCCCCTGCTGAGGTGACTGGGAGGATGCAGAACCCAGTCAACGCCTTCCTGCCACATATACTCAACCCACAGAGGTGCGTGAAAGGAGCCGCCCTCTTTAAAAGACACAGGAAGACGGGGAAGATGCTGTCGACTCAAGTTGAAAGACCAGTGTGATGCTGGGTCCCAAATGTGGTCCTGGACAAGGTCAAAAGACAAAAGTAGCTCTGCCAGGATGAACTGAAGTGGAGACTTGCAAACACAGAGCCTTTGCTGGGTGATGGCGTCTAGTCAATGCTGAAGCTTTTGGATTTTACAGGTTCCTGGTCGTGTAAGAGAAAAATCACACCCCTTAGAAAATAAACTTTGAAGGAGAAGAGGTGCAAAGGCTCTGTCTTAGTTCAATGGCATTATGTAAATTTAGTTGGAGAAAGGGAGAGGGACAGAGAAAGACAGAGACAGAGAGATGGAGAGCGGGGCTCAGTGCACACACCGCATGTGTGCACTTAGTCCTGTCTTGAGCTTTATTACATGTAGGACGTTATTTCAAAATAATAAGTTAGAAATTAAAACAGGACAACTTACAGCTGAGTATCTATGTTACTGACTAAAAGTCAGTCCACCTGGTGGCCACCTCCCGCCCTCAAATTCTCCAGTTCTATCATTATTTCTCAGATGAAGTCATTCCTTCTCAAAGGATAAGAATGGACTAATTAATATTTCTTAAACTTCTGTATTTGGATGATTAGGGTGGCCTGCGGCCCGACCACAAGTGCCTGAAGAAACTGGACGCATCTGTTGAAGCATTTGAGAGCTCACTGCATATAGGAAGCCTGGGATCTCACAAGTTCTTGTATAGCAAGGAGGTGGGTCTGCAATGCCCGGGTACACAGGATCTGGCTTTTCTCAGGGCAATGCGGGGTCGTTCAGGCTGACGTTCTGGGTATGCACGAGCTAAACTGATAAGGTCACATTTTACTCTTGCAACAAATATTTATTGAACATATTTTCTGTAGGTGCTGGAGTAATATTCGTGACCCAAGGTGAAAGATTCCTACTCTCATATAACTTGGGATTTGTTGGGAAGACACTAAAAGTATGCAATTAGACAAATGTTTATAAAAATAATTAAAGATTTTAGTGAAAATGAATTAAGGTTATGAAAAGTAACTGAAGCTACTACGACTTTAGACCCAGAGGTGGGTCTACAGACTCCTAATGGAGTGGGTCTCCTCCCCTGCGGAGATGTCTTCTGAGACTCACACCTGGAGGCTGTGGAGACACAGACAGAAATCGCACCCACATACTGGGAGGCTGGGGGGCCTGGCCTGTGAGAGCCCATCTGGGAGACCTTGGGATCGGTTTTGGATAAGTTAAGGGAGAGTGAAATTCTGGGCATGACGCTCCGGACAGAAGCCCCAGAGAGGGCTCTGTCCTGCTATTTTTGTCCTGTTGTGTATACTCTGACTTTATAAATGTGGTGGTTTGATAATAATGTAAAAGTGCTCTTGAACTACGGCCTCTGGCTCCTCCTCCTTTCTTCCTGGGCTCCTAGAGCAAAAAGAGGAAGGTCTATTATCTGTTAAGTTAAAAACAGCTAATCAAACTTCAAAAATTCTGAAATCAGTACATGCCATTAGCAAAAGACCTTGGTGAAAACAACCAGAGACATTTTAAGACATGGAGCCTACAGTGTGAGAACCCGTGATTCACTTACTCTTTTTAAAACATTTATAACAGTTGTATCGAGAAATAATTCACACACTATACAATTCACCCTGTAACGGGACGGTTGAAAGGCTCTCGGCATATTCACGGCTGTGCGGCCATCACTGTGATCAATTTCAGAACATTTCATCACCCCAGAAAGAAACCCGGTACCTTTTAACAGTCACCACAAATTTTATCCAGCCCTGGCCCCTGCCCTGAGCCAGCATTAATCTCCTTTGGTCTCCATGGATTTGTCTGTTTTGGAAATTTCACAAAAATAGAATTGTGCAACACATGGTCTTCCGTGACTGGCTTCCTTCCTGTGTGTCTGCTGGACTCAGCGCCGTGTCACACGCGTCCTCCCCTCTTACTGCCAAGCGGTTTTCCACGTGGTGCCCCTGTATTCATCAATTCATCATTTGGGGTGTGTGCGCTGTTCCCCTTTGGTGCCATCGTGCATAGTCGGCGATTGTGTGGGCTTATGTCTTTCTGTTGAGTGCGTACTCGGGGGTGGGCTTGGGGGGTCATCGGGTAATTCCATGAGGAGCTGCCAGACTGCTCTTCAAAGAGGCTCCGACATTTCACGTTTCCACCAGCTCTGGGTGAGGGCTTCAGTCTCTCCACATCCTGCCCAACGTTTACTCCTGTATCTTTCTGATGCCGGCCACCCTGCAGGGGACAGGCGTATGCCATTGTGTGATGCCGGCCACCCTGCAGGGGACAGGCGTATGTCATTGTGTGATGCCGGCCACCCTGCAGGGGACAGGCGTATGTCATTGTGTGATGCCAGCCACCCTGCAGGGGACAGGCGTATGCCATTGTGTGATGCCGGCCACCCTGCAGGGGACAGGTGTATGTCACTGAGGGTTTGAGTTGCCATCCCCTGAAAACTAAGTGGGTGGAGCATCTTCTCATGTGATGCTCACGTCTCCCGAGAAGACCACCTGGGAATCTTCTGTGTGGAAATATCCACTCAGATCCTGAATCACTTTTTCCGTTATGTTACCTGTCATTTTATCCCTGAGTTGTATACTTATCAGATGTTTGAGTGTCCAAATATTTTCTCCAATTGTGTGCGGTATCTTTTTCCTTTCAAATGCTATCTTTTAAAGCACAGTTCTTAAAACATTTTGATGAAGTTCAGTTTCACTATTTTTGTTAGTAGTTGCTTATGCTTTTGGTATCATATCCAAGACACTATTGCCAAAGTCATGAGGATTTATGCCTACGTGCTCTTTTAAAAGTTTAGAAGTATTACCTTTGGCATGTAAATCTTTGATCCATTTTGGATTAACTTTTGCGTGTGGTCTGAGGTAGGAGTCCGACCTTATCATCTGTGTGGAATACTCAGTTTTCCAAGCAGGATTTGGTGAAAACACTCTGTTCACTTATCGCTTGGACTCAGCCATCCTGTAGCGCTCTCTCCCCCCGACGCTCCTCACAGGAAGTCACACCCTGATCTTACTGGGCTCCCTTTCACATGATGAGATTTTTCTCTTGCTTTTTTCTTAAGATTTTCTGTTTGTGCTTGACTTTCAGCATTTTCCACATGTGGTTCACTGAGCTTCTGCAGTCCCTCAGAATCACGTTTTTCAGTCACATGATTGGAGCATCTGCTCATCCCCCATCGCACATGTGCTGCTGGCTGGACGGTGCCCCATGTGTGCTCTCACACGTGCTGGACGGTGCCCCGTGTGTGCTCTCTCACGTGCTGGACAGTGCCCCCTGTGTGCTCTGACACATGCTGTTGGCTGGACGGTGCCCCGTGTGTGCTCTCACATGTGCTGGACGGTGCCCCGAGTTTGCTCTCACACGTGCTGTTGGCTGGACGGTGCCCTGAGTTTGCTCTCACACGTGCTGTTGGCTGGACGGTGCCCTGAGTTTGCTCTCACACGTGCTGTTGGCTGGACAGTGCCCTGAGTTTGCTCTCACACGTGCTATTGGCTGGACGGTGCCCCGTGTGTGCTCTCACACGTGCTGTTGGCTGGACGGTGCCCTGAGTTTGCTCTCACACGTGCTGTTGGCTGGATGGTGCCCTGAGTTTGCTCTCACATGTGCTGTTGGCTGGACGGTGCCCTGTGTGTGCTCTGAGGCTGTGCTCTTTGGTTTTTTCCCCTTCTTCCCTCTGTCCTTTTAATTGTAATAAACCTTCACGTTTACTGGAACCTTCTTTGGCTCAAATGTACCATTGAACCAATTGGTGAATTTCTCATTCCTGTTGTTGTGCTTTTAAAATCCAGTATTTCAATTTGCTTTGTTTTTCATAGGAGGTCCATCTTTTAAGCTGAGAGTCTCTATTTGATCATCATCACTGCCATCACCACCTTTCAACTTCCGTTGGCCTGGGTTCCGTGGGTCCCGGGAGTCTCCGGAGATCTCTCAGACCCCCGTCTGCTGCTTCTCACATCACCCACAGCCCCCCCTTCCTGGGGGCCTTACTTTTTCCTGTACCTTTTCATGCCTTTTAATTTTGTGTTGAAAACCTGGCATAGCAGATAACATATTGAAGTGACACAGGACACTGAAACTTCCTTTTCCCTCTGTGTGGCCTGTGACCCCCCATGCTGAGAAAGGACAAGCTGACTGTCACACTCAGGGAAGGGGAGGGAATATACAGTTCCCTGGGGGAAAGCTCCACTCTGCCACTTAGAGTTGGAGGGGGGATGTTGTCATAAATACACAAATCTGTAGGGATGGGTGCAGATGTTTATCTAAGGAACTTTCTGTTGTAATATTGTGATTAATGTTTTTTAGGGCAATCTTGGAATAGGATCAAAGTATGAGGAGCTGACTTCTGAATTACCAAGCAGGCCATGGGCTCACCGAGACTCTCATATCCAAAAATGAGTGCACCTCTGTGCATTGCTGAGTGGAATTCCTAATAAAGAAAAAAACAGAAGGGATCATCTTGTGATATAAACATTCCTCAGCAGTGAATCAGTTAGTCAGAAAAATTATATCTAAAATATATTTACATATTTACACCTTACTTCCATAAAAATAAGTTATATCTGAATATCAAATACAAATTACCAAGAGACTGTAGTCTATAAAATGGCATACATTCAAAATAGCTTTAAAAGCTATGATTTTAAATATTTTCTCTTATCCACAGAGCCCTCTAGTGGAGTAAAGGTCATCAAAACTAATTCCGTAGAAAAAAATAACCAAGCTTTAGAAATCGCCATTTTATTTCCCATGAATAAAATATCTGGGCTTGGGAGACATTTCTAGAAATAACTACCCCATGTTTCATTTCCTTATTTGTCTAAAATACATTTGCTTAACAAATACATACACACATATACATACATGCACACATACCATTTTTGGTAAAAGACATAAGTAGAATTATTTTTTTCAAAGCGGTATTGTTCAGTGTTGTTTTGGTAAGACATAAGTAGAATTATTTTTTTCGAAGCAGTATTGTTCAGAAATGTATGATGATGATGAATTCTTTAACTTCATCTTCACTTTTCATAAATTCCTAGGTTGTTTATTGATGACTTTTCTCATTTTGTTTAAAGCAAAGGTTATTTATGACATTGAGAACGTGTCAAAACACCTCTCCTATGTCACTAGCTAATAAATTTTCTTAGCCTTTAAAATTTTTGACAAACATTTGAATTTTCTGCTAGAGATGTTTCTCCTAATTTTCTCATGTATTTATCTACATTACACCTGTCACAGTGGACAATGTCCAACAGATACACAAGTAACCCCACTCCTCCCCGTGCCATTACCCACGTCAGCAAGCAGCAGCGCCCCTCCCTGGCATCACCAAGGCCTTCATTTTCTCCACCCTTCCCTATTAATTGATGTCCCCATAGAGTTGCTCATAAACTAATTAGTGAAAAATATTTCTTCCCCTACTGACACTATTCTCTGCTGCAGAAAAGAAAGGAAAATGTGATAGGAAACTTAACTGTGGTCTCTTCAGTGGTGGAAGACCAGTTACTTACAATAGTGCTTTTTTTTCTCTTTCCATTGTAGATTATGTTGCCTTTTAATATATATTAAGTAGGAGTATTGATAGCTTACTGCGGCTGCCCTCTACAGCATTGTACCCAGGGGAGTCCCAGGGAGAAGCCTGCTTCTTTGAATCAAACCCCCATTAAGGACATAACACTTGAAGCCCTCTGGTTTAAATGACTGCACTTTGAAAAACTTGAAAAAAATCAAGTGACAGCTCCAAGATCAATACAAACCAGCTGTAACCTGGGACATATAAACATGTCTGCATGTCAAGTAGTCTTGTATGAATCTGATCAAGATGATTCCCATTTTTGATGAAGTTATTCAAAATTTCCTGTGCTGCCCAGAATGTATACCAGATCACTCCAGGTATTGCTTGGAAAGATGGTGTTCCTGCACTCAGCTCTCTGCAGCGCGACAAATATAATGAAATTGGCTTTGTATTGTAGAATCATGCTTCTCTGAATCAACTGCTGTTCTGAGCATTTCACTAATTTTGTTACTTGGGCTTTTTCCCCAGCTTTATTGGGGATATTTGTCAAAAACTATAGATATGTAAGGTGTATAATGAGCTGTTTTGATACATGTGTTCATAGGAAGATGATCAGCACCCTCACGCCAGTTACCACATCTACCCTGCTGTCATGTGTGTGCATGTTCGTGTGTGTGTGTACGTGCATGTGCATGCGTGTTCTCGTGAGTATGTGCGTGTGTGTGTGGTGAGAGCGCTCACAGTCTGCCCCAGCACATCTAGAGCAGACAGCGCAGCCTCACTAACTGTAGTCACCGTGCTGTACATTTGGTATTCCGAACTTCTCATCTTACACATGAAACTTGCTACCCTTTGCCCAGATCCTCTCCCCCAGACCCCAGGCCCTGGCAACTACCCTTCTACTCCGCTCCTGTGAGTTCAGCATTTTTAGATTCCACGTGTAAGTGAGACCATACAGTATCTGTCTTCCATATGCAAAATGGCAAGACTCCTTTTGTGTGGCTGGCTAATATTCTCCATTTTCTTTATCCATGTATGATGGTTAACTTTATAAGTCAGCCTGACTATGCTAAGGTATGTCTAGAAAGCTGGTAAAACTCAGATGTGGTGTAGCTGTGGGGGTGTTTCTAGAAGAGATTAGTTAGTGTCTGAGTCAGTAAACTGACTGAGGGGAGGTCCACCCAGCCGCTGCAGGTGCACTGGGGCTGGACAGGACAGAAGGTGGAGGAGGGGCTCTCTTCTTAGCTGGACATCCAGCTCCTCCTGCCCTTGGACACCACAGGGCCTGTTCACAGGTCTGTGGACTCTGGAGCTGATACCACCATCCCCTCAGTTCTTAGACCTGTGGCCTCACGGTGGGAATGACCCCGTCTGTGCCCCTGGACCACAGGCCTGGGGCTCAGCCTGAATCAGGAGCTCCACATCAAGTCATTTCTGCTGCCACCTGTGTTTTTCTTGCTCAAGAGTGATTTGGTGGGTCTTCCATGGTTTCATATGAATTTTAGAGTTATTTTTCATATTTCTGTGAAAAATGTCAATAGAATCTTGATTGGAAATGTACTGATCCTGTAGATGGCTTAGGGTAGTGTGGACATTTTAACAAATTATATTCTTCCAGTCTGTGAACTTGGAAGCTCTATTTATTTTTGACTTCTTTAATTTCTTTCATCAATGTTCTGTAGTTTTAAGTGTACCGATCTTTTACTTCCTTGGTTAAATTTATTACCATGTACATTTTTTTATATTATAAATGGGCTAAATTTCTTAATTTAATTTTAAAGTTTGTTATTAGACTTTAGAAACACAACCGATTTTTATTTGTTGATTTTGTTACCCAGTTTTTTGAGATTGCTTCTGTAAACACCCATCTTCCTCCCTGCACAGAAACACAAACATGGTGTCCTGTGCAGGTCCCACGCAGAGCGGCACCCAAGGAATGCTGGGCACATGGTGAGTTGCAGGGGCACTTGACCTTGGCACCAGGGGAGCTGCTGAAGGTGTTTGTCAGGTAGCTGCAGCACACCTGTGGATTTGCCATAGTGAAGGTCTTTCTTCCCGATGACCAGGCTTCATCCTGCTCCTTCCTCGGACGGTGATGAGCATACTGTCTCCAGCAGAGTGCACAGGTCACCTGGGCAGCACTGAGACACCGGCTGCCCCCTCCCCCACCATTGCTAATGCAGCAGATCACACTGAGGTCTTGCTCCTAAGGATTGGTGGGAGGACAAGGAGGCATAAGGACCCTGAATGACAGCAGGGCCCCGGCACAGGCAGTGTGAGTGAGGGGCTGGGAGGCCTGAAGCAGGTCCAGAGCTGCCCTCCTTATATCCACCGCACCTGGTCCCAGGAAGGCCCTGCAGCCTTGTGTGAGACCCAGACCCAGCTTTACAGTGTCTCGTGAATTATCAGGTGTCTGCACTGCAGCCTGTGGTGACCACACTCTTTCCTCATCTCCACCAAGTCCCAGGGCACAGAGTATTCCGAGGAGACCCTGTCATATTAAAACCTAAGAGTTAAGAGTTTGGTGCCCTGAGTGGTGACTATGGCTGCCCTAGACTCCCACGTCAGAGCCTTGCACGAACGTGGCCTGTGCCCTGAAGGTGCTGTCTGTGCACACAGACGCACTTTACCTTGCTTGTCCCAATGCTACACGCACAGTGGAAGAGCTGGCTGTCCAGCAGGACGCACCCTGTGACGTGGCCGCCTGCACCTCCCGGCCTCTCTTACGGTTAGAGGTGGTTGCAGGCCCAGTGCTCATCTCACTAGAGAACTGGCGGGGGGGTGGGGGGCTCCTGCTCCTCCCACTTCTGGGCCATCAGTCCTGCTCTAGGACCAGTGCTATAAAAATCATTTTCAACTTGTGCCAGTAACAGTGATGTACCCAGGCTTGAGCCTACCCCAGTCACCTGGGCAGATGGTGGTGGCGAGATTGTTTCTCCCCAGAGAAACAGAACTGACCGGACACAGAGAAGTTATGGGCATTGGGCCAGCGGATGAAGGAAGCCAAACAGACCCACAATCCACCTGCTGTGAGTGGAACCAGCAGGATTCAGATGTGTCCCAAAGACCCCAAAGTGGGAGGGGACGTGTGTGCCCAGTCTGCAGGTCTGAGAACCAGGTGCCCCAGTGTCCAAGGGCAGGAGGAGACGGCTGCCCCAGGTTGGAAGAGAGCAGACCCGTCCTCCCTCTGCCCTTTTTGTTTAGTCTGAGCCCAGCAGATCGGGCAACATCCATCCTCCTTCTCTGCTCAGTCCACTGTTCAGATGCTGACCTATTCAGGAAACTTAGGGACACACCTACGGGTGATGTCTCACAGCTTGCTAGCCTCTCTCAGCCCAGCATCGCCACTTGGTCAGTGCCCGGAGTCCCTCCCCAGCCCACACCCCGAGTGCGCTCTGGGGCGCACTGTCCCGACAGCCGTTGCCCACAGGTCTGCAGGGTGGTGGGCTGGAAGGCAGGAGCCGCCTCCTATTTCTTTGTTTCCTTGTATTCAGAATATCACCGGGTCATGAAAAGTACTGGACACCATCACCCTACTGTCCCCCACTCACATTTCTTGTTTGCTGGCCTTGGAAGCCCAGAGTGAGCGTGGGCACTTCTCCATCCATGGTCCCGACCCACCTGGGAAGCCGCTGGCAGCCTGAACTTGGGGACAGGTTCTCAAGCCTCTGCCCGGCCTGTCTGGTGGATTCTCCCAACGCCCCACGTGCACCCATGTTCCAGTCTGCGTGCGGGTGCCCCTGGACTCCTCAGCTGCCGCCAGTTTCTTCCGGTGCCTGAAAGCTTCTTCCGGCTCCATCCACAGACTCCGGGTTGGACACGCTGCCCTCGCGGCCTCTGTCCCCTCCAGGCCACTGGGCACCTTCCCCGCCGCCTGGCCTGGGGTCACTGGACTCCCCGGTTCCTTCTCCAAACGACAGGGAAAGGGCTGAATGGAATCCGTCACTGAGTGCTTTGCGATATTTACAAATGGTATTTAAAATATGTCAGGTACTCAGCGCTCACAATACCTTTGCATTAAAGGCATTTTATACTAAATATCCTTATGCATGGAAGGCCACTCTGTCTCATCAGTTTCATCGCAGGAATCACTAGGCGACCGCGGTGGTCGCAGGCGGTGGAAGGCGGCCGGGCTGCGCTCTGACCCAGTCTGCTTCCCTGCTTAGAACCATTGAGCCAGGCATGCTGTTTGAATTCCGATTAGACTCTTCTGGAAGCAAAGTAAAACCTGAAAGTTCCCCTTTTCAGCGTCCCGGGCCAGCAGGTGGCAGTAGACCCCTACACTTCCGGACTAAACGTCCCGGTCGCTTTGTGATCAGACACCGGCCAGAGTTGCTCTTCCCAGGAAGCGTCCGTGAGTTATGCTGTAGAAATTTTCCCACTGTGTAACCACAAATTACAGACAACCAGCGTCAAACTGTACGGTCAGTTGCTGTTTATTCAGTTGCCATGACCGCGGCCCTCAGTTCAAAGGTGAAAACACACTCCATCCTGCCACCACTTCCCAGCACCATCCACAGGCGGTCTAACCACCCCGCAGCAGGTGCCTGGACTGGGAGGTAGTGGAGCATCCCCGAATCTGTGTCCATCCGCTTTCTCTCCTAGGGGAGGTAGGAAGTGATCCAGCTGCACGTTATGTAAAATTTGGGGAAATAATCGTAGAAATATATGACAGGAATATGTGCTGTGCTTTTCAGTAGGTACAGACAGATAACCTTATGTGATCATTTGTTCCGATAATGATGCCTTAATACTCAAATAATTTTGACCTCAATTGAATTTTTCTTGTTTTCCAGCAATCAGGAGCACTATGTATCAGATGGGATTTCTCTTTTTAATCTGTCTCATCAGAAACACATCTGACCTAATTGTCTTAACATCACATTTATTTGTCTTGATAGAAATAGTTTCCCCTGTGTTTAATGAGCTCTACGTCCTTTTAAATGCATATACATGTAAATGTATTTTAGTCACATTGAAATTAAAATAAAACCAATGGATGAGTTAAATAGGGTCAGCAATGAACTACAAGATAAATAGAATAAATTTCCAAGACTGCACTAGAGAGAAAATCAGTGAGTGTGAAGAAGGCTTAGAAAAGAGGGGTCCAAAGCTGGAGAAGCAGAGTGGAAAGGCCCAGGACACACCTGCCAGTGTCACCAGGGGCTGGGGACAAGCGGTGAGAGAGGGGGCATCTAAAAGAAAGGTGCCGAGAGTTTTCAAAAATAATAAGAATATTAACTTTCATATTTACCCAAGACTCTACCCAGCCTGACAAAGCAAAGTCAGTCAACAAGTAAACCACTGTAATGAAACTTCAGAAGAAAGACAGTAAACAAAAAATAACGGTTTTAACAGAAGCTTGAAAAATATGTATATTTTTACAAAAAATAAATGCCTTACAGCTGACATCTCAGCAGTGAATCGAGAAGTCAGAAGACAGCGGGATTGTGTCTTTAAACCACTGAGATAAAACTACTATTATCTTCCTGCAGTTTTAACCCCCAAAGAATTACAACAATAGAGTGAAATAAAAATTCATAAATTCATAAATTAAAATGGAGAAAGTTCATTGCCACAGAATGGTCATACAGGAATTTTTCTCCCCAGGAATAGGACAATGAGCCCTATAGGAGTTCCAAGGTAGAGGAAAGCTTCAGCAGAGACGCCAGGTGCAGATGAGGGGGACATTCTCTTCCTTCACACTGGCTGGAAACTCCTATTGTCGATAAGCCTGCTAGTTCTGGAAAGTTCAATGTCCTTTTTAAAAAATCTGTGAAAAGGTTAAATTATGAAAGCCAGCCTTCCACAATTTATTGCTGTAATATTGTCCTCTGATCAGATCATTTGACCTTGAGCCTCAGTGACTGAATCCCCTTAAAATACTGTGACACTTGTATTATATTTTTCTGAATGAAGGTGGGAAGGGACTAATAAGAGGAGCAGTCATGGGTATTAACCACATCTCTCCAACATGTAGTTGTTTAATTCAGAAGCAAACCAACAAAAGATCTCAGGCACCTCTGAGTGAAAATACTCCAAAACTAGCATCAAGAGAAATATTTTAAATGGCTAGAGATGAAAGTCACGTTACATGCACAGAAGCAAAGATGCAGACGGTTTCTGACATTTTAGGAGATGCAAAGAGTGCAGACACAAAAAAGACTGTTGCCTTAAACTAGAGAGACAAACAAGCAACCAGAGTCACGTGTCCAACAGAAATGTCCTTATGAATTAATATGAACTAAGGACATTTTGAGACTGCTGAGAGCAGGGAGAATTCACCACCAATAAGTCTGCTAAAGAACATTGTCCAGGCTGGAAACAAGGACACCACACGGACATGAGGTCCACAGACAGGAGTGAAGACAGGGGAAAGGTCACTGCAAGGTTACTGTTCTCGGAGCTAACTGGCTGATGACCCAGAGGAAAGCACCGCAGATGAGACAATTAATCTGAAAAGGGAGGCTGAGGCTCGCTCTGGCACTCAGCAACCACCTATCTTTATTGATTCTCTTATATACTCTAAAACATCTGATAAAAGTTTAAAATATCAAACAGTTAAGACAGCAAAGTAAGATCAGAGAAACTACCATAAAGATTCCAATTCGGTACAATTACTGCTGAGCACGTATACAATTGATAGGAATTAAGAACATTTTATTTGGGGCTAAATCACAAAGATGCCGGGTTGTCTGTTCCATTGGCCCATTTCCTTGAACTAAGACCAACAATTATCGTGTTAATGGGAAGAAAGGAGCGGAGTACAACTGCCCAGTGCCTCCACCGGTGTTTAGCCGCCACTACGACCCAGCGTGGCCCTCTGGCAAAGTCCTTTCTAAGAACATTTCTGCTTTTTAGCAGGCCCAGGCATGTTCTCAGATTAAGGGGATTCCATCTTAGGGCCACGTTCCACGGGGAGCACACGAGGCCAGACTGCCACGTCTGAGCATGGGGGGCTGGACCCCTTCACCGTGGGGTAAGCAGCGAAGACTGCTTGGCTTGGCTTGGCTTCTCCTTTCTTTTCTTTTTTCTCTTCTGTTCTCTTCTCTTCTCTTTTTTCTTTTTTTTTCTTTTCCTTTCTTTTCTCAATTCCTTTAAGAGACAACAGACTTCTTAGTGAAGAATTGCGTTCTTGTCTTATAGGCCAAGACACAGAGGTAGGAGACAAAGGGAGCCCCAAATGCCAATCAAAGCCTCACCTTTTATAAATATTTACAAGATAATATAAAAATATATATGGATCCACAAAGAGTTTGAAATAGCCAAACAAATTTGAAAACAAAGTTAGAAAACTACTACTATCTGATTTTAAGACCTAGTATAAAACCACTGTAATCAAGACAATGTATGGGTAAAAAAATAAATACATCAAAGATGCATGATGAAAGTTCCATATTTATAGGTTCGATGTATTTGCAGTAAATTTGGTAATGAACTTTAACAGAATAAGGAAAGTCTTCACAAGAAATAGTGTTGAAATAAATATATTACACAGGAAAACAAAAATGAACCTCAGCCCCTAAGTAACCACACAGAATCAATTCATATAGACACAAACATGAAAGTTAAATCTATTATACTTCAAAAAAAGCATGGGACACCTTCATAACTATTAATAAGGCATGGACTTCTTAAATAGCATATAAAGCACACTAACCATGCCCAAAGTAGTAATAAATGGGGCATATGCAAAATTAAAATCTTCTGTTTATCAAAAAGGCATTATTAAAAAATCAATAGGCAAGCCACACACTCAGAGAAATTATATTAGATTTATGAGTACATATATATAGTGGAACTTTTGTTCATAATTTTAAAATAATCTCTATAAACCAATAATAATATAACCTTTTCCCCAGAAAAAATAAATAGGTAAATGAAGGCAAAAGACTTGAACACATACCATGTATAAGAACATAGAAATAAGACAAATAAAAGTGTTTCACTTAGAGTAGTGTGCTGAAAGTGTCACCCCCAAATTCACACACACCTAGACCCTCAGAAGGTAAGCTAGTTTGGAAGTAGAGTTGTGAATGTAATCAGTTAGGTTAAGATGAGATCATTTGGGATAAGATGAACCCCAAATCCAATATCCCTGGTGTCTTTCTGAGAAGAGACACACTCCGAGTAAATGGCGTGTGACCACAGAGGTCGATCAGAATGCTCCCAGATATGTCTATATTATATTATTCATTTCTTTACTTAAAACAGACAAGGAGCTAATATGACAAAAATTGTTAAGTATTATTATTTCTGGTCTTTTTTTTTGCTGTTGTTATTGTTCTCCATACACCCATTTAAGGATTGAAGTCCCTCACCCTTACTGTAGAGATGAGGACTCTACAAAGGTGAGTTAATTCAGCTACTCTGAGTGGAGCCGTGATTCAACACACAGTGTACTGAGCCCGGAGCTGCACCACTGACAGACTAAGGGACAGTAGAGGTCACCGGATAGCCACCTCGGCCGGAATAAAGTTGATACAGAAAAAGGAATCCCTGAGTGGGGGACCCAAAAGGCAAGTGATTTTCTGTGACCAAAGTGAGAGGTTCTTACCAAGTCCATTCTATAGCTCCTGGTGAAGAGGATGAGTTTTCCAGTCAGTATTTTCATAGCTACATCAGCAGCAGGGAGATCCCGCATGTGTGCTGGAGGCACAAGCCTGCCCACGGTGTGCCAGGGCAGACAAGGCAGAAATACCCAGTGACGGACGGGGAGGGAGGGGTTTCCACATTCAGATCTGAGCACGGGTGGTCCTGGCTCTGCTGTAGTGAGAAACCAGCCTCCCTGAGTGACCCTGTGCTCAGCATTTATGCACAGCCTAAAGTCATCAGATGAAAGGAGCACCATCTGCCCTCAAGAAAGAAAGAGAGAAAGAGAGAGGAAGGAAGGGTGGAAGGAGGGAGTTAAAGTGAGGACTTAGGAATCTTAGGAGCCACACTGCCCTGCACAAGGGCCCCCAGCCCATTCTCAGGCATTGGACAGAAGGTCTGCCAGAGTGAGGCCACAAAGCCTGGAAGCCCAGGCTGCAGTGGGACCTGGATAGACCAGGCAGTGCCTTGACAAATGGAGCAAAGTGTCTCACTGAGCAAAAGTCAAAAACTCTCCCTTCTTCTGTGATTTTCTTCTTCTTGATTAAAAAATAAAAGGCCCAGAAAAAATAAGATGTCAAAGGTAGAAAGACAGGCGGACATGTCCCCCTCTACCAGGGACAAGGGTCAAAGCCACTGGCAAGCAGGACCGGTCCCAGTGGGGGCAGCACATGGCGTGTTTCTTTCTCTGGACATGTGTTGTCACCCGCTGTGGAATTCCTCTGTTCTTGTCTTCTCACAACCCAAGAGTGAAGGCAAGAGAGAGGATGGGGCAGTGCACAGACAGGTGCTTACAGGTCACGCTCAGAGGGTTAGGAGCAGGTGCAAGTCCCAGCGGACCCTGGCCTGAGTTTCTGCATCAATTCTTTCCCTCTCGTCCGGCATCTCCTCCTTCCTGATGTGTATCAGCCTTTTTTCTAGACCAGTGGGGATGTCCTTTCCTCCCCAGAGTCCAGCAGGGGCAGTTCTCCACTTTATAATGTTAGGCAGGATGTGTTGTGTGTCCAAAGCCCACAGGGTGGGGGCGAACTGTAATGTGACTGTGCCCTGTGCCCCGTAAGGCTTCTGTTACATTTCCCCTGACAGCCGTGGTTACCCTTCCCTTGTTATTGTCACCGTGTGCTCTCTTTCTCAATGTGCATTTGTTTATGAGGTCTGACAATTAAGTTCGCAAACATGCCACCATGCGCTGACATTGCATCAGTGTACAGACAGCTCAGCAGGTTTCATAACCTTGGAACGTCAGCTCTCACAGCTGTGTTTGTGTGGTGGCATCTACTGAGCAGTGTTCATTGTTGTTTTGTTTTCTTGTGGGCTGTCATGAGAATGTTGGAGCCTAAATTAAAGCCATGAACACACATTCATAAATTTCTTATTAAACTTTGGAAGAATGGAAGTGAAATCAGAGACCTGTTAGTCCACGTGTATGGGAATAATGCCATGAGTAAAACAGTAGTGTCCAAATGGATCAGAGGTTTTTCTGAGGGGAGAAAAAGTGTCACTGATGAAGAGAGGACAGGGAGGCAGTGACAAGCAGAACTGAAGAAAGCACTGCAGAAATGTGTCATCTTGTGCGTCAAAGTCATCAGCTGACTGTGAGAGGGACCAAGCAGACATTGATAGGGAAACAGGAAAATCTTTTTTTTTTGTTTGCAGTTTTTGGCCGGGGCTGGGTTTGAACCCACCACCTCCAGCTTATGGGGCTGGCGCCCTACTCCTTTGAGCCATAGGCACCGCCCAAAACAGGAAATCTTAACTGAAGATCTTGGCATGAGAAAGGTGTGGTTCTTGTATCCCAACAATGCACCAGCTCACACAGCATTGTCCGTGAGGGAGTTTGTAGCCAGTAAGCAAATAACTGTATTGGAACATCCTCCCTACTCACCTGATCTGGCCCACAATGACTTTTTTCATTACCTGAAGTAAAAGGAAATATTAAAAGCATCTTGATGACCTTCAGGATATCAAGGGTAATACAGTGACAACTCTGATGGCTACTTCAGAAAAAGAGTTTCCAAACTGTGTTGAAGGGTAGACTAGGGACTGGGGTCCATGTGCAGCTTCCCCAGGGGACCCCTCAATGGTGACCATAGTGATAATCAGCAGCGGGGTATGTAGCACTTTTTCTAGGTGAGTTTTCAGACTTAATTGTCAGAACTCGTATGAGGCTTGCTCCCTGTTTAGCGTCTCACTTTTCTGCGCTGACATTCTGTGACACCCACAGCTCCCTTACCCTGCAGTGTGGTCTACGTGGAGCCCGCTCTCTGCACAGCCTCTGCCCACCTCTCCCTCCCCGCTGCACAGACAGCGCGAGCTCTGCAGAGCGGAGATGTGGAAGTAAGCTGCACACTTCAAGTATGTGCTGCTTCAACCTATTTTTAATTAAAATGTAATTGTAACCATTTATATTCCCACTCTGCTGCTGTACATGGGTCACTCTGAAAGTTTTGAGACAGACTGTGCTTCGGTCCATTATTTCATTTTCAGGAAACATAATCCACTGTGCTCCTTCTGATTCACCTGTTCAAGTTTCACCTTCCTGGGTTTATCACTGATTCTGGGATTTGTCTCCATCCCCATGGATTTGACGTTTCTTGATTTCTGTGTATCTCAAAACTTTCATAATGACCCACAGACAAGTGCACCCACTGATCCAAAGTTTGCCAGTGTTGATTGTTATCAGATTTCTTATCTTTCTATATGATCTACATTTTAGATGTGTATGTAATTTCTCTTACCTTGCTTCTTAATTATTTGACTTATTCATGCTCTATTCATTATTCTTTAATTAAACAAAAGGATATATCAAGATCTCTGGCAATAAAACCTAGATATCACTAATAAACATTTTCAAAAGGTTTCAAAACACAAGCAGTTTCCTCCCTAATTGGGAGAAAGAGAAAGAAAGATAGATAATAAAAATCACGAGAATGTCTCGTTTCAAAGCTTATGAGTTTCACCCGAGGGTACTGATTAGTTTCATTATTTTAAAGAAGAAAAAAGTAAAGTATGAAAATAAATATAGTAAGCTTTAAACTCAATAAGGTAGAAACAAAAATATGAATTATTTTACCTTCACAATGCTTTTCTAGATTTTTGTTTCTTGGCTTTGCTAATGAAACCATACTATCTTATAGTTCTAAAAACATTTCAGTAAATATATATACACCTTACCTAACCAAGAAAAAAAACCCCACTTACTAGGAAATTTCAAGTCTTCAAATTACATTATTGAAAAACATGTGAAAAAATTAATAACTCTCCTCAAACTAAATGAAACAAAGAGTGGGGATTTAAATGATTGCAAGACCATATTATTCTCTTGGGTAAAGTTATTGCATGGTGCACTATTCTCCCTAAGCTAATTTGCACGTAAGGTAAGTTAATCAATTTCAAGGGAAGATCATTCAACCTGGAGTGGTTCTGTTAGACCCGGGAAATGTGAAGAGGAAGCTCCAGGCAGCAGCCTAGTCCCCTCTCTGCTTTACAAGGCCCCCCTCTCCTGAACTAAAACCTGTACTAGCTTTTTACTGTACTGAGTATTTCAGCATATACAGCTTAGATATGAATCATCCTCTTTCTCTTGAAAATAAAATATTCTGATCACCTCCTCTCAACTCACATTATCATGGTTGGTATTTCAATCCTGTCCTATCCATAATATACTAGATATTATTATTTAATACAGCAAAACGTTATTTAGATTCACTTATTTGTCCAATAATTTCCTATCTCATCATTTCTTCTTATTTCTTAAATCTTTCTGCCAAGAGATTCTTCCTTTAGTGCTGTGGCGTCATAGCTCACAACAACCTCAAACCACTGGGCTCCAGTGATCCCCTTGCCTCAGCCTCCGGAGGAGCTGGGACTGTAGGAGCCTCCATAATGCCTGGCCAGTCTTTCTATTTTTAGTAGCGGTCTTGCTCTGTTCAGGCTGGTCTTGAACTCCTGAGCTCAGGCAACACACCGCCTCGGTCTCTGAGGGTGCTGGGTTTACAGGTGGGAGCCACCATGCCCACTAGTAAACTCAGTTTTTGTTGAACTGGAAATATTTCCCATTTGCTCCTCAGGCTCTGGTTTCTGGTGACCCTGCTCACTCACCTACTGACCACTCACTGCCCATCTTTTGAAGCTCCTCTGTATTTAGTCTCCAGCTGTTTGAAGTTTGCTTTTGTCTCTGATACTGAGCGGTTTCACTGCGACATGTGTGGATTTGAATTTGGTTTAGCTGACTTTGTCAAAACTGTCTTTTCTGTGTCTTTTAAGGGGTCTGCACAGCAGTCAGTCCCTGTCTTTTTAAATTTTGTCACTCCTTTCTCTCTTCTTTTCTCCCTGACTTTAAATAGATTTTTCTGGACCTCGGTGGGGGAATTATATGTGTAGTGTGTGTGTGTGTGGTGTGTCTGATTGGTGTGTGGTGTGTCTGATGTGTCTAGTATGTGGTGTGTCTGGTGTGTGGTGTGTGTGGAGTGTATGGTGTGTGGTGTGTATGGTGTATGGTGTGTGTGGAGTGTATGGTGTATGGTGTGTGTGGAGTGTATGGTGTGTGGTATGTGTGGTGTGTGTGGAGTGTATGGTGTGTCTGGTGTGTATGGTGTGTGGTGTGTGTGGTGTGTATGGTGTGTGGTGTGTGTGGTATGTCTGGTGTGTGGTGTGTGTGGTATGTATGGTGTGTGGTATGTGTGGTGTGTGGTGTGTGTGGTATGTATGGTGTGTGGTGTGTGTGTACAGGAGACGGCTTCGCACGAAGCCCTGCCTCGCCCCTTACAGATGGTCAGGTGTTTCCTTCTCTCCCTGTGCAGCCGGCATCCTGGCTGAGGCAGGAGTCCTCTCAGTTCCCGTGTCTGCACCTAGGCAAGTTCATGTCCCCAGCTTCCTCAGCTGGAGCTGCAGAAGGCAGTCCTCCATCCTCGGCCCTCAGCCCGGCCTTCTGGAAGGCACTGCGCTCTCCTGCCTCCCCTCCGGGCACCTGGGCACCTGCCATGTTGAGGAAGTGCAGAGGCCTGTGTGGCTGTCAGCCCTTCTGCTATTGTGTTTTCTAGGGATGGACATTTACTTAACCTGTGTGCTTAAAATATGCTCAAGATGTGTTTTTGGAATACTGTTGCTAAACATTGCAGCAGAAGGTGATATACTGCAGTGTGTTAGGCTTGACCTTACTCTCTGGTGAGAAATGCATTTTAAATTACAGCTCAGGACCTGCACACACACTATTTGCGTGCACAACTCACAGGCACGCACAGACTACTCTGCGGTGATGAGTCTGACATCTCATATTCTCCTCTCTTTCATGTTTACTAATGTGGTTGCTGCCAATCAAGTTTATATTATGGTTCATTAATGGTTCTTGATGCACAAATTGGAAAACATGGATTCCTGCCGCTTGGCTGGTGCTGCTCTTGAGTAACAGGAGGGTTTGCTGGCTGCAGAGGAGGGTCTGACGGGCAGAAGGAAGGTGCCATGGGTAGGGAAGGAGGTGCGTGAGAGCCGACCTCGCCTGCAGTCTGCCCAAAGCCAACCAGGACAGAAAATGAGGCTGCCTTCTCTGAGCCTTGAAGCAGAGGTGGGCCAGAGGCCGCCCGGCTTGCAGTTTACAGCTCTGATAAGGAGCTTCATTTTCCACACAGGCATAGACACTATAAATGCAGGGTGCCGGCGGAGTCTGACTGGGTCTTCCTAACTAGCTGAGATGGGGCTCTGGCTCAGACAGACAGCAGAGTCTCTCAACTCAAAGGCGTGCACCTGTGGGTGGCAGGGACATGTGGAAATGGGACCACCTCCATGAGGCGTGCACAGTGGGATGAGGTGCTAGTGGTGGGACACAAGGCCAGCCCCGGAGTCCAGCAGCTCCAGGTCCCACTCAGCTTCCCCGGGACACGTCCACACTCTCCAGACTGTGCTGTACTGGCCTGGAGTTCAGATGGACGTTCCTCAATCTCACAGGTGCCCCAACCTCAAGAGGTCTTTACCTAGCACTTGGGGATGGGTTTTCTTGTTCTGATATTAATGACAATAATTATAATTGGGTATTGATTGGGCGTCAGGTGTAAGTGCTTCATTTATATTCTCCAATTCATGTTTTCTGTGAAGTAGTTTTACCCCTATTTTATAGATGGGAAAGTTGAAGGACAAAGTATTTAAAAAACTTACCCCAGAGCATCAGATAGTAAATGGCAAAGATGGGGTTACAATTCAAGCAGCTGGGTCTTGAGATGTAATCTGAGTCTCTGGGCCTACTGCCTCTGATGGTGCACCCCTCTTGGAATAATTAAAGAAAAAGACCTCACTGGTTAACACCGACTCACAGGCATAGGCATTTGGATGGGCTCTGTCAGAGAAGATGTTTCCCACAGACAGCTTCACAGAGGCTCATAAAAGAAGCAGAACTGAGTGAGGTCCTCCCAGGCATGGGGCTCCAAACCTCCTCGGCAGCCTCCTTGGGACAGGGACTAGCCAAGTCTGGGCACCTTGAACTTGCGGGAGAGCAGAGCGTTCTCAGGAGGGTTCGCCTTTCTGAAGGGCCTGGAGATTGTCTTTACCTGCTTTACCTGCTCCTTCTGGCTGAGAGCAGGTTTCTCTGGGGTTACATAGAACCAGGCTCATGACAGAGGAGGATGCAGACTCAAGGACAGCAGGGCGCTGCCGGCACATGGTTCCAGGACAGCGAGAATCAGGCTTGAGGGTGTCAGCTTCTCCTAAGGGAGCTTGTCACCATGTATATTTTAACCTTGCAATTAGCATTTTTTATAAAAGTCTCCAGGTGACTCTCATAAACATGGTTTGCTAACTGCACACCTTGCTTACTGCTCTTCAATCTGGCACAACCTCTGAAGCCCCACAGAGCAGGAGGATCACCCAGTGAGCTTTGAAGGGGACAAATCACCGGGTCCCCTTCAAGGAGGCTTCAGTTCATCCAGTTGGGGCCAGGCCACCTTTGCACAACAGTTCCCCCAAATATTTCTCAAGTGGACTCCAACTTTGCAAATGACACTCTAAAGAAGTAAATTGGTAAACACCTGAAACAAACAAGATCATATTTAAAAACTATTAGAACGACAACAACAACAAAAAACCAAAACAGGCAAGTAGAGACTGAAGTCCAGATCATGGATAGAGCAGGCTGTCCCTGTATTTAAGAGATCACCATAGAACAGCTCAGGAGGCAGCGGGAAATTGAGGCCAAACCTTGGAAGCGATCCTAGAACCTCTGTGGGTGGGTGGGGGTTGGAGATTTCTGTGAAATGGCCCGACAGGACCAAGCTGAACTCCTGCTATCAGTCACAGACGTGACACCCTCGAGGTCTTGGAAATGGGTGCCTGCAGAAAGGGTGGCACTCGGGAATGAGTCTGAGCCTCGCTGGAATCTCTCCACCAGCTGCTTCCTCTTCCTCCCAGGGTTTCCCAGTCCACCTGTGTTGGTGGAGCTGTGCGGGCTCTGCAGACCATGAGGGACCCAGAAAGCTGCAGTTGCCAGTTACAGGTGCACACTGTCCACGGCGCATCCCCCACACAGTGACAAAGGTCATGCCAGTGGTTACCTTTATGAGGAAGCTTATCATACAGATCACAGGTATTTTTAAGGAGGAACTTTGCTTGTTGACAGCAGAGCAGAGGCTGCGAGCTGGGCGCTCCGAGGCCCAGAGCAGCTGTGAGCTGCAGGTGGACACGGCCTCCGGTCACTCCACGTCCCCTGACGGGCAGGGGAGAAGCAGCCTGTTGTGCTGCCTTATTCCATCTTTTCATAAACTTTTTCATCATAATAAATCTTCGAGGAAAAGTGACGGGAGTCAGCAGTTCTACCGAGGCAGGGCTGGGAATGAGCCTTTAGGTTTCTGTTTTACTTTTGCTTGGAGTTACCGCCTGTTTCTGGTTAGCACTTTCTGCTGCTTAGGATAATGGTGCCTCGCAGCTGTGAAGACAGCCATCGTGTCTTGATGTGAGGGAACACAGCATCATCATTTTACAGATGAGAACTCGATGATGGAACAAGATGTGATTTGCCTAAGGTCACAGGAACTGGAGAGCCAAAGAATACATGTACACTTGTCAGAGAAGCGACTTCCGTATTATGGAAAATGGGAGAACGCACATTAGAGTTCTTTGAATTGATTCAGGAATCTATTCCAATGCCGTGCTTAGTGACATCTGCAGCTCCGGGAGACGACGGATGACAAGCTGGGGATGTGACAAGTCTGAGTCTCATTTCCCCCCGGCCTCTCGTTCCTCCCATGTCAACATGCCTACTGGTTTTTGTGCTTCAGTCTAATCATCTCAAAATGTCCTTCATTTAGGAAAGAATTTAAAGTTTTAATGAGAAAAAAATTACACTGTTAATGCTTTAGAAAGTTTCCCTTCAAAATGCAGCAAAACTCTGCAGTGTTGATATTTCAGAGAGTGCTGAGATTCTGTCTTCATATCAATCAAGTTCGGTTTCCAAGGTTTAATGGAGAGTAGAATAGTATCAACACGTTAAAATCCTTACATGATTGCACTCAGCTGTTTAATATTCTAGCCTCCATGTCATCCTACCCTAACACTCACCCCACTTCCCACAAAGACGATGTGTCAGGCAAACGTCAGCTCCACGTGACATCGTGCACAATTAAGTTCCAGTTTCTATGCTTTTTCATACCTTACCTCTAGTAGAAAGAGTAAAAAGTAGCATAAGTGCAAAAAAGGCCCCCATGGCAGGAAAAAGGCATCAGTCATTGTCACTAAGAATGGATTTTGCTGTGTGTACCTTGGATGGTCCATGTATAAGAATTCCCTTATACTTAGATGATAACATCAAAATGTGTGGCCTCGTACAGTTTAAGAAGTTTAATATCACTTCTAAACAATTTCAGTGAAATAAGTATATTGCATCTTTTTATTTTCCAATTATAAACCAAAGCTGGTGAAATGAACAAAATAGCCCATTTATCTGGAGCATTTACGAGCATCCCCAAGATGATTTTGGAGGACTTAGGGATGTCCTCATTACAGAAAGAAAGCAAACAGCAGAAAGAGGACAAGCACAGATCAGAAATTGCTCTCCACTTTGCTACAGTCTGAAATCATTTCCACTCTACTAGTATTTCATCAAACGTTACTGTCACCTCAACAGTGTTGAGATTATGGCCTGTGACACCACAGAACTCAATCGAGGATGCGGCAAAGCCAAGGCCATGGAGAACTGAGAGAAATGAGTGGAGGGTCAGAGCCCCGACTTGACTCCCTGCAAGCTTCCCAGCCCCAAAGGCAAAGGACGCTTCCCGCAACTCACGGTTCTGCACGGGGAAGAAGAAGACAAGGATGAAGTAGCTGTTCTCATCTCAAAGGGGATAAAAATTACGGTTAGTGACTCACCATGTAAGTTGGTGCGAGGGAAGAAGGTGTGGGGTAATGCTGGCAATGATTGAGAGAAATCTGCAGTAGTTAGCTCAGTCCTGGGTTTTCTACAACTAATATCTGCCAAAAATCTGTGTCCAACAATATTGTAACAGAAGTAGCACAGGTAGTGCTGCTCATTTCTTTCATTAATTTGAAACATTTTTAATTATTTAAAAGTTTTGTATTTACAGGATACATGTGGTATATTAATACAGGCATGCAATGTGAATTAAGCAAATCTGGGTAATTGGGACATCCATCACCTCAGGCATTTGTCATTTCTTTTTGTTAGGGACATTCCACTTCCACTCTTTTAGTGATTTTAAAGTATACCCTAACTTATTGTCACTTTGTAGCACCATCAAATATAGTTCATTCTGTCTAAGTATCTGTTTACACCCATTAACTGTCCCCTCTTTAGCCCAGTCCCTCCCTTCTTAGGCTCCATCACCATCATTCTCTCTGTCCCCATGAGATCTCCCCCCAGGCTCTGTCACCATCATTCTCTCTGTCCCCATGAGATCCCCCCCCAGGCTCCGTCACCATCATTCTCTCTGTCTCCATGAGATCACCCCCCCAGGCTCCATCACCATCATTCTCTCTGTCCCCATGAGATCCCCCCAGGCTCCATCACCATCATTGTCTCTGTCTCCATGATATCCCCCCCCCTCCCCGGGCTCCATCACCATCATTCTCCCTGTCTCCATGAGAACAGTTGTTTGGATATTTAGCTCCCACAAGTGAGTGGGGGTGTGAAAGATTTGTCTTTATTTCACAATGTTCTTCCCTTCCCCCATGTTGTGACAGAAGGCAGCATCTCAGTTTTTGTGACTATATAATACTCCGTTGGGTATGTGTCCCACAATTCCTTTATCCACTTACCCACTGATAGACACCTAGGCTGATTCCAAATCCTGGCTGTTGTGAATAGGGCTGCAGTAAACATGGGGGTGCAGAGACCTTTCCCATATACAGAATCCGCCTCCTCAGAGACAGACTCAGTAGTCCCACTTTCAGTTTTCTGAAGACCTTCCAGACTGTTCACCATAGGGGTTGCACTGATTTACATTCCCACCAACGATGCAAGAAACATAGAATTTTTTTGAATTACAAAAGAGGAAGGGAACTGTAAGGAAAATGATAAACTAGCTGTAAGCGCTCAGGTTTCTCTGCTGGAATGTAAGCTCCTGCCCCTTTACTCCTGTGTCTCCAGTGCCTCTCACAGCACATCAGCTGGAGCATCAAGGGACGTGTCCAAGGGGAGCTGTGAACAAAACTGAAAAGTTTGAGAATAAACTCTCATAACTCCATATTAGAGAGCTAGTTAAAATGCCAGAACAGTTCATAGAATTCTCTCATGTACACAAATGTCTGACAATACTGTGTTTTACATTATTCACGCTGAATTTTGCGTGGCTGCTTTTAAAATTAAAATAAATAAAATCCAATGTGGAAAGTGCACTTAAAATCGTATCATCTTCAAATCTGATACATTAAAGAAAGAGCTCATTCTTTTCTATTTACTTTTGATCCTTTCCACACAAAGTTCAATAAATATTAAATTATTAGTCATTTGAATGTGTGGACTTACAGCTGTGACATTCTGACCTGCAGTGTGGGCCCGGGCCTGGCTCTGAAGGCACGTGGCATGAGGGCCTCCCTGGCCCTGCTCAGCCGGGGTTCATCACCTTTGTACACAGGCTCGCCCTGCTGGGACCCTCTTTGGGGTTTACAGAAATGACCTTCAGCTAAACTTGGGAAATTGACAGCTGCCCACTTACTTTGCTATTCTCCAGAATTCAAGGAGTCACCTGTCTGTTTCTATGGAAACAACCAGGTTGTAGTTTTTGTAACAGAATGTTCTATGCCTATTTTCTTCCCTTTAACACAACTACAGGAGAAACCTCGGTGAGATCTATTGCTTTTAAACTGTAGAAATCACGCCTTTCCCTGTGACGTTCAGGACGGGTAGTGATTTCTTCCCCACGACCTGAATCCTGACTTGGTGATGCTGTGAGACTTTGTCGTGCGTGTCAGGGGGTGTACTGAGGAGAAGTAGCAGAGAGAGAAAACACCGACATAAACACAATTAAAACCCAGATTATGGGACTGAGTTTCTTCTCAAGATTTCAGCCAGGGACAAAACTGTCTTCTTTCTCAGTGGCCACTAGCTGCTGATCTATTTTTAATGTTACAGCGGTAGCCCAAGCAAACAATGCATATACTTGTTTAGTTTAGTCTTTTCTACAATCCTATAACTGAAATTCATTCCTTGTGGGTAAGCGTGAGGATTGTTCTGCAAACCGTGAAGGAGTATGTAGAAGCCAGACGCAGGCGCCTGTCTGACCGGTGAGAAAACCAGGCTTAGAGCACAGACACAGGTGGTGTCCAAAGGTCAGTGTCAGGGTGTCTGCTGAAAAGAACCAAGCCAGAGAAGGTAGAGACGTATCTAATATTTTAAACGTGCTTGATGAACTAGGACAGAATACAGCATATTCATTATTTACATTATATAAAACTCAAGCTTTTTAATAAGAAGAAATTTGATCTCAAAATTCTTCTTCCAGCTAGTATCTAAATACCGTATATCCCAATCTTCACCTGTCACCTTAACTAATGTTTTTACCTGTGATAATTCAATTAATTTTGTTGCATGTAGCTACATCCAATGTTTCCCTCCATGATCTACTCAGCCCTGCTATATTTGGTGAGAAAATAATTTCCATGGAGTGGTAATATCTTCACTTCAAAATTGCAACAATGTAACAGTTTCAGATGTGAGACAATGATTACTCTTTGTTCAATAAAATAAAAATCATGGTAATGGTAATACTTGTTAGAAAGACTAATTGCTATTAAATATAACTTAAAACTTTTTACTGATAATGGGGACTTATTCTTGTAGCTTTTATTGAAAGAATTCTTACATAGTTTTTACTTAAGTTGATTTAAAATAGTCGTCTATATTCAGAAAGAAATCCTATTTCCTCCTATCATACTGGTCACTTAACTAGGTCCTTCTTTTTGTCTCATCTACTGCTACTTTCAACCAATGAAACACCAGCATTTTTCAACTTTTTCACTGGTATCCCACACCGTCCCAAACAATTCCCTGCAATTGCCCCAGGTGCACTCCTCCAGAAGAAAAATACTGTTTCCCTGTGAACAGGATGTCCTGGGGGTGGTGGTCCATCACTGCCCCCTGCAGCTCATTCTTGGGGAAATCTCTAAGGGTGACAGAACCTGGGCTTTTCCATCAATTCCATCAATTTCCTCCTGAATGGCCCCAGCACCTGTGAATGGGCTGCAGGTTTTATAAATTAGCTTATTAATAGTTTTCTTCCTTTGTCTTTAGAAACTTCTTGGCCTGATATCTAACTTCATCTGACAGAGGCCTCATTTTAATATATGCTTGGTATATATTACCCCTTAATGCATCATGTTCAAGGTTATTATTTTAAGAATCACCCTTTGCATCAAAACATTTAATCTAATTAAGTTTTCTGACCTAAATCTTATAAGTCAAGCATTAATAAGAAATGGTCTATTTTAATTTGTATACTTTCTTCTCCCCCCCCCCCCCAGAATTCATTCAGTTCTTTTCTAAGTATCAATGTCTTCTAAATGATGTTCTGTTTATTTTTGCTTTTGGTAGGGGAAATGAGAATGCTTAATATCAAATAAAAGAAAATTGCTTAGATTTATTCTTACTAAAAATTGTTATTTAGCTTTTCTAATAATTGTCTAGGTAGCAAGATGCCTTTAAATTTTTTACTGTGGCCTTGAAAGCTCACACTACAAGTTTGTCAGAGTCCTATTTAGAGGGTTTTTTCCTTACAAAACTTCACAGTAAGCTTATGTGAACACAGGAGGTAGACAGGCACTTACCTTCTGAGAGTGTGATTATCTTTATACAGGAAACAGCTGGGGCGTGGGTGTGTGTGTGTGTCAGCGTGTGACAATTTCTTACTTTGCCATGCTGTTTATACATGGGCCTCTGAAGTCTATGATGTGCTTCTCACTATGCCTTTTTTTTCCTACTTATTAATAACTTTGTTTCAAAAAGTCTGAGTACTCAAACTTTTAGCATTAATGTAGTTAAATCTAATAATAATCTTTTAAGTTTTCCTTTAGCCTCCTAAAAATTAGAAAAATATCTTCCTGTTTTTCCCTTAGCAATTTTACTGTGACATTGGGAGATAAAGACAGCAGATTGTGCCTGGGGGCTAGAATTCTAGTTTGAAAAGGAAGCACATGAGCTCAGTCTCTTCCTCGGGGCAGGTGTTGCCCCGAGCACTTCCCATTTCTCATCATACCCATCATACAGATGAGAAATCAGAGCTAAGACTTGCCTGAGCAGCTAACAAGTGCTGGCCATGGCACGTTTCAGGCAGGGATTACTTCTAAGATTTCTTCTGCCTTTCTTTATTTTTTTTTTATTTCAAAAAGTATTAGGGGATACAAATGTCCTTGCTACCTGCATAGATAGCCTGTGTCAGGTGGTGTTGGGCTGTTAGGGTGTGCACAGCGGGCAGTGATGATTGTGGGCAGCCCTGTCAGGGTGGGCACTGAGGGCAGTGGTGATCGTGGGCAGCCCGGTCAGGGTGGGCACAGCGGGCAGTGATGATTGTGGGCAACCACCTGGTTTTCTTCTCCTTCTTCTAATTTTATACATGTGTTACGTTTTTCCCTCCTTATTCTTTTCTGCCCTGTGTTTCAGGTTAGTGAGTTCCTTCCCTCAGTCACATGAGTCTTCTGACAAGGATGTGGAAGTCATCCCATCTCTGTTACCTAGTGGTTGCTTCTGGCACTTCCTCTCATCTCTCAGCTCACAACACCCTTTTGCTCTTTTGTGCCACCTGCTGTTTCCATTAGAGCCCTTAAGTGGTGAACTGGAGCTCCTGGGACTCTCACGTCTGCTGCGCCCACCATCCCTGCAGTATCATCTAGTTCTAGAGCTGTCATTGTCTTTTCAGGCTATTTCATTTTTTCTTTTGGGGTGTCTTGCAGTTGTTTTGTTTAAAGCCAGGTGTACTAGACTGGCAGTGGAAATAGGAGTGTGCCTTGCACTCTGTATGCAAGAGTGGTGACTTTGCTCCTTCACATTTTTATGTTTATTACCATGCCCCCCCCCCCGTTGCCCACTGCCTTTTACTGTGAAGCTTGTTTACCTGACCCAGGGGTGGGGCTGCATGGGGGGCTCTCCAGGACCTCACCCCACTGATAATGGAAAGTGTGCTCTACACCTACCTCAGGCTTCTTTGAGTCCCCCTTGTGGAGAACCTGAGGTCTGGGTGTGGCGAGACCTGTCCATAATCCTGACTGAATCTCTGGTCAATGGGCGTGTCCCAGGAGTGGCCTTTGAGGCTGTCATGTCTCCGGCATGGCAGCCTTTTCCTGTGTGTTCCCTCGTCTGGTCCTGGCTCTAGCCCTCAGAATCCTTCCCTGGAAGCCCAGCCTCTGGAACTCTGGTTTTACTCCTGTGGGTGGAGGTCCCCTCCATGCTGGGCTAGGGCTCCCAGCTGCCCACTCCAAAGCCTTTCCCCAGATATTAGCCTCTCATGGGCAAGGGCTGGAGAGTACATGGTGATGTCTGCATGTGCTCTCTCCCTGCCTGGACCCTGGGGAGACCTGTGTTGGACCCTCAGGGTGAATAGCTAGAGTGGTTTCTGGAGCAAAATCCCCAAAGCACATGTGTGGGGGCACAAACTGTCAGCAGTTTGTCAAAGTTGCCAGTCAGTATCAACCCTTCCCACCTGGATGTCAGATGGCTTTTGCTCTGGGTAGGCAAATTGCAGCTCCTTTTTCTCTCTCTTTACACCTGCCCCACCCCTGATTTCAGGGTGGCAGTTTGTGCTGTGACCTCAGTTCCCTAGAAAAGTCAATGTGTTTCAGTTTGTCAAACTCTCTGTGCAGGGGCCATAAAGCAGGGCAGAACTGAGGCTGCTACCTGTGCTAGGGGTGGGTATGAGCCAGGCCCCCTGTTGTCCACTGCCCTCTGCTGTTGCTTGTTTTCTGGGAACTTACAGTGTGCCTAACATTAGAGGATAAGGAAGCAGGCAGAGCCTGCTCTTTAAATTATTTTATGGAAAATATTTTTGATACATCAATCCCCTCCCAGGTCATAGGTAAAGGATAGATGGCTTATCTCAGTCAAAGCATTCCCTGCCACAAGCAGGTTCCAGACACAGTATCTGTGACTCCAGCCTGAGCACTGGTCATCCTCAGCACCTACACTTTTATGTAAACAAGCTATTGAGATGTTTTGAGCCTCACATTTGTGAGTTGGAAAATGCTATTTATCTCAAAGTATCTCTTTGAAAATTAGAAAATTCAGGGGAAAAAAGTGAGTCAGTGACCACATGGAAGAATTAAGTAAGCAGCAACTTGTGGTACTTGAATGTCATTAATGCTCCAGCACCAGAGACGAGGTGCATACGTGTGTGGTTCACGTGATGTATGTTATACCAGTGACATGAGTTCCCAACTCTGCTACTCCAGAAACATTTATCATAAGACTCCAAGTAGTATATTATCAATCTTTTAGAAATTTCCTTGAGGGTCCCATTAGGCTAAAGTGGATTCAGCATTTCCATCTGCACCAGCTCCGTGTAGCTTCCGGCTCTTCCTTCTTTATTACACGGACCACAGTTTACACGTCAATTTTCCCCTTCTATCATTGCCATTAATTCTGCACTAATTGTTTATTTCATTCTTGTAGGACATGGAATATATTGTATTCTTAGTGGTCACATTGAAAACATTTGAGACGTTTCACATTAACTTTGCCCCTTCACATTTTTTGTGGTTATTACCATGGCAGTCTACTTCTTAATACAGTCACTGTATCTTCTGATTCAATTTGAATTATTTTATGGAAAACATTTTTCATACACAAAAATAACACATTCATTTATTTCATTATGAAGGAAACATCCCGAGGTTCTATCCTCGGGAAGAAAAGTTAAACTTCAGTAAACATCTTGTCCATTCATTCATTTCCAGGTGCTCACAGGTGTCCTTTTACAGAAGTGGGGTCACTCTCTGGGTGAGTGCAAAGAGGCAGCAGGATTGAGAGTGGGATGCTGTAGACAACAGACAGATGTGGGCCACAGACAGATGTGAGCCACAGACAGATGTGGGCCACAGACAGATGTGGGCCACAGACAGATGTGGACCACAGACAGATGTGGGCCAGACAGACAGATGTGGGCCAGACAGACATGGGCCATAGACAGACATGGGCCATAGACAGATGTGGGCCCTGAGGGTGGGAGGACACAAACCTTCCATGCTGCTCACAACACCTGTGACCGAGGTCTGGGAAACTGGCATCTTCAAGGAGCCCCTTGTCACTCACTGAAAACGACATGAGATGAGAATACTTAGTGAGTGGGATGTTTTAAGATGCTTCCTAATAAGAGGATGTTGATAACCATTCTCAGCAATTCACTAGCCCTTCTGGGGCTCATGCTCCTGCCTCATGGTCTAGATTCAGCAAGTTTACAGTTCAGTCATGCGATGGCAACCATGCGATGAGCACCCCGCATGCCTCACTTCACACAGGGGCTCTGCCAGATCATCATCACCCCTTCAAACAGACCCCTCCCCACTGTGTGGGCACCAGCCTCAGACTCCAGCCCCCCGGTCCCCTCCCTTCTTTTTGTCCATGGAACATTCCAAACCTGGTCCTGTCTCAGGAATTCCCCCAGAGCAATTTCCAAATCTTCTCTTAGCTTCTATTTCATGTCCCACAGGCTCACCTTAACTTTCTGCCCCAAGAACCCACCTTGCTGACCTAGTCTGACTCTAGTCTGTCTAGAGTGGCCCCTCCCAACATGGCTGCGTCACAGTACTGCCCGCTAGTCAGGACCTTTTGCTTAATTCCTTAAATGTAATGTATCAATGTGTCCACTCTATAGGACATATCTTTCCATTCATCATGGTGTCCCTAAAAATCAACACTTGTGAGGCCGGGTGTGGCTGGTCATGTCCATAATCCCAGTATTGTGGGAGGTCAAGGTGGGAGGACTGTATGAGGCCATGAGTTTGAGGCCAGTAGTTCAATTCCATCCTGAGTAACATATCAAGACCCCAAAGCAACAAAAAATATAAAATTAGCTGAACGCGGTGGCACTTACCTATAGTCCCAGCTACATGAGAGGCTGATGTGGGAGGATCACTGGAGCCGGGAAGTTGGGGTACAATGAGCTGCGGTTGCATCACTGCAATCCAGCCTGGGTAACAAAGATACTCATCTCTTAAAACAAACAAAAGTTGCAGGCATTCCATAAGGCCTACTACTTGGAGCAGACAAACAATTCCTCCTGCAAATAACCTGTCTCACCTAAGGTTTCTTGACATTTCCAGATTCATTTCCTCCGTGTTCACCCCATTTTGGTGGACAGAAGACTCGTTCCACTTGGAACAGCCACCCAGCTCTGGTCCAGCTGCTTCTCCTGTTGTTCATTCTGATGAAAAGTATAGGGGTTAAAGAACACTTTTTAATTAATGATTTTTGAGGAAATACAGGTTTTAAGATTAAATTTATGATGGTCGACATAGCAAATGTTGATGTGTTACATCAAATAAGGCCTTTAAAAGTAGAGGGGTTTTGTAGGCTAACCCGTGGTATCTATTACCAAACTTTCTTAAAATAAAAATTTTAGGGAAAAACAACGATGAGGGAAACCCTTGATCTAACACTGCAAATTCCACCTAAGAAAATAAAAATGTTTACTAGAGTAACACAGACACGTTTCTTCCCTTCACAAAGAACTGGTTTCCAGGATCATAAAATGTCATTTAAATCACTTCCAGCGGCACTGACCAGAGGGGGGATTCAGAAAGCGGCTCTGACAGAGGTAATTGTGATGCTGTCCAGTTCATCACTTTGCCCCTGGTAATAGCATCAGGGGATGCTGGACCAGGTCACTCTTCCTCTGGTGCTCTGTCCAAGTATTTCTTCTGAAACTCAGTGTGGCAGGAAAGTGCAGACAGAGAGACGAAGTTAAAAAATGTGTCTGTGAGTGCCCAGTCATTGCCTTTAATCAAATAGATTGAAATCGCTGCACATTATTCTTACTTAAATAACAAGGCTGTTCCAGTTTGTCCGGGGCAGGGTGGGATATGTTTGTAGTCATTCGTCCTGAGCACTGCGTGAACACAAATGGAGATGACTTTGGTTTATCCTCAACAGAATTGCTGCATTAAGCCCTGGCCGTCAACATGGATCGCACCTTTGAAATTACTCTCTGTACTGAGGAAATGAGCCATGCTTACTCTTTGGAATGACTGTGGTGATTCACTCGTGGGGCTCAATTCTCCCCTGTCCACATCTGGGATGTTTTTTCAGCATGTTTGATTTTTGAGTGCTCCAATCTTTACTCCATATTCAAAGCAGGTTTGTCTATTATTTAGTATTTATGAGTAATTTTAAAAAGAAAATTGCTAACTGACTATGATGTGCCAGGTACTTCCAGGCACTTTCCAGGCTGCCTCATTTGAGATTTAAATGGCATTCATCAGTTGCTATATTATTACCATTTTACAAGCGAGGAAAACGATGCGAGAGACAAAATGATTCCATTTGCATCATTCAGGCAGCGGATGCAGCAGAGAACCACACTGTGCCAGGCCGTTTGTCTCTGTCCTTCAGGAGAAGCGCGTAGTCACAGCCACACTCTGCGCTTTGTCTCTCTTTGGCCTCGGGGGGTGAACAGGATGCAGGGCACGTGCCCAGCTCTCCAGGGGCCAGACGCATGGCCTCACACACCACCGTGCTCAGGGGCCGCTGACCTGTCCATTCTGACAGCAAGGACACTGGGAGAAGGACCCTCAGGCTACAAGGGTCATGTGCCCTGTTCCCACTGGGCTGCGATGTTTTTCACTAAGTAAGAAAATGGGCATTGAATGCTTTATGGGCAACGTACAGAGAGACACAAAATGGAAGGAAACAAATCCAAAGACGAGACTTGTTGTGATGATGTGAACTGGTTGCTGTCTGTGTCAGAGCGGTATTTCTACCACAGTAGCACAATGCAGAGATTCCTGGGCCAGAAGCATCTCAAAGGGCAGGGCAGCTCCCAGATCTCTGCCGCTCTGTCCACCTAAACGGCCCCTGGATGACTCAGGGTCATCTCCACTTACCCTCAGCTGGCAGCAGCCCCCACTCTGGGGATTAGCAGGTGGGTGTCCCTGGCTGGGGGATGGGGCATCGTGCTAGGGGTCTCTCTGTTGGACCTGATGGTCAGAAAGTCTGGAAGACACTGGTGGTGACCCAATTCTGCCTACTGGGGCCAGAGCATACCCAGGATCCCCTGTAAATGGGGCACGTGCTCACCATTACATGACTTTTACCCTGGAAATCACTGGAAGAGAGGAGGGAGGGGTGCCCCATGGGAAAGGCTGGAAGCCAGGCAAGTCTGTAGGGACTCTGTAGGGTCAGGCAGACTCTATAATCAAGGTGGGGCCACTCCAGAGAGTCTCCCGAGGCGTCAGGCCATGAGGAGGCATCGTCTGTAAACCCTGGCAACGTGGGGCCACTCTTGTTGCCCTTGCTCTGAGGAGGATGAAGCAATCACTCATTCTAACATCTGCTTTTTTCCTACAGGGAAGTTGGATTCTGGGGAGTTTTCCTCACAATAGAATCGTGTCCTGGGGTCAGTAATCAGAATATAAGCTTGTGAGCCACTATTTGGACCAGACAGTTCATTTAGGGTCTGTCCTGTGTGTCGGGACCACTCGCCATCTCTGCACATCCCTGCCAACACCTGTGCATGTGGCTCGCAGGGGCCTGTGACACACAGGGCTGGCAGCGAAGGCCACCACTGCCTCTCTGGCCACTCCCGTAGGACATGAGGGAAGGCCTGCCAGGCAGCTGCAGGCTCCCGCCTGCCTTGGAGCTCCCAGAGGAGTGTCCCGTGCTCCTCAGTGTACACGGGCACATCACAGACTCATGGAGTCCCAGGTCTGGGTCACCCTGAGATGCCCTGGCAGGAGCATGGTGACCCCACACCAGGCCATGCTGTGGAATGAGAACAGGCCTGTGAGGTGTGGGCAGAGAGCAGTTTGGGAGTTTCAGGGAAGGGCTGAAACTAAACTATAAGAAACTGAGTTCCTTCCTCCTCTGTGTGTGACCTTTGGAGAGGTTACATCTGACAGGCTGCCATCCTGGGACGTGGCCAGCTCACCTGAGCATGAAGGACAGGAAGATGCAAGGAACCGAGAGGAAACCCAGCTGGATGCTGCTCTGGGACCCACCACTTGTCTTCTAGAGAAAGTACATACACATATAGAACCAGGTGGGTGAGTCAGTCAGTGCACGGCTGATCTGACGGTGCTCCTGTTACTTGTTCTCAGGCATCCCCACCACATGACATCCACATCTGCTGAAAATCATTCCAGAAATGTTATTACGTTCTACAGATATAATGTATCATTACCTAAGACATAATTACAAGTTATTCTCTTAAAATAAGCCAAGAGTCGTGGCTCTTCATCTTAAATATTCATGAGATAAATAATTATCTTTGAAACCATAAATTGCTTCAAAAATAAATATAAAACCAATTTTGCAAATCATGTATCTTAGTGAAGGGAGAATCCAAGCAGTTATCAAAGTTTATTACCATTCAAGTTGTAAGTCTGGTTGGTTTACTTGAGCTCTATCAAGGAATAGATGTTACCAAATTTTTTAAAACAGTAATAATTGTTTCAACACATACAGTGATAAAAATTTGAAAATCTATCCTACTTATAAAACTAGTAAAGTCTTGATATCTAAGTTCTGAGAAGACCAACAGAACCCACAGACAGGCCTGCAGCAATTATAAATAAGATGTTCAATGAATTGAATGATAGATTAAAATAATAACCTTTACCATCAGGAATTTCAGGTTAATAGTAGTCTAATAGGTCATATTTCTTGAACAAAAAGAATGTCCACATCTGTAGACAATGAAAAAAAGACATTTGATTAAATTCTGCATTATTGCTAAGTTAAGTCTATTGTGTAGTGATAAAGAATTATTCTTGGCTCAGAGCCCATAACTTAGTGGTTAGGGTGCTGGCCACATACACCAGGGCTAGCAGGTTCAAACCCAGCCTGGGCCAGCTAAAACAACAATTATAACTACAACAAAGAAATAGCCAGGTGTTGTGGCAGGTGCCTATAGTCCCAGCTACTCAGGAGGCTAAGGCAAGAGAATTGCTTCAGCCCAAGAGTTGGAGGTTGCTGTGAGCTGTGATGCCACAGCACTCTATTGAGGGTGACATAGTGAAACTCTGTCTCAAAAAAAAAAATTATTCTTTCATAATCAAAGATACTCATTATAAACTAACTTTCAGTAATATTTATAATAAAATAATTCATTTTAGTTAGGCAAACATTGAAAATACACTTTATAAAATGTAGAAGATGAGATTGTTATTGATGAGCCCTTGACTGAACTCACTTCTGCTTCATTTCCCTTTTTTATTTTATTCATGTCACTGGAATCACATCATATATACAAGCCTGTGCTTTTGCTTCACTTAAGAATATAGCATGAGCATTTTCTAGGCCATAAAAAATCCATACAAACATCAGTTTAATGGCCTTAACAGCTACATAATGTTCCCATCTTGTTCTTCTGAGAAGATGTTAATATTATCACCTCCAATTTCCTGACGCACATCTCCAGGAGGTCAACTAGCCTGCTGGTGGTCACCCACCTGCCCCTCACTGACCCAGGGGTCAGCCTCCCTAGGCTTGGGCATTCTCCGGCTCCTTGTCCAACCTCATAGCAGCCATCTAAAGAACAGCTCAAGCCTTCTCTTAATAATATCCCTGTGCTGTGGTATTTTAGGAGTAAATCAACTTGGACTTGGCAATCTCCTATGTCCCTGTTATCTTTCCAGAGGAAGAACATATTGGGCTCTTCCAGGACGATTGATGAACTGCTTATTCTGGCCAGAGGTTACAGTTAGACAAGATGAGGATGAGCAATTAAAAAAACCAAGAAAAGCCTCCCCTTTTGGGAGCAGCGGCCATGCCGCACAGCACCATTTGTTTATGTACTTTCCTTCTTTGTACAGGAAGTGCTTCAGTGCAGTTGCTGGAGAAACCTGATAACTCTCGCGTCTGTTTCATGTCTGTAGATAGATCCTGAAGCCCCGGCTTGCCACCGTGAGGCGCTTCCATATGTTGTTTTTCCACCTCTGTTGACTCACCCTGCGGTTTTCCAGCCCCATCAAGGCCTTTCTGTGAAGAAGAGCCTGGCAGTGTCACCATTCCCGGGCACCCCAGCCTACGGGGATGACCAGCACCTGGTCTCTCTGCTGGCCAGAACATCACATCCTCCAGGCCTCCTGCGTCCACCTGACAGAGAAGTGCCTGGAGCAAGTCCCAGAGGGCTCTCAGGCAGCAGTGTGGGACACACGCTGGGATACCTCCCTCCCCGGCCTGCCTGGGCCACCTGTCTTGGTCAGATGATGACCTAAAGGCGTAAGTGACTCTACTAATAAGAAGCAGTGACCAGCACTGGTTGATTATGGATCATGTCCTAGCTGTTTACATCTCTGATCACCACAAAAACCTTGCAAGGCAAGTTTATCGTAGCATTTCTATGTTACCAATGAGGAGGCGGGACAGGAGACTTTGTGACCTGCCTGAGGTTTCAATGGTGCAAAAGTGAGTCAAACCGGGCGAGTCTGGTGCCAAACCCACATTCCTAAATGTGGTATTCTATGGCCTCTTGCAACCAATTTCTATGCAAAATGTTCTATTAAAAAGGAAAATATAAAATGGACAAAGGAGTTTTCAATAGTCCTTAATAAAATCTAAAAGAAAAAAAAACCTTCAAATCGTCAGTTTGTAACCTCAGCTGAAATGAGTATCTTTCAATCAGCAAGAAAGACCCCAGGTCCTAGCCCTTAAGGAAATGCGGAATCTACATCTGGGACTTTCCATCTGCCCTGCACGAAGGGGCATGCTCCAGGCAGCCAGCAGGGGGCAGCACCGCCACGCGCCTGGAGGCGGGAGCCGGCTGCAGGGCGCTCGCCAAGCACAGAGCTGGAAAATAAGAGTGTGAATTTGCAAAACAAGTAGAGAGAGAGCCAGAGAGTGAGGTGGCATGCACAGAGATACAGATAAATGAAGATTGAGACTAAGGTACGTAGGTGAGTAGGTAGCTAGACAGAACAGTAAGAGCTGGGAGAGTAGTTCAATTAGGGAAATATTTTAAGACTTTAGAATTGGGAATTTAAGTCAATATCTTAAATGACTATGACACTTTTGAGTTGTGTTGCATGGTTGATTTTTACCAACCTACCTTTTCCTACCTGGGCAGTGCAGTGCGTAAGAAAGTGCAGAGAGGAAAGGCGACGTCTGTGAGCAGCCCCCATCCACACGTGGGCTCACACCAGAGAGGACAGCAGGTGCAGAGGACAGCAGGTGGAGAGGACAGCAAGTGCAGAGGACAGCAGGTGCAGAGGACAGCAGGTAGAGAGGACAGCAAGTGCAGAGGACAGCAGGTGGAGAGGACAGCAGGTGCAGAGGGAAGCAGGTGCAGGGGACAGCAGGTGCAGAGGGAAGCAGGTGCAGAGGACAGCAAGTGCAGAGGACAGCAGGTGCAGAGGACAGTAGGTGCAGAGGACAGCAGGTAGAGAGGACAGCAAGTGCAGAGGACAGCAGGTGCAGAGGGAAGCAGGTGCAGAGGACAGCAGGTGCAGAGGACAGCAGGTGGAGAGGACAGTGGGTGGAGAGGACAGCAGGTACAGGGGACAGTAGGTGGAGAGGACAGCAGGTGCAGAGGACAGCAGGTGCAGGGGACAGCAGGTGCAGGGGACAGCAGGTGCAGAGGACAGCAGGTGCAGAGGATAGCAAGTGGAGAGGACAGCAGGTACAGGGGACAGCAGGTGCAGGGGACAGCAGGTGGAGAGTACAGTAGGTGCAGGGGACAGCGGATGGAGAGGATATCAGGTGGAGGGAACAGCAGGTGGAGAGGACAACAGGTGCAGGGGACAGCAGGTGGAGAGGACAGCAGGTACAGGGGACAGCAGGTGGAGAGGACAGCTGGTGCAGAGGGAAGCAGGTGGAGAGGAGCACTGGGAGGCACAAGTGCACTGCGCTGCCCTGCCTTGTCCTGGACAAACAGGCTTTTTCTCAAACAGGCAGGGAAGGCCCCGTCTGACAGGACAGGTGCTTCCTGCCTGCTGACCAGTGCAGCCTCCTGCATTAGCATTTTCCACAGAGAGCCCGGTGCCCCTTGTGCCTGCTAAGGGTTCAGTTGACAAGAGCCATGCTGTGTGCTTTGCAGGGGTCAGCCCAGAGCTCTGGACCCAATGCACCCCCAGCTGCCTGGGAACAAGAGCAGGAGCTGGAGCTGAGCTGAGCAGGAGCTGAGCAGGAACAGGAGCAGGAGCTGAGCAGGAACAGGAGCAGGAGCTGAGCTGAGCAGGAGCTGAGCAGGAGCTGAGCTGAGCAGGAGCTGAGCAGGAGCTGAGCAGGGGCTGAGCAGGAACAGGAGCAGGAGCAGGAGCTGAGCTGAGCGGGAGCTGAGCAGGAGCTGAGCTGAGCGGGAGCTGAGCAGGAGCTGAGCAGGAGCTGAGCAGGAGCTGAGCAGGAGCAGGAGCTGAGCAGGAGCTGAGCAGGAACAGGAGCAGGAGCAGGAGCTGAGCTGAGCAGGAGCTGAGCAGGAGCTGAGCAGGAACAGGAGTAGGAGCAGGAGCTGAGCTGAGCAGGAGCTGAGCAGGTCGCCCTGGTCACAAGCCCTGCTCACTCTGAACCGCTAAGCACAGGAATAGAGGAGGCAAAGAGAAAGAAGATGAAAGAAGATCGTGGGCTCTGTGAGAAACAAAATCCAAGGGAGTGTTTTTGTTTTTGTTTTTTGAGACAGAGTTGCCCTTGGTAGAGTACCGTCATGTCACAGCTCACAGCAACTTCAGACTCCTGGGCTGAAGAGATTCTCTAGCCTCAGCCTCCCAGAGTGCTGGGATTACAGGTGTGAGCCAGCACACCTGGTTGCCCTCATTCTTAAATGATGCTTGTGTTGATTCTAACATTACAGGTGTCCAATGACTTCCCCTGCTTTTGTCTAGCCCAGTGATTTTCAACTGGCGTGCCGTGAAATTTTTTAAACATCATAAATGTTTGTGATGTGCTTCCCAGCCCATTTCCCTCCTCCTCCCTCCCCCCAGAGTCACTCCAGGAACAAGGCAAGTCCCTCCTCCCCCCAGAGTGGCCGAGAACGTGCTTCCCAGCCACGTTCCCAGGCTCCTTCCCCCTAAGGTTGCCAAGAACAAGCTTCAGAACAAGGAAGAAAAGTCCCAAATTTCACAAAACCCCCAAGTTCTTCATAGATGAACAATGGTGGAAAACTCACCAAGACTTGATTAATTACTATTGTATAACCAGGACCATTGTGATATAAGACGTATCCATTGTCAACCAAAGCTGTATTAATCACTGTTACATTACTGTAACCACTGCTGTATCCATGACTACCTGAGCTGTCACCCCCCCTTAACCAGCCATGTTTCACTTCTCTAGTATGTTTGCACAAACCTATAAAAGGCAACCTACCCCCTACTTCTGGGCTGACTGCCTCTCAGAGCAGCAGCCCCTGTAGCAGGTAAAATAAATTACCAATCAATTAATCTAAGTGGGGGTCCAACTCTACCTTTTCAGGTCATAAGGGGTACCGCAAAATTAAATTATTTTTGAAACAAGTTCAAAGCACAGTGTTGTTTTTGTTTGTTTGTTTGTTTGTTTGAGATAGTCTCACTATGTTGCCCTAGGTAGAGTGCCATCGCATCACAGCTCACAGCAACCTCAAACTCTTAGGCTTAAGGGATTCTCTTGTCTCAGCTTCTCAAGTAGCTAGAAATACAGGCGCCTGCCACAGCACCCAGCTATTTTTTAGAGATGAGGTCTTGCTCTGGCTCAGGCTAGTCTGAAACCTGTGAGCTCAGGCAATCCACCCATCTGGGCCTTCCAGAGTGCTAGGATTATGGGTGTGAGTCAACAAAATTCAATTTAATTCAATAAAATTCAATGTGACACGTATTTCCTGAGGAATTTCCACAGCCCAGCTGCATTCAGGACACAAGAATAAGGTGGCTGTCAGAGCCCAAGGCCAGCTCCCTTCTGACAGAGGGAGCCGGGCATGTGAGTATGTGAGAAACAGCCGTAAGTGCTGTAAAAAAAAGAAAACAGCACTGACTCGGACGAGTGCTCAGTCAACAGGTACTAAAAAGCATGTCATTGTATTTTAATAATATGCAGAAGCCTGAACTCTCTGCCCAGGGTAAGCAGACAGATGAAGGGACACAGAGCAGGATGCAGTGACGGGAAGGAGTGTGGCTGAGACCCAGACTGCCGAAATCTACAACCTGCCCCACAGTCAACTTGAAAACCTTCAAAAGCAGAAAATAAAGGGAAAAAACAAGATTAAAAGGTCTAAGAAATAAAATGCATAAAAGGCAAATATTTCAAAGAGATGTTTTGATGATATGTCTCTGACTTTAGAAAATTAAAAATATAATCTATGCTCAAGCCAAAACTAAAACTGTGTACTTGCAAAGAAATAAGAAATGGGAATGGCTTTCAGCTGCCTTTTGGCAGAATGGAACCAGGTGTGTCAGTCACGGACACCTGTGTCAGACGCATAGCAAACAGCTCCCCGCGGCGGCTTAACCAGGCAAACCGCCTGTTCTGTGAACCACCTGGGAGCTGATGAGGCCTCGCTCGCCAGTGTCACTCTGGGCTGGTTCCTCAGTGACCTCTCAGACTTTGGCTGGTCCTGGGGTCACGTGGATGGGCCTTCATTCCCCTGTCTATGACTGGGACACTCTCTGGACCTTGCACAGGCCAGCTTTGTGGGGACCCAAAAGGCCCCCAGAGCAAGTGTTGCACAAAGGGTAATAAGCAAATTCAAAATAGAGAATTTGTACTCAAAATAGTATAACATGAGGACCCAAGACCCGAAAATTAACTAAACATTGAACACTAAGTAGAAATAAATATTGACGCTATGATTATAAAACAAAAAATATAATTATATTCACCACGAGGAGAGTGTAGTGACTTAATAGTTGTAACTTGGATCCCAAATTCCAATTTACCCTGACGAGCATAAGAATCAGTAGAGGGTGGGAGTCACTGGGCTTTGCTTCCTGGCAGTGAGTCCTGAAGATCTGGACATGCAGACGTGTGTCCCGCCTGGAAGAAACCAGCTGGTGATACAAAGAGGGCAGCACAGCCAACCTACTGCCCAGCTTTCAAGCTGGTTGCCGTGCCCCAAAGGGAAGGGCTCACGGACATGTGACCTCACTTCCCCCTGAGGCTAGCCTGCAAATGAGGTTGGCTGAGCCTGGGGTGGAGGGTTACTTCTTGATTTGGAAAATTTAGGGATATTTAATGTCTTGGGGTCCTTTTTGTTTGTTTTTGACACAAGGTCTCAGTTTGTCACCCTGAGTAGAGTGCTGTGGCATCACAGCTCACAGCAACCTCCAACTCTTGGGCTTAAGCGATTCTCTTGCCTCAGCCTCCCAAGTAGCTGGGACTACGCAGGCACCCACCACAATGCCTGGATATATTTTGTTGTGGTTATCATTTTTGTTTAATGTCTGGTATTTTTTTGAATGCTGTTGAAAATATTGTAAATTCGAGGGTGAAGTAAAACCTCTTATTTTGTGGCAATAACACGGATGAAAGTGGTGAAGTGCAGTCACCCAGGAAAAAGCATTCTTGCTAAAATGGCAACATAGGTATCCGAATTTTACATAAAATTGTTGAAAAACACACAACTTAAATTGCGTCCAAACAAGTTGCAATAGTCTAGCAGTTAATCTAGAAGTTGTGGTTGTCAAAATTCCCACCACGATATTTTTGTGACAAAGCTGATGTCTTTTAAAAAAAAATACTTTGCATGGACTTTGTGCTTTCTCATTTTTCCCGTCATCAAACAAATTTTAGAAATGTGTGAACTTTCAAAGCTAGGTGGTAAACCAACCTACTTGTCCTGCAATAATTTTGGACATTTTTGTAAACACATACTCCAAAGGTGCCCATTGTTTTGTTCAGTTAGTGGGTGGTTTTTAGCCAAGAATTCAAGAAACACTATGCCAAAAATTTTTCTCCATGGCACCTGGACCACAATGACGTACCCTCCTGCAGTAACAACGGAGAATGAACTGGATGGTGACAACATAAACCCCGGAGAAGATTTAATTTTGAAATTCTATAATTGTGCTTTGGGATAAGCCAACACAGAGTCATTTGCCAGAGCTCCCATTTTTTTAATTAGAAAAATCAAATCTGGTATTTATCTATTTTGTACTAAATGAGATAAAATTGAGAGGGACTATGATTTTGCAATATCTAAATATTTAATGAAATATTCCAAAATTATACCTAAAGACATATGTAAGGCACTTTGCCTTAAAAAATCATTAGCAGGGACATCTTAAGCAACTGGAAAAGGAAGAACATTCCAATCCCAAACCCAGCAGAAGAAAAGAAATAACCAAAATTAGAGCAGAA
>NW_003852422.1:2068140-2075587 GCF_000181295.1 Otolemur garnettii
AAAGTTGCTTTTAATGTAGCCCAAATATTTGACCCCCAAATACTCAATATTTTATTCTGAAAAAGCATAGGATTGAAGGCCATGTGTGGTGGCTCAAGCCTATAATCCTAGCCTTCTGGGAGCCCAAGGTGGGTAGATTCCCTGAGCTCAGGAGTTCAAGACCACCCTGAGCGAAAGCAAGACCCCATCTCTAAAACTAGCTGGATGTTGTGGAGGGCACCTGCAGTCCCAGCTATTTGGGAGGCTGAGGCAAGAGGGTCACTGAGACCAAGAGTTTGAGGTTCCTCTGAGCTATGACAACACGGCACTCTACCCAGAGCAACAAAGTGACACTCTGCCTCAAAAAATAAAAGTACAGGATTGAAAAGATCCTTCTTCAGCCAATTAAGCACACATGTTACCTGGGCACTACAGTGCAGATATCTTTTTAAACTACAGTTAATTGAAAATGCTGAAAATGTAAACATTTTATAGGTATAATACACAACATTGAAAAGGAATGCCGATTTTTTTAATTATTTAAAAATTAAAAAATAATTATTTCTCAAATTACTAAAAATTTGTATTAGTACAGAATCAATAATTTTTTAACTGAAGCGAACATGTAACAAGCATATAATTCTGCTTAAGTGTTTAATATTCAGATACTACTATAAAGAAACATTTTTTTGTCTTAATTTACATGAATATACATTTTTGAACAAATATTTTAAGTCATAAGATTTTAATTATTTTAGCACTTATTTTTAACTCTCAGTCCAGGTCTCCCACTTCGTAGCCGTCATAAATGACACCGTTACCATGGCTGCAGGGCACCAGGCCAGCAGCAAACTCGTGGAGTCCCTGCCTTTCTACACTCACTTGCCGTGTCCCCCTTCCACAAGAAACTCACAGGGTGAGCGGTGACAGGCCTGAGGCCCCATCTGGACATTCTCTCTGGAAGGTGGGATATACATACTTTGCCCCGTTTTTTCCACTAAGCACAACTAGTAACCTTGAACGTTACATGTAAAAAAAGCGTAAGAAGACGTAGAAGGCCTTGGACTGCCTGGTGACCTCAGCTCCCAAGAATGGCACAAAGGTGAGTCCCTGGGTCATGTCACACTCAGAGTGGAAGACGTCAAAAGTCCCCAATGCCAACAGGCACAAAGAAAGCCCCGGTGGGAGAGAGAAGCTGCTCCCTGAGGATGGTAGACACTGGCCACTGCCTGAGGCCCACACGGGCACAGTGCTGCCCTCCCTCCACCCCACACCAAAGCTGAAAGGGACTTGGACTTTCAGAGAAAGGTGCCCCCAAAACGGAGGGTTCACACGAGCGACGTTAGACCCAGGGTCTTATGGCATAGCACCAAAACGTGCGACTTTCCCTAGCAAGCCACTTATCACACCCAGATGCAGGAAGTTCATGTAGATGAAGACAGACCTGTCGAGGTGCCATCGAACAACAAGTGGGGGACACTAGGGTGAGACGACAAGACCCTCCAGGAGGCACCGGCACGCTGCTGCTTCAGGGAGCAGGGCTGATCGTGAATGTCGTCAAAACAGATAGAAAAACAACAACACCTCAGCAAAGAAATTATAGTTCTCAAGAAGGAGATGGAAGATACAAGGAAGAAAACTGAAATTGTCTTTTTTTCTTTTCCAAATAGAAATTTCTGAACTGAAAAATCAAATAAAAACACAAGTTGGGGTCTGTCACCAGATAATGACAACTGTCACGAATTGAAAATTTGATCACTTCTGTGCTAAAGCCCCAAAGAAGCAAATGCACAGGCCCGCCCACCTCTGAATTCCACAAAAAAACAAAATCTAGAAAAATATTTTTGAAATCTCTAATTAGAAAAAGTGATTACAGCTCCTCCTCCCACCAGGAGATGTGTGGTTGGTGCAGGCTCAGCGGCATCTGGGCTGGTGTTGACGCGCTCTCTCACCTTGCCCTCGGCTGGGTACAGCGGTGCCGTCACAAGACTCCAAACCATTTTCACACATTTCCCTTGCTAATATTTCACCCTCAGAACTTCATTTCCTCATCTTGGATTTTTGCAATAACACATTTAGCACTTGTGAGCCTACTTTGTCAGGATGAAAAAGACCTTTGCATCATGTTGTGAATTACTGAATATTATATCAGCCTACTGACTCCTTTTTGCCCTTATAAAGAAATCCACTCAGATTTACCTAGCGCTGTATTCAAACTCAACATTTTCCTAGTTAACTAAATTATAGATGTCCTTGTTTCTAAGTCATAAATTATCTGTGTCTGTTGGTCCTCTCTTGTTTCTGAAGTGCCTTCCATAGGCTCTGTCTAACCTCGTGGTCCAGACACCCTGGGGACGGGAGGTGGACACTGTCATCCTACATGTACTGTCAGGGAAGGGGCTCACCCATGTGAGACCCAGCGCAGAAAATTGTCCTTTTGAGTTGTGGGCTATGATCTTTCCAAATGTCCATGTTTCCTCCATGTCTTTTAGACAAGAGAGTCCACTCTGCCACTTTCGTGCCCTCTGCTATGTGTCGGTCCCAGCAGGTTTAATTTCTGCCCCATAAACTTGACGTGGCCTCTCCTGCGCCATGCACGTCCTCCACCCATGTCACCTGCCTGGAGGGCCCTTCCACTTTCTCTGAGTCTCTTCGGGTTGTGGACCCCGTTTCCTTCCTAAAGCCTCCCTGAACCACCACATGGGAATGCTAAAGCGATTAACATCCAAGGAATTTCTTTGACAGTAAGTTTAAAAATGGATATTGACGTATTTTGTTATTTTATACATCTTATATTTATATCTTATTTCTTAGAATCGATTATAAGCTTTTTCTCAGCAGGAATGTTCTTGAATTTTCTCTGAATTTTAAAAATGATCATAATATATAATAAAGGAACTTAGAAGGTAATCAATAAATCTTTTTTGGTTTTATTTGACATGGGAATAAAATTGTCACTGGAAATACAATTTTCTAATAAAATGCTATAACACTTTGATTTAAGAAATGTCTCTTCTAAAATTTTCTGAGAATAGATGATAGCTTGGTGCAATTTTCCATAGAGGAAAAATATTTATTTCCTTTCAAAAATGAAATAATTTAAAATATGGGTATAAGCTAACCTTTGTCCCAAAATGCCACTATCAGAAATTCAACCATAAATAATCTTACACATGGCTGTTGTGGGCTGGAAGTTTCCAGGAGGTGACTTCCGTGAATCTGCCACCTCACCTGTCTGCAGATGAAGCCCAGGGCAGAAGGATAGGCTTAGTGTGGGAGCAGGGTAGAGTCAAGAGACCCCAAAGCTATCGGAGACTCCTACCAATCGTGGGGTGTTGGGCTGAAAGAGCAGCATATTGGGGGCCCTCTCAGAGCCCAGCCCTGGGAGACAGGATGGGGCTGTACCCTGCTCTGGGGTCAGTTTTCTCCCAGGAGGGGACACAGACCCCAGCTGCACACCCAGGGGCTCTAGTCTAGAAGGCTTCCAGGAACGGGACAGACTTCCTCTATGACCTCTAACAATGACCATCTGAACTGTGGAGAAGGGCTCTGAGGGGTGATGAAGAGATGAGCCAGGGGCGGTGTCAGCCTAGACAGAAAGGCAGGTGCAGGGACCAGCCTCGGGGTCTATGAGGAAGAGATTAGATCCAAGACAGACTGGAGACTTGGGACAAAGGGACGTGTCATCTCCAGAGGTGCATATTTCAGATAAGTTCTAAGGTTTGGGCTTTAGTAACTAGTGGGTGCCATGTCCATGAGTGAGTCTGAGGGAAACACACAAACACATCCCAGGAACTGTCCTCTAGACCTGGGGTGACATCACCCCCGGGACATGCAGGAGACAGGCGGCTCACCCACAGCAGGACGGATGCTCCAAGCCTGGGTAGTGCCCGCCCCTGTCCAGCCCTAGTCCTCTCCAGACGCGACTTTCAGAAGAGTGGACACCTGTGACCTGTGGGTGCGAGGCGCTGACGCTCACCTGTGCACCATCATTTGGCGTTTTCACCTGTTTCCTCCTGTCCCCACTGCCTGTTAAACACCTCAGTGGAGCACGTTCTGGGCCAGCTCGGCCCATGGTCTCCCCTCCTGCCATTGTTCATGCTACTCCCACCTCCAGAACTGCTTCTTAGTAACCGACTCTGACCCTGTAAAACCTACCCCTTCCTAAAGAAATACAGTGTTGCCCCCCAAATCCAAACACCCCAGAACTCCAACAACTTGGAATCCGAACAAAAAATTCAAGCAAATTTTGCCTGAAACCCCAATGCTGCTTTGGACCCCAGAAGCCCAGCACACGGCTCATGGGTCTGTGCCTACGTTTTCCAGCGCTCGGCCGCCCTTTCAATTCGTTGTTCAGTGGGTTGTCGGAAGCTATGGTGAAAGCATCTCCTGTGATTTTCATGGCTAATTTTATGCTTTTGTGCCTGTTTTGTGCTTTTCTTTATATAATAACAACTAGGTGTAGTCCCCGTGGTCCTGAAAGGCGTAGTGAGAAGGACAAGAGGCAGAGGGAGGCTGTGAGGGCTGCAGCGGAGGTTGAGAAAGGCCTGACCGCTGAGCTGGACAGCGGCACAGTGGGGCTGGTCCCACCACTCCCTTCAGGATGCTACATCGACTGTACAATTTCAAAAAATAAAGAAACTCTCAAAGCAGCTGATGTGGAGGAAGGGGTTATGACACTGACCTCTAGGAGATGATGGAAAAACTCCAGCTGGCTGGTGATGTGATTTCTGAGATGATAATTTGTAAGAAAGCAAAGGTCCTCCAGGATGATTTAGTGAAAGACCTGCCTGATACCAGTGCTCGAAAGGAGGTGTCTAAATCCCCGGGGGGGGGGTGGGCTCAGAACTTTAAGAAAAGGCCTGGGACCCATGGTGTTGTTCTGCCCTGAGAAGCTGTCAGTGCTAATTTGGCAGCAGCAGAAAGTCTGTAAAGGAGTTTAGGACTTGTGGACAATGAAGAGGATGTTTTGAGACACGTGTTCAATTGTGATGAAACAGGCCTTTACATTTTTAGGTTTTGTATTTTTAATTTTATTAATTTACATTTGTATTCAAATCTTATTATTTGTTAATGTTTTACCTTAAAATCCACTGTATTTACTGTTAAAATCATTTTGAAAATTTGAGTTCATGGGACCCAGGGACAGATTAATCCAGTTTCTGTTATTTTAAATGGGAAAAATTATCTTGGAACTTGAACAGGGTTCTGGAACTGATTAAGTTGGGATTCCTGGGTATCCCTGTAGCCCCTAACTAATTTCTTCTATGGAGACATCCCTGCCCACCTTGCATAGGCTTTACCCATTCTTCTTATAAAATTTCAGGTTAATGTGAGTATAGAAACTATTAGGTGACAACGTTCACATTTGTTAGGTAAGGTCCCTCTTGTAGTTGTGCCCCAAACCCAGGAGCTGTTGGTGTGAATGTGGAGAGAAGGGAACACTTCAACACTACCAGTGGGACTGCAAACTAATACGTCTTCTTTGGAAAGAAGTATGGAGAATCCTCAGAGAACTCAAAATGGACCTTCCAATTGATCCCACGATCCCTTTACCAGGTCTCTACCCAGAAGAACAAAAATCATTTTACCATAAGGACGTTTGCACTCAAATGCTCATCAAAGCCCAATTCACAATTGCCAAGACATGGAATCAGCCCAGGTGCCCATCAGCCCATGAATGGATTAATAAACTGTGGTACACGTACACCAGGGAGTAGGCCTCAGCCTTGAAAAGACAGAGACTTCACATCTTTCCCATTCTTTGAGCTCTGTGCAGTTTCATTTCTCTTTGCTCAAGTGCCTTACTTTGATTGTCTAGTGACCATCTACAAACTCCTCTCTTACTGAAACTGCAAATTCCCCGAGGGCAGAGATTCCCCTGGCTTCACGTTTTAAGCCTTTTATCCCTTCACTTAGACCCTGGGACACAGCGCTCAGAAATACACACTCCGTGACTTGAAGTGCTCTTCTCAGCATTTATACAAAGTGCTAACCCACTTGTCAAATCCATAGGTTGCCATGTCCTTTCAAAGGTGATATTAAGTCTGCTGTGCAAAAAATACTCCAAGTCCCACTGGATTCATACTATTGTGAAATTAATGAGACAAATGTATTGATAGTAATGAATCATAATAATTAAAATCAGAATGGTACCCAGTCTTAGGTCTAATTTACATCAACCCCATATAATTTACTTTCAGTGATAATTAAAAGAGTAAACATTTCAGTAAATAACACAGATATTTTATTTATTGTGTCAGTAAATGAAAGAAGAAAAGATTGTGAGGAATAAAAACGTGCTTCCACTATCCTCACCTCATTTGATTTTGTGCAGTCACCTCTGTATAGGAAAATCACTTCTAACAGCCTGGAAGTGGCCTGTATTTGCAGATATGCTATAGCTCTTACTGGGCCGTCAGAGTGCTGTCAGCAACCAGAAAATCAGAGGCCTCGGCAGGACTGAGACAGCCTAGGCGCCACTTGGCACCACCAGACCCAGGACTGCTGGAGCTCAGCATGTCAGGTGGTGAAAGTCCCCTGCTAATGAGGCAGCCCAGGTACCCGCCCACGGACAAGGAAAGCTCTGTGCTTCCCGTCTAGAAGTCGCACTCATAGGGAAGTACCATTTTTAGATGTACCATTTAATTTTGAAATTTTTCAGAAAATACAAGAAAATAAGATTTGCACTAACACAGCATAATCCACACTGAGCCTTTCCTTTAGAGAACCAAAAACTGCCCTGGGGTTTCCACCCACTTTCTGCAGATTCTGCCGTGATGACCAGACCAAGCTTCTCTGTTCAAAGTAAGCATTTACCGAAAAAGGCTTCCACGAGGGGGTGGCTGGGCCCCCAGTACTGTTACTGGTGGTTGAAGTGAACCCCTCACCCCTTGTCCACTCATGATGGAAGAGTGAACGTGAGGGACACAAAAGTGAAGTGAGTGGAGAGCGGCCTCCCGGGGGCCAGGGGCGGGCACGCGCTCAGAGGGGGCAGGGCGGCCTCCCAGGGGCCAGGGGCGGGCACGAGCTCAGAGGGGGTGGCTTGGGGCCTGGTGTCCTCCTCTTCCTCCTGCCCGTTCACCCTCCCTGGGAGTCTTTCTTCACAGTTCCCTTGACCAGTGGGGTTTGTCTCCCTGACATTGGCCAGGGGAGATTTTCACCGTATGTGGTTAAGCTCAGGTGTGTCATGGTGCCCAGAGTCCCCTGGGGGGAAGGCAACACTGTGCTTCCTGTCATGTGCCCTGTGTGGTTTCTGTGACACCGTGATGTCCTGTAGTGTGCCCTGTGTGGCTCCTGTGACACCAATGTCCTGTAGTGTGCCCTGTGTGGCTCCTGTGACACTGTGATGTCCTGTAGTGTGCCCTGTGTGGTTTCTGTGACACAGTGACATCCTATAATGTGCCCTATATGGTTTCTGTGACACCATGATGTCCTGTAGTGTGCCCTGTGTGGTTTCTGTGACACC
>NW_003852422.1:2076923-2079963 GCF_000181295.1 Otolemur garnettii
CCACTCTGCAGGTCATCCAGGGCCAGAGAGCTGGGCGTCCTGGTGTGGACTGAACCCCTCCACTCTGCAGGTCACCCAGGGCCGGAGAGCTGGGCGTCCTGGTGTAGACTGAATCCCTCTGCTCTGCAGGTCACCCAGGGATACCTCCTACCTCCCACCACTTCTCTCAGCCATGCTGATGCATTTGAAGTACACACGTATCTCTGCAGGTGCGTCAGACTTATTCCAGTATGTCAAGTTTAATATAAAAAGAATTTGAATTGAGTTACTATGCATGTGGTAAAGTGATGGTGGCCTCCTAGCACAGAAGTTACCATGGGAAAGATGCGTTTCTAATTCCAGGGCTGACCACCTACAAGTGGTGGTTCTTAAATATTCTAGGCCTCATTCTCCCCATCCATGAAATTGGGATCACAAAGACCACTTACACCATGATGAGAACTCCTTAGGTGACAGCAGCTGTCAGTAACAACAGGTACTTGTGTGGCACAAAGGGGACCCCGGGACACCCTGGCCGGCCAGCTCAGGTGAGAGGCCTGGCATCCAATGGGCCTCCTTCAGTGTCACCTCGGCTGCTGTTCTCTGCACTAACAGCAAACCCCTCTCTCCCTCCGCTGCCCTGCATCACACAGCACTCGGAAGTAATTTTATTTCTAGCGGTGACCAAAGACCAGCGTCCAGTGAACTTCATATAGACCCATTCCCTGTTGTCACCCCTCCCGAGGCTCAGGAGAAGAACTTCATCCTTTCTCCATAAAGCATGACTGAGACTCACCACACACCAAGTATGTCTCATGGGGAAAGGGCAGGCAGGTGCGGGTGACATAGACACCATCATAAGGAGTGAGGTGAGGGTGGGAATCACAGCGCCGTCCACTCCATGGGGAAAGTGGCTGTGCCAGGTGCTGGGGGCCTCTCCATTCCTCACACATGGACAGGAAGCCCTGTGGACTCATGTTTTTGTGGTGACTCTAGTACAGTGCATGGGCCTCGTCTCAACCCGTGGACCAGGTGCAAACAATTCTTTCTCCTGCTTTGACATCACAGGAATGCCTGCCAACAGCCAGTGGAGCTCAGCTGTGCCTAAGAGTCACTCGCATTAGTGACTGTGGGTATGTGGGGGGGGTGGGGAGAGTAGCCTGGAGGAAGCATGCATGACCTTCATGGAAGTGGAACAGAGAGAGAGGTCTGGGTCTCCAGCCCAGGTGTCAGATGATGCCATCCCACCCTGCTTCCCATCAGGGAGCCCCGGCGGTGGGGGCTGCAGAAGCAGCCCAAGGGTCACCTGGTGTGGTGCAGGGACTCTGGGGGAGAATCTAGCCTTCCAGGGCCCATTGTCCTTTGATTGTCATTCCAGAGGTCTCGTCCTTCACAACCCGGATCCAACGGGGCCATGGAGGGCACTGGATTGTCACTGTGCACCAGGATGCCAGTGTTCAGCCTGTGTCCTCCCTTGTGAATATGGCCAATTGGGGGTGCAGGGCTCTGAGCCACCCACGCTCGTCACTGCCAGGAGCTCACTGGTCACTGTGCAGGGCTCTGAGCCAATCACGCTTGTCACTGTGCGGGGCGCCCACTGCCCCTTCCTGCATCCTCTCATCTGCCTTGAAGTGGGGGGGTCCACATATGCAATGCCTTTGTGTCCCACCCAGAAAAACAAACAAGCTTATTTCTGCTCAGATGGGAGGAGATGAAACCTTCCCTGGGCCGGAGCCTGTGACTGGACATCTCGCTCTGCCTCTTGTGTATGTTTGTGGCCCATTCACTCTGAACAGAGATAGGAGATGAGGCATTTAACATTTAAAACATCTCTGTGGAGAAATCGGGTCTGTGTTTTAGTACAGAAAATATTCCATGGTGCCATCAGAATTTTGTTTCTTGGGCATAACATAAGGGAATAATCACTCGATTTTCACTTAAATGTGATTTTTGTTGAAAAAATTAAATTTGTTGCAATATTTGTATTTAAAAAGAAGTTTAGAAACACTATTTTATCTACAGCAGAGAAAAAATCAAATAACCTATTTGATGGAACCCACATTCACATCCAAAGTATGGCCGGATTTTTTTTTGGACTCCTTATAACCATGAAGTGCTTGATATAAAAAGATGAATATCCTCAAATAGACAAATATTAGCACATATGCCTGGCACCCCGAAAGCAACATGCATATTATACTTTTCTCATGTCCATTGTTTCTACGGCCAGAAGTCTCAGAATAAAGTCCCCGCTCTATCTTCCTGGCAGGTCTTCCTGTGTGGAGTCACAGTCACAACGGCTGTGTCCTGCGGTCATCTGTGGGCAGTTCCCAACATACTAGAAGGCTCTGCTCAACATCCGGGCTCCTGCAGAGCAGAAAGCCCCTTTCCTAGACGTCCTACTGATCATGCGGGACCCTGTCCCCATCACAGGTCGGTGCCTGTGAGGACAAGAGCTCCTGCCACTGCATCAACCAGTGTCAACCAGTGACTCCATCAACCAGTCACACCTTTGGCATGATCCTAAGGTTGGGGGGTTATGAGGATTCTGACAAAAATCCTATTATAGGAAGGAGAGAAAGTACTCTGGATATGGGATATGGATTCCATCGAATAGCTAATTTGATTTTTTTTCTCTGTTGTAGATCAAATTGTGTTTCTAAACTCCTAAGGTTGGGGGTAGTTTTCTCCCTGTGTTCCATCTGTAGTTTCTAGAACTTTGTTCTGTTGAAGTATTTCTGAGAGCAGCCAGATGTCTCCAGTCTGCAGGTCCATGCTCCCAGCTCAAGTTTCTCCTCTATTTCTGAGTCTTTACTCCTGTGTTTCTGAGCCTTTACTGAGGACGGAATCTGGATGCTGAAATAAATAGCTTCTTGGTGTTTCTCCCTGAAGCTGTTCTTAGAAATGGTGTCAAAATGGGCCTGATAATGAGGCTGTGGTACAACTCAGCCTCTGCTTCACAGAGGCACAGACTGAGGGGAGCTAGAAGAAAAATATACAGCATATCCTGAGAATGCAGGTGCATCCCTGGCCTGTGGCCCCTCCTGAGAATGCAGGTGCA
>NW_003852422.1:2080231-2085175 GCF_000181295.1 Otolemur garnettii
GCCCCTCCTGAGAATGCAGGTGCACCCCTGGCTCTCAGCCCCTCCTGAGAATGCAGGTGCACCCCTGGCCCACAGACCCCCCCATTGAATCAATGCTGTCAGCTCCTTCATTTACTGTGTGGTCACTTGTACATAGGATTCCAAGTCACTTGGAAAGAGAAACATTTTGTGTTTATGTAGAGTTGTTTGGTATAAATGAGAATTAAATGATTCACCTTCTCCCACGCATCCTTCTTTAAATTTCCCACCTAGTTGCTTACCTTGGTTTTGTCTAATATTTGAAGAATTTTAAGTAGATATTGGGAATCCTCATATATCAATGAAAAAACCATTGACACAGACATATCCAGACACACAGGGACACACATCAACACGTGCCCAAACTTTATTTTGGTTAAAGAGATAACACAGCAAATGTCTATGGCCTAAGCAGAAGGTAATATGGCTTCAGAATTAGTGCCTTCACAGGGAAATGGATTCCTGAATGCATGCACGGTGCACAGCATGTGCTCTGGGTGACTGTCAGGCTGCTATTCTCAGTGAGCATGCTTCACCTGACATCACTGTGCTTGGTGTTCCACACACATCCTCTTTGGGGCCACTCATGCCCATGGGGTGCTCACCAGGTCCCACCTCAGATTCATACAAAAGGTGACTCACAGTAAGAAACCTCAGGGGCCAGTGGGCGGGGGTGAGCAGGGAGGGGAGAGTAATTATAGTGTCACACACCCAGCCACATGAATGTGTAGAACTCACCAGTCTACAAACTTACAAAGGGTGGATTTGTATGTGGACCATATCACGATATGCTTAACAAAAATATTAAATCAGGGCAGTGTCTGTGGCTCAAAAGGGTAGGGCATGTTTTAAGCTTCTGTTCCCCCCAGGTCCCCCTGCCTTCCCCTGTTCCCACACCCTACGGGCCTTCCCAGCCATGTTCCCAGACCCCCTCCTTCCCCGTAGGGTTGCCAAGAGCAACCTTCAAAACAAGGAAGAAAAGTCCCAAGTTTCACAAAACCCCCAAGTTCTCGGTAGATGAACAGTGGTGGAAAACTCACCGAGACTTAATTAATTACTGTTGTATAACCATGACCATTGTGATATGAGAGGTATCCATTGTCAATCAAAGCTATATTAATCATTGTTACATTACTGTAACCATTGCTGTATCCATGACTACCAGAGCTGTAACCCCCCCTTAACCAGACACGTTTCGCTTCTGTAGTATGCTTGCACAAAACCTATAAAAGGCAACTTACCCCCTAATTGGCTGCTGACTGCCTCTCAAAGCAACAGCCCCTGTGGCAGGTAAAATAAATTACCAATCAATTAATCTAAGTGGGGGTCTGACTCTATCTTTTCAGGTCATAGGGAGTACCACAGGCACCGGCCCCATATGCTGGAGGTGGTGGGTTCAAATCCAGCCCTGGTGAAAAAAAAATATATATATATATCAAATAAGTTTATAATATGTGTAATGTGTTGCATATAATAGACTAGGGTCCCTGAGGTCACCATACATCTATGCATACAAGGGAAAATAGGAAATTATAGTTAAATGTTCCTTTATTTATAAGATGTTCATTAAAAACTTTACAAAATAGTTCTCTATGTGTTCATATTTAAATATAAAAATCTTAGAAATATAAAATTTGAGTTTGTCAATTTTTCATACATCAGGTGACCTTTGGGATACATTGTATGATATTATGTAATATACACAACACTGCGTGCTATATATTCCCAAATTATTTGTTCAAGTTTTTTTTTATGTTCAGGGCACTCGGGTACACCATAAAACAAAATTTGCAAAATGCCGCAGGAAAGACATTATTATCAACATCATAAATGAGCAGAGAATTCCATAAATGGCCCATATTTAGTGCTATTATTCTGGAAATTAAAATGAACATAGATATAGTAGGGAAAATAAATCAGAGATTACATCCGATGGACAGTAAGAGATGATTATTTATAGTTGTTACGATTTCCCACTTAAAACTCCAAGAGAGGGGCGGCGCCTGTGGCTCAAAGGAGTAGGGCACTGGCCCCATATACTGGAGGTGGCAGATTCAAACCCAGCCCCGGCCAAAAACTGAAAAAAAAAAAAAAAACCTCCAAGAGAATCAGCTAAGAAATGATTAGATGACATGAAGGCTATGTTAACCAGTTTGATGGAAGTGTTTTGGATTGTGTGTGAAAACCCCACACTGTACCCCAGAAGTGCATTAATGTACATAGTTACCATTCAATAAAAAAAAAAAAAAGAAATGATTAGAACAAGAAGAGTTCACAAGTGTGTCCATTTCAATAACAGACACTAAACACACATGAATGCTCTCAATTATGAATATAACACAAAAAATCAGAAGAAAGACCCACTTGTTTCACACACTAGGATGAGGTGAATTTGAGAAAGGAGAGACCAGTGTTTCAGAACTCAAAAGAACCAACTACATGTGCCCTAGTCCTGTCACTGAGGACGCTGGAGCGGGGACCCACGTCTGGGAGGCCCAGGCTCAGAACAGAGCTTGCGGGCCTCCGGCACAGCTGAGCCAGGGCTTGTGTTTGTGGGAGGAGAAGCCAGGAAGGACAAGGGGAAGAGGAGGAGGGAAAGGGCCAGTCGGTGCCCTCATCGCCCTCATTGCCAAGATGCTCCTCTGTCTTTGTGACCCTCCAGAGGCGCAGGGACATCAGCGCACTGCCCTCGACCTGGATTTCCCAGTGCAGAAGGTGCAGGCTCCAGGGCGCAGCCCCTGCAAAGCCAGAGGGCTCTGGGATGAGTCTGTGGAAAGTTCACAACTTCCTTCACCCAAGGCTGGTCTTCATCCGGGCTGTTCTGTCTGCACCTTCCTTGCTGAGCGACAGTTCCCCTCACTGGGGAACCTTTGCCTCTACACAGATAACTTCTGCAGGAGGAGTATTTTCTTTGTTGACCAATGTTAAATTTTGAAAAGAAGATTATTCTGATAGGCAAAGTGCTGAGTTTTTTCAAGTTAAATAGCACTTAAATAATATGCCCCCAAGGGTAACATTTAGTTTTATCTCATATAAAACAGTAAATAACAGGAATAGTAGTCCTCACAAACCACAATACCAGATGCTGACATTTTTTATTAGAATTCTGGGTTTGGGTGCAACATCTTATTTTGACTTAGCTTCAGCTGGTCGGAGTTGGCAGTCCTGTGACTGTCCTGCCTTAGGCCAGATTAAGAACAAAGTTGGATTTTGAGGTTCTCGTTGTTGAGGCACTGGGCTGCATTGCCCAGCTTTGTGGGAGGACATCAATGTTCCAATTCAATGAACTGATCAGGAAAAATCAGAAAATCTCAGATTTAAATGCAAATGCATCTGTCCCAGGATTAACGGAATCACAGTAGTAAGTTAAGAAAAATGCAGTGTTCTTGATCTGGGGTATGGATTTTGCATTATTTTCGGCCCTGGTTGAGAGAGGCAGAGGAGCTGGGAGCCCTGTGCTGGGCTGTGGTGTGGCCTCTCACGCACCAGCTATGAGGGGGGTTCTTCCCATTGAGGTGGGGCTGGTGGGAGGTGTCAGTGCTGGGTGCCACATTCTATATCTCACCTCAGCTGCAGAACCAGGCCACCTCAGAGTGATGCAGGCCTCCAGCCCAGCAGGAGCAAAGGTCCTGATGCCCGGACTGTGAGCAGAGCAATAGCCAGTCCTTCCTCTGTGGGAGTTCCCTGCGGACTACCCCACTACAGCTGCCCACCTCCCTGCTCTCCTCTGAGGGCCACAGGGCTTTCTACCCCCAGGTTTCCCTCCTGCCCCCTCAACTTCTGGTGGGAAAGTGCATGAACACAGCTAGCCCCACAGCCTACTCCAAAATGTCAAGCCCATGGTGCCATCTTGACCCACATCCCTCTTCCCCCAGAGCCAGATCCTCCCAAAGGATACTTGGATTAAAGCCACGGGGCAGTCTGTTCCTGGGACATGACCCCAGTCACCGATCAGAACCTCCTTGGCTGAGACCAGGGATCCATGGATGCTTGAGAACCAGTGGCCCCTAGACTGGGCCCAGACACTGCAGCTCAAATGCTGCAGACTCCTGTGGTGCAGCCTGGACCCCATCAGGACCCTGAGGGGCATCAGAATACATCTCTGAGTGAGCCCTGCGAGTCCTGTGAGTGTCCCAGGGGAACAGTTCCTGAGGAGTCCCACTAGCGTCCCAGGGGAGCAGCCCACAGAGTCCCACTAGCATCCCAGGAGAGCAGCCCCGTGGAGTCCCACTAGCATCCCAGGGGAGCAGCCCACAGAGTCCCACTAGCATCCCAGAGGAGCAGCCCACAGAGTCCCACTAGCGTCCCAGGGGAGCAGCCCTACAGAGTCCCACTAGCGTCCCAGGGGAACAGCGCTGATTTGACGCTCCTCTCGTGACCATGCACAGGGTCTGCTCTGCTCACCCGGTCTCCTAGCTTAGTTTGAGTTTTTATGAGAAATGGTGCTTTGGCCACTGACAGCCTGATGTGTAGTGATACAACCTTCCAGACCTTCGCTGGCCAGCACAATAGCAGTATTCATTTTCTGATAATAAATTATACTTGCTTCCCAGTCAGATTTGGTGTGTGTATGATGGATTAGAATCTAGTGTGATCCTGTTTCCTGTTCCAGTGACCTCTCTTCCCTCTGGAATGTTCTCTCTCCCTTAAAGATGCACAGTGGACTCAGACTCAACAAGTCAGAGTCAGAGCAAAGTGGGAGAATGTGAGCAGAGCGTCAGCAGCTGGCAGGTGATGGACACAACTGTAATTGTGTCAGCCACAGGGAGGAGGTGCTGGCCGACTCTGCCTCACACAAGAGGTGGACCTGGAGGGGTCTCTCCTCAGCCTCAGCCGCAGGGCAGGCTGTCTGTCCTCCCACCCCTACAGCTCTGCACCCTCCCTGCACCCTCCCCCCACCCTCCCTGCACCCTCCCTCCCTCCCTC